>NC_080546.1:25408519-25739590 GCF_028640845.1 Ahaetulla prasina | reverse complement strand
CACAACAATACAAGAGCAACCAATAGATTTAAACTTAATGTTAACCGCTTCAATCTTGATTGAAGAAAATATGACTTTTGTAACAGAGTTATTAATACTTGGAACACACTACCTGACTCTGTGGTCTCTTCTCAAAATCCCCAAAGCTTTAACCAAAAACTTTCTACTATTGACCTCACCCCATTCCTAAGAGGTCTATAAGGGGCGTGCATAAGAGCACAAGCGTGCCTACCGTTCCTGGCCTATTGTTTCCTTTTATTATATCCAATTAACATAGTTATTACATACTCATGCTTATATATATGCTTATATATTATATAGTTATTTTCATGCTTATGCTTATATATACTGTTGTGACAAAATAAATAAAAAAAAATTAAAAAATGTAGAAGATACAGGATTTTTAAGGAGTTGCTGATGAGAGTTACATGAACTCCCATGCATGCTCCAAATCAGTTTCTGCTTCAGATGTGGATCATTACACAAATTTAGTAAGTGTAATAACAAATCATTGGCCCTCCAAATCTTCTATCTTTGTAGTTAGGACATAGAATTGTCCCGTCTCCCCAATTTTTCTCCTCATTTGTCAGATTAACATACTACATCTATTAAGCATATGTGATATTTCTATTACCGCCAGTTCCCTGATGCTAATGTTTGCAACCTGATTGCATAAGTTGTTATGCCTACATTAGAACACATACTTGGAGACTTATTTGTTATATTGTTATTATCGGAGTTGGAGGCAGTCTGCTTGTTTTCTGTTTTCATCACATTTGCCAATATTTTGTAGGATCCCTACTATAGATTTAATGATCTGGCCTACAGATGGATCTCTTTGGATAATTGGACATATAGCAGAACATTCAAAGCTCCTTTTAATATCAGGTATGTGATAAAACTGAATTTAAGATTATTAAGGTTTAGACTGTACATTTCCATCCATTTATCCAGGAATAAACCCCCCTGAATACATCAGCACACATCTTTGAACAGGAGAATTACTGATCAAGGTACTGGTCTATGAGTCACCTAATTTATTTCACAGATTTGTTATAATGATAGAATTTGGGAGTGGGATTAGAATTGTAAAGAAGGAATGTAAATATAACAAATAAAATGACTCAAAATTCTGTTTTTTGTTATCTTTTCTGCAGCATGTGGCAAAAAGTGATATTGGTTTTTGAGGGAGTAGATACGGTAGCACAGGTTGTGGTCAATAACATAACTGTTGGAAAGACAGATAATATGTTCCAGACATATGTGAGTATCATTTTTGGGGATTGTGCTTCGTTAAAGTCACTGAAGAGAACAAAAATAAACACATCTCAAATTCAGGACAATTCAATTTATTCAACTATATACTTTAACTCAAAAAAGATAGTAACTCCCAATGCAGTGTATTATATATTTGTTGTTGTTGTTAGTTGCGAAGTCGTGTCCGACCCATTGCGACCCCATGGACAACGTTCCTACAGGCCTTCCTGTCCTCTATCATCCTCTGGAGTCCATTTAAACTCATGCCTACTGCTTCAGTGACTCCATCCAGTTACTTTGTTCTCTGTCGTCCCCCTTCTTCTTTTGCCCTCAATCTTTCCCAGCATTAGGCTGGGAAATAATATATTACAGTTGTCCTAAAAAGGTTTATGTGAATCAGGAAAGAATATATAGATTTGATGTGTTTTGCCTCTTCAAATCTCAATTTGAAATCTTGCTGGTGCTTTGCAGTGTGAGATCCTGCACTCTGATGTATGCAGGAAGTTCTTAACTTTCAAACTGTCACTTAACAACCATTTGAAATATGGACTTAAAAAAAAACTTATGTACTTTACAACCCAGATTCAAAGTTCCTTGCCCTGTACTCATGTGTTCAGATTTTGACCTGCATTTATAGCTGTTTGTAACATCCCACAGTCACGTGACATTGATTTGTGTCTTTTTTTTGCTGGAAACCAGCATTCCAGTTTTTACTTCCATTGCAAAATGGAAACCATTTTACTGGAAACCATTTTACTTCCATTGCAAAAAAATACACATTGCAGACAATGGGTTTACCTAACAACTACAGTATTCAAATTCTGACCACTTTTTTTTTTTGCTTAACAAACACTGCAAAAAAGGGTGCAGAATTGATTTGGTTATGCAATGACCTTTTTAATGATTGGTTAATGTATTAATATTAAAAATACATTTTTTTTCTCCAACCAACTTCGTGAGCCCCTGAAATTCAGCCACAGACCCTGAATTAAAGGAACTGTGCAAGTTTAACCCAAAGATGACAATGCGAAAGGGAGATGTGATATCAGTCTTCTAATATCTGAAGGGCTGTCCTAGGAAAAGGGTGTGGATTTATTCTCCATAACCTCTGAGGGTATGACAAGACTCAAGAGGTTTAAGCTTTCATAGGAAGACCAAAATTTGAAATATGGAAGTATTTCCGGACTATGAAAGCTATTAAGTTAAAGAACACTCTGTCTCCTAGAACTGTAGCTGGTCCATCACTGAAGGTTATTAAATAAATGATTGTCCAACCGTTTGTCTTGCATAGTCTGGGGATTCCTTCCTGGCCAAGATTTCCACAATCTCTTCTATTATTTTATGCATTGAAAAATCCCTCAAAGAAGTCAGGTGGCCAGAATTATTGTGGGATAAGTCAATTGATCAGTGTTATCCCACAAGAAGAGATCTTAATTAGAACTACCTAATCCACTACTCTGTTTCCATGGTGACCATGAAACTGTCTATGGGATATCTATGGGATGGACAAGGGAACAATGGATTTCTATTGTTTCATAGAAACTAGTATTAGTAGACATTTTCCTTTTGATATTGGAGATACCAAAACTCTTTGGGGTTGCTTTTCATCTGTGAATTTAGCTGATCCTCTTTTAAAATCATCTGGTGTCCGCTGTTGCATCTTACAGCAGCAAATTCCATATGCCATATAAGGGATTGGTTTTGTCTGTACAGAATCTCCTATTGTTCAATTTTGTCGAATATCCCTCCATTCTAAAGTTAAGGGAAAGCTAAATTTAAAGAACCCCTTCCTATTCACCTTTTTCCCACAGCATCGATTTTATGTATCGCAACTATGTTCTTTCCTGCTTGCAATTTTATTATTTTATGCATTGAAAAATCCCTCAAAGAAGTCAGGTGGCCAGAATTATTGTGGGATAAGTCAATTGATCAGTGTTATCCCACAAGAAGAGATCTTAATTAGAACTACCTAATCCACTACTCTGTTTCCATGGTGACCATGAAACTGTCTATGGGATATCTATGGGATGGACAAGGGAACAATGGATTTCTATTGTTTCATAGAAACTAGTATTAGTAGACATTTTCCTTTTGATATTGGAGATACCAAAACTCTTTGGGGTTGCTTTTCATCTGTGAATTTAGCTGATCCTCTTTTAAAATCATCTGGTGTCCGCTGTTGCATCTTACAGCAGCAAATTCCATATGCCATATAAGGGATTGGTTTTGTCTGTACAGAATCTCCTATTGTTCAATTTTGTCGAATATCCCTCCATTCTAAAGTTAAGGGAAAGCTAAATTTAAAGAACCCCTTCCTATTCACCTTTTTCCCACAGCATCGATTTTATGTATCGCAACTATGTTCTTTCCTGCTTGCAATTTTATTATTTTATGCGTTGAAAAATCCCTCAAAGAAGTCAGGTGGCCAGAATTATTGTGGGATAAGTCAATTGATCAGTGTTATCCCACAAGAAGAGATCTTAATTAGAACTACCTAATCCACTACTCTGTTTCCATGGTGACCATGAAACTGTCTATGGGATATCTATGGGATGGACAAGGGAACAATGGATTTCTATTGTTTCATAGAAACTAGTATTAGTAGACATTTTCCTTTTGATATTGGAGATACCAAAACTCTTTGGGGTTGCTTTTCATCTGTGAATTTAGCTGATCCTCTTTTAAAATCATCTGGTGTCCGCTGTTGCATCTTACAGCAGCAAATTCCATATGCCATATAAGGGATTGGTTTTGTCTGTACAGAATCTCCTATTGTTCAATTTTGTCGAATATCCCTCCATTCTAAAGTTAAGGGAAAGCTAAATTTAAAGAACCCCTTCCTATTCACCTTTTTCCCACAGCATCGATTTTATGTATCGCAACTATGTTCTTTCCTGCTTGCAATTTTATTATTTTATGCGTTGAAAAATCCCTCAAAGAAGTCAGAAATGCTTTAATCTCATAAATCTTTTTTGAGAGGGGTTCATTATTCCTGTAGATGAGAGTGATAGTCAACACAAATTGTATTCAGAATAGATACGTTCATGGAAAAAGAAAAACACGCACACCTCCAGCCACTGGTTTTCTGTCTAACTGCTCGGAAGCAAAAATTAACATGACCATTTTACCTGCAAAGTATGTGATGTACTGAGAAAGCCCTATAATTATTGTACAGAACACAAAGTCTTGAACTGGTCAATTTGAGTGCCCAGAATGCACATTGAAGCCAGGATGAAGAGGTAACAACAATTTAACAACAATTAACAACAGAATTGTTAATGCCTGGAATGCACTACCTGATTCTGTGGTCTCTTCCCAAAATCCAGAAAGCTTTAACCAAAGACTATCTACTGTTGACCTCACCCCATTCCTAAGAGGTCTGTAAGGGGCATGCATAAGAGCACAAACGTGCCTACCGTTCCTGTCCTAATGTTCCCTTTGGTTGTATCCAGTTCGTATGGTTATTTCATGCTTATATATATTATTGTGTTTGACAAATAAATAAATAAATAAATAAATAAATAAATAAATAAATAAGTATGACAACACTAGAGATCATCTCTACGAGTTCAAATACAAAGGCTATTGGACAACAGAATGAATGATATGCCAGTAACACTTCTATCCCTTCAACCCAGAAGAAAATACAGGCCCTTATAGACAGATTGCATTTTGGGAACTCAAATTGCAAAATGAGTAATTTCCTGATGATGGGGATGGAATTTCTGTATATGAATGCAACTCCACAAACACACTCAACCTTAATTGATTAAATCTGGGCCACTTAGATTTCTCATCCAAGTCTCTACGATACAAATTAGGTTAGCTTGTTTAACCACACTGACATAATAAATCATAGATTGGAAAGGACCTAAGAGGTAATCACATCCAACTCTGTCCACAATGAAGGATTCACTATAAGCACCTCCCCTTCCAGACTGATGACTTTCCAGATGTTTTATTGCAGATGAATTTGATGTTCAACAGTTACATCATGAAATGAGTAAGCCAACTATCTGGGTCATCAATAAGATGGGGTAACCTAGTGCTAGAAACAGCTTTTAGGTGCTGTATCTTATTATTAGATGCTTATTATACTTGAAAAGTATAATAAGAGGGTAGAAATGGGAACACAAGGCATCTGCGAGGCAAAAAATCCTCCCAATACCTTCCTGAAAGCATCTGCAGAAAGCTCAGCATTGCCTGAAAAGCACCTCTTCTGGTAACATCACTGTAAAATACAGGACCAACCAACAGCAAATAATAATAATAACAACAACAACAACAAAACAATAATAATAATGGGGCGTGCGTAAGTGCACCAGCGTGCCTACCGTCCCTGTCCTACTGTCCTCAATTTTATGTAATCATTCTATGTGTTTATGGCTATGTTTTTGCCAATTTATATATTATTATTATTTTGGTGCCAAATTTTTTTCATGTGTCCATGTCTGTGTCTACTCTGTTACTTGTTTTCTTGTATTTGTTGACAAATAAATAAATAAATGAATAATAAGAATAAATAATAATGAAGCTTTTGTTGCTATTATCCATAAGGTTTGCTATGCTCAGAGCAGAAAAATCTTTTCTTACGAGTTCCTTTCCTTTGGAGAAATGTGAAGATAATCATACAGCAAATCATCAAATCACATATATTTCTTAACAATGCCCACATATGTGGTATACATCTAAAAACAGAAGAATCCAAGTACATATAACTGAACCAGCAGACAAATGATTCTGTGCACCAAAGTAATTCATTCTTTTTGTCTATAATCACCCTCTCTCTTTCTCTCTCTCTTTGTTGGTCTGTCCCCGAAATAGAAATTTGATGTTACTGATGTGATCAAGGAGATCAACACAATCCAAGTTCATTTTTTGTCTGCTATTTTGTATGCTGCACAACAAAGTAAAATTCACCAAGCTTACAAAGTGCCTCCAGAATGTCCCCCACCTGTGCAAAAAGGAGAATGTCACGTGAATTTCATCAGGAAGGTAATACTGTTGTGTGCATGTAGGTTATAAGAATGATGATAAGGGGAAATGAATCCTACAATTGTCCTTGTTTGGTAACTGAACTCCGTCACTTAAATATATCTATTAATAATCTATAATCAATGGATACTTTTATGGGTCCACCCAAAGTTAAGCAATGGGATGTACCTTGACTTTTTTGTTAGAGGTAACCCTTGCTTAATGACTGCTCTGTTTAATGAACAGCTACCGAAAAAAGTAACTTTATGACTAGTCTTTGGGCTAATGATTGTCACAGTGTCCCAATGGTCCATTTGAGTGCTTTACAACCAGCTTCTGACAAACATAGTCAATGGAGGAGCCGGCAGTGGAATTGCAAGTTGCAGCCACAGATGTCTTGCATAATAACTATGGATGATTCACTTAGTAATCATCATAATCATTTGCTTAATTGTTTGCTTAATAATTGCTTAGAGTGACCTGTCCCACTTGTGGTTCTTAAACAAGACTACATGTATTTTCATTGATTATAGTTATGGTGTGCCGAACTATGAACTTTAAATATGCTGTGATTGCTTTTCAGAAGTACGTCATAAAATGAGAATATTTTACAGTCTGTTATTCTTATCTGAAAGTAAAAGAGAAAACTGCATACATTGGATTATGACAGAAAATATATTTGCAGAATTCATGATATAGCTGATAGACTTATGATTTTTATTTTCTTTTTCTAATATTCTACATCAGGAGTGTCAAACTTGATTTCATTGAGGACCGCATCAGGGTTGTGTTTGACCTCGGGGACGTGGGGGGGGGCATGACCAGCTCGACATCACTCCTGTCAGCCCCTGTGGTGGCCCAAGCGCTCTGTCAGCAAAAACAGGCTCCCGAGCTCCGTTTTCGGCTGCGACAGCCTCCTGCAATCCTCTGCCAGGGAAAATGGAGCTCGGAGAACCTCACGTTGCCCTCCCGAGCTCCGTTTTCCCTGGCAGAAGCACTGCAGACTGGTCCTTTGCTGTTTGCAGGGCAGCCCTCCAGGCCAGATCTAAATAACCCGTGGGCCGCACCTGGCCCCCAGACTTGAGTTTGACACCCCTGCTCTATAGAGTTAATATTAAAATGTTTTTTTCCTTTATTTAAAGTCACTTAAGTATATTACACACTTTATTGAGGCATAAAGCATTTAGAAACAGAAATGGAGACTTTTCCGTACAGTGAAAAGATTATTTAGCACCAACGATAACAAAATAATAGTAGACAACAAGAGAGTTCATATAATCCATGCCAGAAAAAGCCAGTTGTAAACTGTTCCTAGTTGGGATAATAGAAATAGAATGGATTTTTTAAAAATAGCCAACTCCTATTCTTTTCATGAATGGTGCTTCATGACAGAGAGAATTTCAACAATGAGAAAAGATGCAAACTGACTCTGTGAAGTCCCAAAAGACACAGGCAGACTTGTAAAAATCTTGGCCACACAACTTTGTATGCATATGCTGTTCTCCATGTACCAAACTACTTATGTCATGCAACCTGCCCTGACAATTTCTGGGAAGTGTTACCTAACAAGATGTCAGATCTTATTAAGCTATTTTAAAAGGGTAGTGGGATCTATTTGAGGATTATTAGAGGATAATTCCCAACAGCTATTATTCAGTTCAGTCATAACGCCTAGAAATGTATTAAAAAGACCAATCAACCTTGTTTCTGTAAATATCAGACAGAACAATCCTCTGCATGTTTATCTGGATACAAGTTCCTCTGTATTCAAGGTGACCTACTCCTTATGTATACAGGATTGCAGTCATAGAGTAGAGATGCATATCCACCATTGTGAATGTGATGTGCTTCAATTATTGCAATTAAAATAAGGGCCAGTTAGTCTAGTGGTTAAGGCACCAGGCTAGAAACCAGGAAACTGAATTCTAGTCCAGCCTTAGGCATGAAAGCCAGCTGAATTACCTTAGGCCAAGATGGATTCAATCTCAGCCAGTGGTGAAATCCAATTTTTTTTACTACCAGTTCTGTGGACATGGCTTGGTGGGCGTGGCGTGGCTTGGTGGGCATGGCGTGGTGGGCGTGGCAGGGGAAGGATACTGCAAAATCCCCATTCCCTCCCCACTCTTGGGGGGAGGATATTGCAAAATCTCCATTCCCACCCCACTCTGGGGCCAGCCAGAGGTAATATTTGCCAGTTCTCCGAACTGCTCAAAATTTCTGCTACCGATTCTCCAGAACCTGTCAGAACCTGCTGGATTTCACCCCTGCTCTCAGCCCAACCCACCTCACAGCTGTTGTGAACAAAGTGGGAAGAGGGAGTACTATTAGGAATGTTTACTGCCTTGAGGTTTTTTTTTTAATCAAAATAATAAAAGTGGGAAATAAATGAGTTTATTAGCTTGGATTCTTCTTTGTCCCTTGTTAAAAAAAATAACTTCATCATACATGGGTGGAATGTATTAAAATGTATTCAAATATAACAGAAATAACTTTGGTTGAGTTTCAGTGTGGCCTCTGTGATTGAATTGGATAGATGAATAAGCTATAAAGAAAAAGCTATGATTAATCATGACCAATTAAAATGTAAAGGGTCATCTTTCTGTCTGAAAATCTCTTGCCTTCTCTTGCTTCTCCTAGGCTGGTTAGAAAACAGTGCTGGGAAGAAAGGGGAAAAATAACTTAAATTGCCTTATATTTTTAGTAGAGAAGATGAGGTATCCTTTGTGAAAGGTTGTGGGAGACACAGTTTGAGTTAAGTTTTTTATTTTTGAAGAAACTGTGCATTTAAGTCTGAATAGCAGTTAAAATGATGGGATGTGGTGGCTCAGTGGCTAAGACGCTGAAAGGTCGGCAGTTCAGTGGTTCGAATCCCTAGTGCCGCGTAACGGGGGGAGCTCCCGTTACTTGTCCCAGCTTCTGCCAACCTAGCAGTTCAAAAGCACATAAAAATGCAAGTAGAAAAATAGGGACCACTTTTGGTGGGAAGGTAACAGTGTTCCATCTTTGGACAGCACTGGCTCTTCAGCTTTGAAACGGAGATGAACACCGTCTTGCTCCATGTGCCCCAAAATAATAAGACCTCCCTGAAAATAAGGCCAAGTGCTTATTTCGGGATTCAAAAAAATATAAGACAGAGTCTTATTTTCAGGGAAATTTCAGGAAAATTTCATAGGAACGGGTCTGTGCCAATGTGCAGTACCCATAATGTTTGTGATTTTAGAACCACAAGCTCGAGTTCATCTTGGACTAGAACATGGTTCTCCTAGGTACCAAGGCATACCAGTGAATGATGGTCACTAATCTTTTTCTTTTTTTAAAATGCAATCCATATCCCCCCCAGACATACGTCTGTCTGTCTGTCTGTCTTTCTAGAGAGAGACAGAATTAGTTAGAAGTGACTCAAGTACTATGTGATTCAATCTGAGAACCCAGATCTTTCAAGATTTATCTCTTTTCTCAAAAGTTCAGCCATTTTAATTTAATAAAAGCTACACATACTTTTAAAGACACATGCATCTAATGTTTATATTTGGAAACTTTCTGTTGCACAAAACTGGGCAGTGCATTAGCCAGTTGACAGATGGATGTCCCTGGAATATATAAATTATAATACAGCTTCTTTCGTGTATGGATTAGTGCAGAGCTGTCAAACTCAAGGCATGGATGCTTAGATCTAGCCCGCGGGTCACGCTGAAAACAAAGAAGAACTAGCCTGCGGTGCCTTTGCCAGTGAAAACAGAGTTCATGAGGGCCATGGGTGGCCCTCCCTAGCTCCGCTTTTGCTGGCAGAGGGTTTCAGGAAGCCATCACAGGTGAAAACAGAACTTGGGAGCCCATTTCCACTGGCAAAGCACTTGGGCTGCCACAGGCACCCCAAACACAAGTGATGAGCTGGTCATGTCCACCCTGGTCATTCCCACCCCGGCCATTCCCACCCTGGCCCCCCAAGGTCAGTGGTGGGATTCAAGTAATTTAACAACCGGTTCTCTGCCCTAATGATTTCTTCCAACAACCAGTTTGCCAAACTGCTCAGAAAGTTAACAACCGGTTCTCCCGAAGTGGTGCGAACTGGCTGAATCCCACCACTGCTCAAGGTCAAACAAAACCCTCATGCGGCCCTATGCAGAATGGCATGGTCCTGAAGGGCAAACGGAGTTCAATGAGGTTGGGGGAAAAGAATCCTTGTTGAAGCAGCTTATGGTATACTGGTAACACTGAAGAAAAGTGGCATGGTTGCACTCTACACTTGCAGGCTATTTCAGTGATAAGTGTCAGTAGTTTGAATGACAACATTTTGATTACCTGGAGGTAGCTGTTAACCACCAATGTGCGGGCACTCTGCAAACCAGATTCGCCCTGTGGATTGTTTATCTTCTCTGACCTATTATTATACATTGACTTTGCAGTAGTGTACATAAGAAAATGAGGAAATTAATCCTTTATTAAAAATAAATAAACTTAACTTTAAGTTGGTAGAGCAGGGATATGGAAGTAAAAAGTTCCAGGAAAATGAGGGAGATGGGCAGTAAAGAAATACAAAATATAATTAAACGAATAATAACAGCGAGTTTACACTAAACATCTATATATCAAATTTTGATGATTGAATTTTATTTTTTAAATAAAATTTAGAATTTTAAAATGATTTTATAGCACATGAAACCTGGATTCTTGCCTTTATTTCTGATACTTTATATCTGCCTATGTCGATTCTGTCGCCTGCGTTTTCCATGGGGAACATTTAGAGTAGTTGCCACGTGCAGATTTAGGATTTAGAAGTGTGTGACTCCAGTCTGAAACTATTTCCCTTGCTGTATTCTTACCAGCTGCTTGTATAGATTTGAAACCAAACATTTGCATCATAGCAGCAGTCAAGCTGAAAGGTAATTGGTACGGAGATGGAGAACCTCTGTTCTAAGAAACTGTTATTCCCAGGGTTATAAACTAGAAATAGGCACAATGCCTGCTTCACATTACTTGTAATTTGATCTACTTGCAGGCAAGCCAGTTCCTGGGATGTAGGGAACAAATGAGGCAAGTGCAGTGTGTGTTGCCAAAATTAGTATGGTTCAGCTACTGATTATTAGGGTTATAAATTTAGATGGTAGGTCACAGTGTAAAACTTTAGCAAGGTCGCTTCTATGCCCAGAGGGGGATATTACGAGGTATCTGTCCAGGAGTGGTCAATAAATTTTTTGCCCTAATGTTTTCTTGTGGTCAAAATCTCAAATCCGAGTGGAATGTGGTTTTTTTGCATTAGTTTACAGATCAGTTCAATTATAAAGTTAATGGAAAGCAGCACAACTGTTAAATTTTGGTGCTGCATAGATTCTGGATGTCTCATCCTTGGATTACTGAATTATGTTAAACCTAAACTGTTTAATTTTAGAAGCTAAACTCCTGAGGGTCTTTTTCTTCAAATGCAGGAACTACTGTATTTTTCGGAGTATAAAGACACACATTTTTCCCTCCTAAAAGAGGCTGAAAATTTGGGTGCGTCTTATACTCCGAATGTAGCTTTTTTGAAGCTTTTTTTTCAGACCTAGTGAAGCAACCTATGCTTTGTTTGTTTGCTTGTTCGTAAAGGGATTGACGATTCGGGCCTCCAAGTATTATTCCACAAGCATGGTGAAGTTGCAGAAAATAAATTTCAAAAGTTGTTTTCTCAAGTAGAAAACTTGAGAACTACAAAACTTCTTAAAACTCAGGCCCTGTAGTGTGATTCATCCCCAAATTAGCTGAAATTTTCTGAAATTTTGGCAGTTGTAAAAGAAAACTCTGTGAGAGCCTTTCAGGGGCCTGTCATAAGCTACGCTGCCAATCTTGTAGTTGAAATTAAGGAATTATAGATTCAGGAATAAAAGTCTCCGATGGTGCTATTCTAGCTATTGTTTTTTGTTTTGCCTGGTAACATATACATTTGCCATCATCCAGAAATGGAATGTAGTACTTAACATGCTTTCAAAGTAGCCTCATGCGGCAAGTCTTATGATAGCTTTGTGTACATTGACATGAAGCCTGACAGCTAGAATGTGATGAAATGTTTGTGTGGATGGCTGCCACATGCAAGAGTCTATCATTTCATTTGGTAGCGTTTTTCTCATGGAAGTGCCACTCCATGGGATAAAAGTTAATGTGTCAAGTGGCCCTTTGGAATTTCTAAATCTCAGAGAGAAGAACAAATTATTTCTGAAGCATGTGAATTGTACTTAACTATTTTTGAAGCATAATTGATATTTCTTAGTATTTTTTTGAACTGGAATAGTAGTTGTAGCCAAATACATATGACCAAGGTATTTTACCAATATTGGTAGACAATATATAGAGATATGTATATACCTGCCAGGTGCTCCCTCGCCTGATTTCTATAGAATGACTGGGAACTTTCAGAACCTCGAAATTATATAATTGGAAGCAAGCTAGAGGGGTTGGCAGGCATTCTGTATAGCAGAGACCATAACTGAAATGGAACACTCTATATTAAGATTTTATCTCATTGAACTTTCTTTTGGCCCCTGTGGACTATAATTCACTTATTTTCAATTCTAAGGTTGGAAATACCAACTGAATAACTGTCTGAAAAAGAACATACTTAAAGAGAAAACGTAAAACACTGTCGGTGAAAAAGAATTGAGAAGAGGGAGGATACCCATTGTGATTCTATATTGCAGGGAAAGGATTTGGCTAGCCTATTAATTTACACAATAGCACAGCTGAAAAGCAATAGTGAATCATCTATAGAGAACATAGGATAGTAATCATGTTGAGTTTTCGTTTTCTCCTTAGAAATAAATATTGCTTTAGCTGTATCAAATAATAATATTACAGTCACATCTCTGTCCCATAAATCAAAGACCAAGGAAATAATATGCATGATTTGGTGGTACTCCAATTTATCCTTACAGGTTAGTTAGACCCAGAGAGAACCTTGTCCACAATAACTGAGTTAACGTCATGACCAAGAAGATTTGAGTTCTCACACAGCCTATCATTATAGTTTCGGTTTGGTTTGGCTTAATGAGAGCTTGACTGAGTTACATCTTAAGCTTGTTGCCTTCCCTTGCCTGCCCAGATGCTTGAAAATGAATTTTGTTTCTTAGCCAAGCTAGAGCAGTGGATGGGGTTATGAGCATGGAAGCTTATCAATGGTTCAAAATCCATACTGTACATCAGGGGTGTCAAACTATTTCATTGAGAGCTGCATCAAGGTTGTGTTTGACCTCTGGGCTGAGTTGGCGTGGCCAGCTCAACATCACTGGTATCAGGGGCACCTAGGGTGGCCTGTGTGGGGCTGAGGGGATCCTCCTGCAATCCTCTGCCAGTGAAAACGGAGCTCAGGAGAGCCATGTGCAGCCCTCCTGGGGTCCGTTTTCGCTGGCAGAGGCACCGCGAGCCTGTCCTTCACTATTTCCAGGGTGGCCTTGCGGGCCAGGTCTAAGCATCCTGCGGGCTGCATCCAGTGTCTGGGCCTTGAGTTTGACAGCCCTGCTGTACACTATCCTTCCTAAAAGATTTCTTGTCTCAGTCTGTAACCGTGCCATAGTGAGACATTGGGATCTTAATCCTTGCAAATGTACTGCAGGCTCTGAGAAAAGAAATACCATTAAAAAAAAAATCCTAAAATTTGGAAGTTGTTTCAAACATCAAAAGGAATAGAATAATAGAATAGGATAGGATAGGATAGGATAGGATAGGATAGGATAGGATAGGACAGGACAGGACAGAACAGAACAGAACAGAACAGAACAGAACAGAACAGAATAGAATTTTTTATTGGCCAAGTGTGATTGGACACACAAGGAATTTGTCTTGGTGCATATGCTCTCAGTGTACATAAAAGAAAAGATACATTCGTCAAGAATCATAAGGTATAACACTTAATGATAGTCATAGGGTACAATAAGTAATCAGGAAACAATCAATATAAATCATAAGGATACAATCAACAAAGTTAAAGTCATACAGTCGTAAGTGGGAGAAGATGGGTGATGGGAACGATGAAAAGATTAATAGTGCAGATTTAGTAAAATAATTTTACAGTGCTGAGGGAATTATTTGTTTAGCAGAGTGATGGCATTCAGGAAGAAAATGTTCTTATGTCTAGTTGTTCTGGTGTGCAATGCTCTGTTGCGTCGTTTTGAGGGTAGGAGTTGAAACAATTTATGTCCAGGATGTGAGGGGTCTGTAAATATTTTCATGGCCCTCTTTGTGACTCGTGCAATATACAGGTCATCACTGGAAGGCACACTGGTAGCCATTGTTTTTTCTGCAGTTCTAATTATCCTCTGAAGTCTGTGTCTGTCTTGTTGGGTTGCAGAACCAAACCAGACAGTTATAGAGGTGCAGATGACAGACTCAATAATTCCTCTGTAGAACTGGATCAACAGCTCCTTGGGCAGTTTGAGTTTCCTGAGTTGGTGCAGAAAGAACATTCTTTGTTGTGCTTTTTTGATGTTAGCTTTCCATTTTAGATCTTGCGATATGGTAGAATCTAGAGATTTGAAGCTTCCTTTCCAAAATGGAAAGTCATTTAAAAACAAGATACTCAGCCGTCATTGACAATCATTTTAAAATAACCCATTTTGCTTTATCATTCTGATCTTGAAAATCACTCTCCATTTGGAGCTTACCAAGCCAGTGTACCATTTCTGTTAATTTATTTTACCATTTTTTATTTTATATGATAAATTAATATTCACAGAGTCTATGAAAAATTCTATTCCTCTTCAGAATGGATTTCTTTAAGCTAGGAAGCATATAAAAAGGAAGCTCCATACTAGCAAATGGCTTGTTATTTATATTTCTTTCTGTTCACTCTACTGAGGTTTTTAGTAATAACAACAACAATAATAATAAATAATTCCCTTTGGAGATAGAATGGGTTAGAAATGCAGTTTGTTTACAGTGTATGTCAGAACTTGTTCATTTCATTGTACAAGTATGAACCAGTCTCTTTTAACCTTCAGTCCTGTTTTGTGATCCCCACTTACTCAAATCTGGCAGGAAATTCAATCTTTTCTTTGTAAATAAAACTCTTTGCTTCACCACAATTCCTTGAAGCCCACAAAACTCCAGAAAGTGCCTCCACAGTCAATTTTGCTACATATGGTAGTCATTGTACCATATTTCAGTCCTGCAACCAACCCTGAAACGTCTTTAAAAAAAAATGCAGATCCCCTAAATGTTGCAGAATCTGGTGTTTTCCTATTGCAGATGCTCATTGTGCAGTTCACTTTGTGTTTTGTCTCATTTATTTCAGGAGCAGTGTTCATTTAGCTGGGACTGGGGCCCCTCTTTCCCCACTCAAGGTATTTGGAAGGATGTTAGAATTGAAACGTATAATCTTTATCAGCTTGTCTACTTCTCTGTGACTCCTTTCTATGGTAAGTCCTGCTTTCCTAACTCTTGACTGAGTGTGGGAAGCAATGGTGTTTTGATACTTTAAAACTTAAGACAACTACAGGTAGTCTTCGACTTACAAGAGTTTGTTTAGTGACCATTCGAAATTACAACCGCACTGAAAAAAATGACAGATGACTATTTTCCACATTTACGACCACTGCAGCATCCCCATGGTCACACGATCCAATTCAGAAGGTTGGCAGCTGACTCATATTTATGACCATTGCAGTGTTCCAGGCTTACGTGATCCCCTTTTACGACCTTCTGACAAGCAATGTCAATGGGGAAGCCAGATTCGCTTTACAATTGTGTGACTAATTCAAGAACTTCAGGGAATCACTTAACAAATGTGGCAAGGAAGGTCGTAAAATGGGGCAAAACTCACTTAACAAATGTCTTGCTTAGCAGCATATATTTTGGGCTCAATTGTGGTTGTAAGTTGAGGACTACCTGTAATGGCATTTCTTGTTCATGAAACTTTGACTGAAAATAGGCTCTGTAGTAATAGTTATGAATGTTAAATGAACATTGAATTTTTTTCTCTAGGTAGTCTAGAATCTTTTTGTGTTTTTAGTTATGAAGAAAGTCAATGTCTTCATTAGCTATCTGTCTTCAGTTGTGTGCTTACCTCTGTTTTCAGAATATAAAATTGATTTTATGAAGGGTTTCCAATAGTTACTGTTGGATAATTCTTCAAATTTCCATTGTTTTAGATCCATAAATTGTATTATATCACAAACTTTGAACATTGCCTGTTCTTCTTGTTTTCACTTAACATCCTTCTTGCTCTCCCCATATTAACTGCTATTGCTACACGAATGTTTCTAGCTTCTCTGTTATGGACCTTCTATCATATTACTTCCTGTGCCGAGGTGGGTTTCAGCAGGTTCTGACCAGTTCTGGAGAACCAGTAGTGGAAATTTGGAGTAGTTCAGAGAACCGGTAGTAAAAATTCTGACTGGCCCCACCCCCATCTATTCTCTGCCTCCCAAGTCCCAGCTGATTGGGAGGAAATGGGGATTTTGCAATAACCTTCCCCTGGATTGGGGAGGGAATGGAGATTTTACAGTATCCTTCCCCTGCCATGCCCACCAAGCCACACCCACCAAGCCATGCCACACCCACCAAGCAATGCCCACAGAACTAGTAGTAAAAATTTTTGAAACCCACCACTGTTCCTGTGCTTTGAACAGATGTTGTCTTTATTTCTTCGCTTGTTAGCTCATTGCCCAATTTCCTGAAAATTCCTTTTCTTGGCTCTACATCAGGGGTGTCCAAACTTGGTCCCTTTAAGACTTTTGGACTTCAACTCCCAGAGTTCCTCAGCCAGCTTTGCTGGCTGAGGGACTCTGGGAGTTGAAGTCCAAAAGTCTTAAAGGGACCAAGTTTGGACACCCCTGCTCTACATGTTCTATGAAGGCTTTCCTGAATAAAGGGTTATGATGAAAGCGTGTTAAGCTGTATACAAAGGTTACCCAAAGTGCAAGACCAGCACATGAATCAGCGTTTAATGTATGTAGAATTGGCTGTAAAAATGAAATATTAATACACGTAATCAGGGAGGAGTACTCTTACAATCCAAGATATTGAAATGGGGGGGGGGAAATATAGTTTTATAGGTGCTGTCTGTATCTAAATGAGGTTTTAGGAGTGAAGATAGCGTTCCTACATTAAGCATGGAAAGAGTTTGTATTTCTGGTAGACTGCTTAACACTCTTCTATCTGACTTTTAAAAATTATTCTTAATATTACTGAGCTGTCGTGGTGCAGTGGTTAGAATGCAGTATTGCAGGCTAATTCAGTTCACTGCCAGGAGTTTGATCCTGACCAGCTCAGCTTGAGGTTGACACACTCTTCCATACTTCCAAAGTTGGTAAAATGAAGGCTAATTTGTTTATCTTGCATTACTTTTTCTATTGATATATGTGATGTTCAATCTGTACCTTTCTCAAACAGGAATGCTGAGATTAATGTAGACCACGGGTGTCAAACTCAAGGGGAAGCGGCCTGCAGGGTGATTAGATCTGGCCCGCGTGGTTTCCCTCGAAACAGTGAAGGACTGGCCTGCGGTGCCTCTGCTAGTGAAAGTGGGCTCCCAATCTCTGTTTTTGGCTTGGACGGCCTCCTGAAATCCTCTGCCAGCAAAAACGGAGCTCCCGCTCTGTTTTTGCTGGCAGAGGGTTGCAGGAGGCCATCCCAGCTGAAAACAGAGATTGGGAGCCCACTTTTGCTGGCAGAGCACTCAGGCCGCCACAGGTGCCCCTGACACAAGTGACGTCAAGCTGGCCTGCCTACTCCGGCCCCCCAAGGTCAAACACAACCTTGATGCGGCCCTCAATGAAAACGAGTTTGACACCCTTGATGTAGACCATCATTCTGAATAGCTGAGTTTTTTCCAGATTTGATTTCCAATAGTTTGTAGCATAAGCAAAGGTGTGAGGATAGTTTATCTTTAATATGATCAGGCTTCCTACTCTGTTCTTCTGCAGAGCCACCAAGTTGCTTCCTGTCCCTGATGGCCAATTTTTTGTAGTTTAGCTTGAATTGACTAAAGCAAAGAATGAACAGATTTTCTGTAATGTGAAATAACTTAAAAATATCTCATAGACCACCCACCCACCCCCCATTTGATCCAGAGCCATTTTTCATTCCTATGGTATCTGATAAAGCACTCTTTGAACATGTTTGGAATTTCCCATCCTTATTTGGAAATAATATCTGCATGCAAAATATATATTACTGAATTCCAACTCTGCCATTGCTTTAGGTCACATGCTTAATCTGTAGATTTAATAATTTGTTTCAAGGTTGCAAAACATAAATGCCTGAGGTGTTTTGATCCTTCTGGCAAAAGTCATTGTTTACCTGTGAAGGGCATTCTGTTGTACAGCTGCAACAGTTCTGTCCTATCAATTCCTGTGTGAAAATTCAGCATGTGCAGGGGTGGGATTCAGCCGATTCAGACCGGTTTGGAAGAACCAATAGCTCTGATGATCAGCTGAGAGCGAACCGGTTCAATCCGACAATCAGCTGGGTCCGCCTGCCTGCCCCTGCGCTATACCGACCTATATTTCCTATGTTTGAAGCCCAGCTGATAGGTGTAGCAGAGTGTATTGCCATGCCTCAGCTGTTTTACTCATTGGGGCTGCAGTAGAA
Organism: Ahaetulla prasina; assembly: GCF_028640845.1. Taxonomy (NCBI): domain Eukaryota; kingdom Metazoa; phylum Chordata; class Lepidosauria; order Squamata; family Colubridae; genus Ahaetulla; species Ahaetulla prasina. Next base: position 25,720,801 of record NC_080546.1, on the reverse strand, counting down.
GGTAAATTTTAGAACTGTTTTCAAACGCACTGCACGCGTGCGGACCATGTGTTTGGTGCGCGTGTGCTCAGCGAACTGGATGTTACACCGGTTGAATCCCACCACTGAGCATGTGTATGAACATTTTCTGCTGGTGAGACACCCAATCCCTTTGACCCCTATATATCAATAATACAGGAGAGAAATATGTTTTTAAAGCTTTTGGAAAAAACTTGCACTTATGGCCAGAATTTACACAATTGGAGTTGTCAGAATGTCACAGCAAAATTATGAGTTTCCCAGCATCATCCATTAATAAGTAGCCAGTTTCAATTACCATTAGTTCTCTTGGTTGTTTCTGGAGATGAGCTCAAAGGTGGCTGTTCATAGAAGAAGAGAAGAGCAAAGAACAAGAAACGTTTGAATGTCTAAAATAGTCATGCAAATATTTAGAATGGCATGAAAAATAGACTCGGGTAGCCCAAGACAATGACTGGAATAATCAGCCTCTTTTGACCTTGTTCATGTAATTGGGTTTTTTAAAAAGAGTCATTTTCCAAAAGAGTCAATTTCCAAAGATACACAATATTGCCAGAATTCCATGGGTCAGAGAAGGATATGGATAATCATATCCATATAATTTTAAATTTTAATATGATGAATGGAACCAAATAGGTGTTAGTGACACAATAATATAATTCATTCAATCCATGGACAGTGTCTTTAATTACCTACCTAGCTGTCTATCTATACTAATGACTGCATCTCTAAGAATCCCTCTGTTAAAGTATTGAAGTTTGCAGATGATACAACAATTATGGTCTCATTCTAAATAGTGATGAGTTTGCATATAGCCTAGAGGTTGAACAACAGACCCAGTGATGCAGTAGGAACAATCTGGAAATGAATATACCTTTCCTTTCCTTTCCTTTCCTTTCCTTTCCTTTCCTTTCCTTTCCTTTCCTTTCCTTTCCTTTCCTTTCCTCTCCTCTCCTCTCCTCTCCTCTCCTCTCCTCTCCTCTCCTCTCCCCTCCCTTCCCTTCCCTCCCCTCCCCTCCCCTTCTCATTCCACTCCATACTCTAAAGAGAGGGACCCTTGGATACATTGGTGTCCATAGGTGGAAATTAGTTATTCTGATAGAAGAGCAGATAGAAGTTTTGATTAGATGGGAAAGTGAGCATATCTCATTTGAAGAAATTGTAATTTGACCAGTTGAGATGCAGTGGTTGTCTTTGATTACTTTGGATTTCTGTATTTATTTGTTGTTCAGTCTTAAGTCATGTCCAATTCTTCACAAATCTATGGAGAACAGCACATCAGATCCCGATATCCTCCACTCTCTGCCATATTCTTCCCAAACTCATGCCCATTGCGTCAATGACACTATCTAACAATCTCATCCTCTGCGTTTCCCTTCTCCTTTTGCCTTCAACCTTTCCCAACATCAGCACCTGTTCCCAATGAGTCCTCTTTTCTCATTTGGTGGCCAAGGTAGTTTTGCTTCAGCTTCAGTATCTGCCCTTCCAAAGAACAGTCAGGGTTGGTTTCTTTTAGGATTGACTGATTTGAATTCCCTGCAGTCCAAGGGACTCTAAATTCTGTATTTATACCCTTCTATAAATACAGCACATTTATGCCATATACCATGGTAAGAGCGCACATAGAAACATATAGCTATTGTACTTTAAAAGAAATGTTGCCTGCATTTACTGATTCATAGGATTTGCCTATTGTATGCTAAAGAGATAATTCACAAAGCTTCAGCAAAGTACAGTTTATTCTGTAATATCCGAATACCAAACTTTTTCTGGGAATACTCTGATTGGATGAATTGAACTGGAAGATTGTTTTAGATGCTGCAGGGAACCTTCCTCGCCACTTATCAGCATACCTGTGAGTCCAGCATACTTGACTCATAGGTATGCAACATAAAAAGCATAAACTCCTTAAGATTGAGACACAATAGATTCAATTCACTCTCCTCCAGCATTTCACCCACTTTCCAATTTGCAGCACACAAGATGTTTTCACTTGTCTGGATTGAATGCAGCATTTGTTTGTTCTGCTGCAGTGATTGTGTTGTCCAAAAGTTAAAATCTTCCCCTAAAATACAGCAAATGTAACAGAAGAGGGGGAGTACCCAATGGTTGGTGTCATTAAGTACAACTGGTGCCAGGCTGGGTGGGTGGGGGAGGATAATTTTCATTATCTTCACTTACCTGGTTTTGACATATATTTTAAAGGAGAAAGAATACTGGTGAGATGGCCAAGAGGAACATGTGAATATCCTCTGTTTCATTGCAAATAATCTCTTTAGCGGTTTCCTGGTCCTCGTTGCTCCTCCATCAGTAATGCTGTTGTCACTCCAAACTGGCAGTCTTGCCCTTGAATAATTGTTGGGGGTTTTGTTTCCATCTTCCATCCTGCATCCTTCAGTTGCAAATTAGATAAAGAATTTTAAAAGGCTGATTCTGTGCTGCTGTAACTGATGCAGCATTTATCTTCTATGTCTCAATCTATTATTACTGGTCAATGAATAAGCATCTCAGGTGCATGGATCTAATTTTCCAATACTTGCTTGAAGAGGGAAGTCAATGGCAGCGGCTGATATTTTTGTTCTAACTTCACTTTGTTCTGTTATTATTGGAGTGTGGCCATTGCCAGGCCATCAAAAGGCAAAGTCTACATCTCCAAATGGTCATGATGGTCCATCACTCCTAAAGAATACCAGATCAGGAAGACCATTTTGACATAACAGGGTACGTAAAAGAAGCATCATATTTCATGTTTACCAGCAACCAACTTTCTTATTTTTATTTTTGTCCAGAGCGAGATATTCATCAGTGGCACCTTCAGATAGAGTCAAAGTTTGATATTGTCAGCAAAAAGCCAATTGGTGGCTTTGTGACTGTGAACATTCCTGAGCTCAGGATCCAGCAGATGTTCACTGGGCAACTTCTTTCTGGAGAAGACACTATTGCATTGCTCATAAATGTCAGTAAGGTGAGGATCACATCTGCTGCATGTGGAGAGTTTTCTTCTGTGTGAAAATTAGTGTACCGTATTGATACATACTGAAAAACCATATCAGCAAGCACAATCTAGACAAAGGTTAATTGATTTTATACCCCATTTTCAGCATCATTTTAATCGTTCTGTTGAGTTTAAAGCCTTAGTTGAGAAAGAACTAGGACTTTTCCATTTTGCAAGCCCTTGGTTCTGTGATTGCCTGGGAAAATATAGTTTGACCTAGAATCTAGATGATTTTTATTTATTTATTTATTTATTAAATTTTTATACCGCCCTTCTCCCGAAGGACTCAGGGCAATTTACAGCCATAATAAAAAATAACAGCAATATACACATAAAACCATAATTAAAAAACTTATTATACAAGTGGCCGAATTAAAACATTTATAAATTATAAATTATAACATTTATGATCAAAGAATGGCTATTGCCAAGTGGTTATAGTTGATATTTAATGTTCTAATACCTCATTTTGTACCTAGGGCTATTGCCAAGTGGTTATAGTTGGTATTTAATGTTCTAATACCTCATTTTGTACCTAGGGCAGGGGTCTGCAAACGTGGCTCTTTTAAGACTTCTGGATTTCAACTCTGGGAGTTGAAGTCCACAAGTCTTAAAAGAGCCAAGTTCTTCTCTGTGCTTGATGCAAAAATCCCTGCTTACATTTCACATGATAGCCAGCTACTAGAAGACACGGTAAACTGTGGTTGGGTTCAGTATATTGATTAACTCCTGGCATAGTTTGTATCCCAGCCACCTTTGTAGTAGCTTGCTCCTTTTCGATGTATTGGCGTAATAGAAGCAAACCTTGACACTACAGTATTCTGATCATTACTGAGCCACAGTGACACAGAGGTTAGAGTACAATACTGCAGGCTACTTCTGTAGACTGCCGGCTGCCTGCAATTTGGCAGTTCAAATCTCACCAGGCTCAAGGTTGACTCAGCCTTCCATCCTTCCGAGGTGGGTAAAATGAGGGCCCAATTTGTTGGGGACAATATGCTGATTCTGTAAACCACTTAGAGAGGGCTGTAAAGCACTGTAAAGTGTTATATACTGTAAGTCTAAGTGCTATTGTGTGTGTGTCCAATCACACTTGGCCAATAAAAATTCTATTCTATTCTATTCTATTCTATTCTATTCTATTCTATTCTATTCTATTCTATTCTATTCTATTCTATTCTATTGCTATTACTAGACCAAGACAGGATCTCTCTCTCTCTCCACCTTGTATCCTGATTTTAGCTTTCTACCCTCCCAAGAGGAGGGTGTGAAAAAAAGATGAACCAACAGAATATACTGCAGCTGGAACGGTCCTACTTTGTAGTTCTTCCAGTCTCCTCTTGCGGCCAAAAGGCCAACCTGGAAAATAAACCACATAAAGACCCCTCCATTTGAACTATACATGGCTTTGTATTACTTAGTATGATTTCTTTAGTCACAATTTAATCTACAGTTTGACTGTCAGATGAGATTTTATGAAGACTTGCCGAATAGGACAAACCAATTTGCTTCAGAAGTTCCATTTAAGAGAACAGATTTAAAACCATTCAGCAACATTAGCAGATAAGCCCTATGATTATAATAACACATTTGTTGTTCCATTATAACAACACATTTGTTGCTTAGCAGTCCCATCTTCCCTGATCCCTTGTTTGCATGCTCTTGTGATGAAGCACTCAGAAATGAAATTTATATAGCGTAAAGAAATCTGTACCTGCAGTTGATGTTGCTCTGTGGATTTGATGTATTAAGTCACAGAACACATTTTTTTTTAAAAAGCAACTACAATTTATTCCTGGGAAGAGTGCCAAAGACAAGGCTGCTCAAACCATTTGAGGCCCTCCAAAATGGTATAAATTTCTCTCTCTCTCCCTCATTTCTTACCCAAGTTGAATGTATTTGGTGTTTTCCAGAAAAGAAGTAGCAAATGGATGAATGAGGATGTGACATCACTAACAGCCAATTGCTGTGCTTCTATGCCATTCTCTATTTTATGCTGCAGAATGAAAGAGGCACATTAGTAATGCTTTGTGCTCTCTGCTAAGAATTCATGTACCCTGTCATGCTTCCTGCTTGATGTAATCCCAGATAATGAAAGGTAAAGCATTAGTAGCTTTACGATGTAATGCCTTGGTAATAGATGCAACAAACTGGATTGTTTAAATGTTTCTTCTCTAGTTGTTGTATGTGAAATATCCAGACTATTGACCATTCATGTGTTTGACATCTATTCATTTAAAATTTTCAGGCATATCTCATAACTTTTTCAGGGTTAAAATTTTGCATCAGGATTTATTTTACATAAAAGAGGCAAATACTTCTACCTAAAACAAACAACCGTTTGTTTACTAAACTGTTTGTTGAATAGTGTTCACTGTTAATATTATAATTAGAAAAAGGAGTGACATTGATCCATAGATAGATAAAAGTCATGCTACCTAAGGATTTTGATGTCACCTGACCTATCAGGAGGGCACTCGGTTAAGGGAATGCTACAGTAATTGTGAACAGAGTTGGGTGAGTCACCTGGGAACTTGCATGCAGGTCTTATAAAAAAAAATTATATAGCATGTCAGGATGGAAACCTATAATGAACTTTGCATATGAAAAGTTGCAAGATGATTTTCTATGACAGCAGGCTGGGACTTCTAATCGAATGAGTTGCATGATAGCCCAGGGTCCAACAACTGTAGTCTTGTATAGTACTGTGTGAGGACCTCAGACAGTGTGTAGTCCAGGAGTTAACAGTATAGTGCAGGGGTGTCAAACTCGATTTCATTGAGGGCCACATCAGGGTTCTGGTTGGCCTTGGGGGCAGGGTGGGCATGGCCAGGGTGGGCGTGGCCAGCTTGATGTCACTCGTGTTTGGGGGCGTCTGTGGTGGCCCCAGCATTCTGCCAGTGAAAAGGGACTCCAGAGCTCCATTTTCAGCTGCGACGGTCTCCTGCCGCCCTCTGCCAGTGAAAACCGAGCTCCATTTTCACTGGCAGAGGGCGTCAAGAAGCCGTCACAGCTGAAAATAGAGCCATTTTTGCTCCATTTTTGCTGACAGAGGCACAGTGGGCCAGTCCTTTGCTGTTTCTAGGGCAGCCCTGCGGGCCAGATCTAAGGAACCTGCGGGCCGGAATCGTCCCCCGGGCCTTGAGTTTGACACCGCTGGTATAGTGGTTGTAGTACCCTTATACTTTCTAAAACACCCAAATTCAAATTATTTTTTTATATAGGACTTTAGTTATTTTTAATGGTTAAAATCTTGTTAAATAAATTCAAATGAGATCTCAGTAGGCAAGAATGATGGATTTGGGGAATATTTTGTTTTTAATGAGGCACTCATGCCTTTGGTTATGGTAATTAGTTTTATTATTATTGTTACAGCAAATATGGGTTAGGCTGAGAGAGAATAACTGGTCTAAAGTTACCTGGCCTGACTAGGTGGCTCAGTGGCTAAGACACTGAGCTTGTTGATCAGAAAGATCAGCAATTCGGTGGTTTGAATCCCTAGTACAGATCTCCTGCATGAACAGCGGGTTGGACTAGATGACCTCCAAGGTCCCTTCCAACTCTGTTACTGTTATGATGCCTAAGGGAGGCCTAGAATTCGCAGTCTCCTGCTTTCTAGACTGGCACCTTACCTAATACCAACCTATCCCTATCATATTCCTCTTCCAAATTCTCTGAACTCTACGTCATCATTCTAAAATTACTTCAGATGGCAACTGGTGAGGCAGGATAGAGTAGCCAAGGAAGAAAAACATATATGATGTTTTGGTACATTCTTCCTTGATGCTAATATACATTTCCAGATCCTCAGTGTGGAGTGTATTATTCATAGTGCCAGATGATCAAAAGAAAGACAATTAAACTGAGCTTAAATGCTATTACAGTACTTGAAAAGGAACTTACTCCTTGAGACTAAAGTCTAGCTCAGGTTTAAGAGTTGCTGGAAGAAAGATAAAAGCAATAAGCTTTTTTTCCTCATCTCCCACTGGACCCTATGTCAGTTTATTTGTTTCTGTTGCTTTTAGCAGCAGGAAGTCAACAATTGGTTCTTAGCCAATCACTTGCTAGCAGATAATAGTTTATGACTGATGATCCTAATGAGATTTGATCCTACAGAGATTTTTCACTCCAGGCCAGCTGGTTGCACTGACCACTTAGTTCAGGGGTGGCAAACTCAAAGTCCGCAGGCCACATTTGACCCGCGGGGTGCTTAGATCTGGCCTCTGGAAACAGTGGACCGGCCTGTGGTACCTCTGCCAGTGAAAACGGAGCTCATGAGGGCTGCAGGCGGCCCTTGTGTTCTCTATATTCGGCTGAGACCACTTCCTGCAGCCCTTTGCCAGTGAAAACGGAGCTCGTGAGGGCTGTGCGTGGCCCTCACAGGTTCTGTTTTTGCTGGCGGAGGGCTGCAGGAGGCCGTTGCAGCTGAAAACAGAGCCCAGGAGGGCCGTGTGGGCTCCTTACGTGGTCCGTTTTCGCTGGCAGAGTGCTAGCAAAACAAATTACTAGCAAAGGTGGCATTTGATCACATGAGTAACATCGAGCTGGCCACGTCCACCCCGGCCCCCCAAGGTCAAACACAACCCTGATGTGTCCCTCAATGAAATTGAGTTTGACACCCCTGACCTAGTTCAAGGCAAGCATTCTTAGGCAATGTTTTGTTGCTGGAGAATGGCACCAACTATACCCACATCTGATTATTTATTTTAAGGAATGCAGGAAACAGTTATTAAGTGTTGTTAGAATGACCCAGTACTGTACATATACGCTGATGTTGAATTTCTTCCTTTGTCTCACAAATCTTTTTTTTTAAATTGGTTTAATGGTGCTAATAACTTTGTAATTACAATGTTTGAAATAGGTTCTGAATGCTACAGTGAATATTCTCTGCCTTGTAAAGATAATCTCTGTTTTGTATATTGACTTGGATTTCATTTTCCTAAACTGAAATAAATAACGGTCGCTGATCATGTAAGATTTTGAAGAAATTTTGAATTGACCATGAGCATGCGTTTTAAACGATGGTCTCGTACCTTTGGTTTTTTATATGTAATATTTAAATTGACATAAAGTAATAGCTCTTTTAAGGGACACGGTGGCTCATGGGCTAGGACGTTGAGCTTGTCGATCGAAAGGTCAGCAGCTCAGTGGCTCGAATCCCTAGTGCTGCCGTGTAACGGGGTGAGCTCCTGTTACTTGTCCCAGCTTCTGCCAACCTAGCAGTTTCGAAAGCACGTAAAAATTCAAGTAGAAAAAATAGGGACCACCTTTGGTGGGAAGGTAACAGCGTTCCTTGCGCCTTTGGTGTTGAGTCATGCCGGCCACATGACCACGGAGACGTCTTCAGACAGCGCTGGCTCTTCGGCTTTGAAACGGAGATGAGCACTGCCCCCTAGAGTCGGCAACGACTAGCACATATGTATAAGGGAAACCTTTACCTTTACCTTTAATAGCTCTTTTAGTATATAAAATCTGACTAAAATGGAATTCTTATATCACTAATATCTAGTACAGATAATTGGGTTGTTTGGAAGGGTTGCTTTTCATATTGTTAGCTCTTAGTCCATCACTCCAGGAATGTTTAAGGATGTTGTTTGTTCAAGGAACAGTTCTCTATGAATTAAATGAAGTTCTGTTCAGGTTTTCATCGTAACGTATTTCTTTCTTTGCCTGGTGTGGTTTTATAAAGAGTGTGCCAGTGGAACTTTGGTGGCCATCTGGACATGGAAATCAGCCTGGATACAACATGACAGTGATCTTCATTATGCAGGAAGAATACAAGATCATAAAACATTGGAAGGTATGTAATACATAATACATATGACATACAATTGTCTCTTTCATAGCCTTTGTGACTGGATTCATAGATTGCACTGTATCAATAGTCAAAGAATCACTACATCTTGCAAGGTTTTGACACGTATAATGTTGAAGTGGATGAATGGAGCTTGAACTACACCTCCACTTTCAATTATACACACATATTGTCCAGTGTTGCTTAAATATTCGTATCTATTTTAATATTTTCATTTTGCAGCCTACCTGTGTTAAGGATAAAATTGTGAATTGATGGCTACATTTGATCTTAGATTCCCCATCTGTCCATCAATATCAGCAGAGTCCCTGAAAGGAAGGAGAAAGCAAATAAATTTCCTCTTCCTCGTGAAAGATCTGGTATTTGGGGGGTTCTGGAAATTCATCGCTTTGTTTCTTGTAGGACATTTGATCAGGCCAATAACTTGGTCAGTGAGAAAATCAGGCAGGTTTCTTGAATGCCTCTGTGGACCATAAAGAAATGGTGGAATACTGCATATAACAGAATAATAGAGTTGGAAGGGACCTTGGAGGTCTTCTAGTCCAACCCCCTGCTCAGACAGAAAACCCTATACCACTTCAGACAAATGGTTGTCCAATCTCTTCTTATAAACTTCCTGTGTTAGAGCATTTACAACTTCTGGAGGAAAGTTGTCCTACTGATTAATTGTTCTAACTGTCAGGAAATTTCTCCTTAGTTCTAAGTTGCTTCTTTCCTTGATTAGTTTCCACCCATTGCTTCCTATTCTACCCTCAGGTGCTTTGGAGAATAGCTTGATGCCCTCTTCTTTGTGACAACCCCTGAGATATTGGAACACTGCTATCAGGTCACCCCTAGTCCTTCTTTTCATCAAATTAGACACCAGGTCGCTAAGAATCTTTGAAATCTTTGAAAACATTGCATGCAATTACTGGAATATCTCTAGAAATGGCCCCACTATATTAATTTTTACATTTAATGTTCTTTGGTGTTATTTATTGCCACTTTGTGCAATAATATTAATGGAAAGGCAAAGACAGATGATTAAAAAGATAAAAATGATTGTTTCACTATTGGTCTCATGATTGGCAGCATCTTGTCATCATGGAGTGATTTATTTCTACAATACCTGTTCAAGAAGTTACTATGTTACTATGTGTATGTTTGGATCTTTATTCTTGAATAGTTATACTTTGGGGATGGATCGTAGCTGTAGGAAACAATCTCCCCCAAATTAGCTTGCCTTTTCAAGCCATTGCCCTCCTGATATGTTGGATTACCATTCTCATCACACACAGCCAATGGCTATGCTGGCTGGGAATTATGGGAATGGTAGATCAACCCATCTGGAAGGAAAAGGCTCTCCCAGAAGGCTGTAATTCAGAAACTCACTGTATAATGAATTGGGATAATCTCAAATTTACCCAGCTGCTCCTTTAAAGTTGCCAACAAAAACTTTAGGTTCATTTTTCCATAGCTGAACTGTTTTTTTTTTCTTGAACTGTAATTTGAATCAGAAGTAGTGGCTGGAGAAAAAAATTGTGATCCTTTTAAATCTGTCCTAGGATTTCTGTAGTTTCTCTGTGAATGCAGTCTGATTGTAATAAATACTTCATTTAGTTGATTCATTAAATTACCCTGAATTTACATTATATTACCCAAATTACCCTGTAAGCAAACTGTATAGATGTTCATAGAAAAAACATATTTTCCTTGTTGAAAAAAAATCAGAATTCGAGCAGAAATCTTAGAATTTTCCGGCAGTGTGTAGTTTTAGGTTCCATTTCCAACTGATTCCAATTTAATCCAACCTCATGTCTGTCTTATTTTAAGAATTATAGAATAGAATAGAATAGAATAGAATAGAATAGAATAGAATAGAATAGAATAGAATAGAATAGAATAGAATAGAATAGAATTTTTTTATTGGCCAAGTGTGATTGGACAAGGAATTTGTCTTGGTGCATACGCTCTCAGTGTACATAAAAGAAAAGATACATTCATCAAGAATCATAAGGTACAATCTTATTGTAATATTATTACAATATATTAAGGTTACAATTACAATAAGGTTGCCTTATATTTCACATGGTGGTTTTGGGGAGGAGAATATCCAAATCATACATTTTAAAGCTAAAGATTTTTCTCAAATGTGTCCAAATTTTCATTTTCCCCAGATTTATTTTCGGACAGTAGAATTGATAGAGGAACCTATTCCTGATTCGCCCGGTTTGAGTTTTTATTTCAGAATAAATGGACTGCCCATTTTTATGAAAGGCTCCAACTGGATTCCAGCTGATTCTTTTCCTGACAGAGTGAACTCTAAAATGTGAGTTTGAACAAATGTTTTTTAGATATTCGCTATAGGAAATTTGTCTATAGAGGCATCTACTTGATTGAAGGTTGGAGAATTTTGAAACAGTTTTGAAACAGTTGTGTGGAAATATATTTTTTAAAAAAATTATTTTATACACAAACAAACATAATACATCAGTCATTCGTGTGTCATTGACTTCTTCTTATAACTCCTCCTATCTTCATCCTTTCTTAATATTTCCCATTCCTCTGTTACAACATTCTCCCCACAATTCATTTATTATAACATTCTCTTATTTACTATTAATACATTTATCTATATCTCTTCTCTAACTAATGGTAAAGTTGTCTCCATATCTTAAAATAATCCATATCCTCTCTTTCTTTAATTATCAAAGTTAATCTATTCATTTCTGCACAGTCTAAAATTTTCTTAATTACTTCCCCTTCTGAAAGGATTTTCTCTGCTTTCCATCTTTGTGCAAATACTATCCTTGCTGCAGTTATTACATCTATAATTAAATATATATTTTCTTTACTAATTTTTTCTGGTAGGATACCCAATAGGAACAGCTCTGGTTTTAAATCAGTATGTTGTTGAATCATTTCTTCTAACCATATTTTAATTCTACTCCAATAGTTTCTGGCTTCTGGACATGTCCACCACATATGATAATAGGATACTGGTATCTGATGACATTTCCAACATTTAGCTGATTTATCCTTAAACATTTTTGCCAATTTTTCTGGTGGCATATGCCAAAACATTTTGTATTGATTCTTTTTATTTATTTATTAATCATGCAGTGGACATTGTTAGTTTATAGTTCCTTTGTGTGGAAATGTTAATATTGCTTTCTAATGGAAGATAAGTAATTCTGCCATTCTAGAAATAAGATATATTACATAGTTCTTTCAGGAATTTAGCAGTGGGTGATTCTCTCTCTCCCCCCCCCCCCCATTTTCATGCTACTTTGAAAGAAGAATGAAAATAACAGCTTGCAAAGATTAATTTCATTTCTGGATGGCAACATCCAGAAAATATGTCTGTAGAAATCCTGAGTCATTCAGGATCTGGTCATGGTTGTCCCATGCTTTTTCAAAAGGCAACTTTGAAGACGTTTCACTTCTCATCCAAGAAGCTTCTTCAGTTTTTCAGTTCAGAACTGAAGAAGCTTCTTGGATGAGAAGCGAAACATCTTAAAAGAAAAACAAAGTCCAGTTGCCTTTTGAAAATGTTAGATTAGTATCACCTTTGGGACAACCATAAAATACGATAGCCAAGTATCTTTCCTTCAGTTCTGTGCTGCTCAGGGAATAATTCAGTGCCCAAATATAAAGAGCAAGGTCATCAGTGAATTATGTGCATGCTTTCAAATGAAATATTTGCTACTTCCTTATGTTTTCCTACAGGTAGACTTGCTGCTTAGTAAGATTGAACTCTCGCTTCTTCTTTATAGGTTACGTCTCTTATTGCAGTCAACAGTTGATGCCAATATGAATATACTTCGAGTTTGGGGAGGAGGCCTATATGAGCAAGATGAATTCTATGAGATCTGTGATGAACTAGGAATCATGGTAAATTCCCCAAACCATCATTCGTTAGCAGCAACTGACTTCAAATGTAGTAGCCCAAATATTATTTTCTAAATTAAGGGTAGCCTTTAGCTGCACAATAGTTGCCCATTCCTGTGGCAAAACCACAGGTAATAGCTTAAGCCAGGGGATGGAAGGTGAATTCTACTAGAACAGATCTAAAATTTAGCACTGTGTGTCTATTGCGCCAATGTGGGAATGCTTAGCCAGATTAATCAGTCTACACTTCTCCTGTACAGCAGTTTGTGAATATGCTGAAGAAACAGAAACCCCTGGTGGTTTTAGTTTACTAAATCTATGCTCATGTGGGAATGATTGCACACTTCAACTGTTCATATGTCTCCTTATTCTGGAAAATGCAAAAGGAATAAAACCAAAAGTACCTGAGTAGAAAAATGCAGAAGTAGGAGAATGAGAAACAGGAGGAACTGTTCATGTTTCCTGTTTAGTTTTGGTCTTCTTAGTATCTAAAATATGTGTGGTTTCTAATCTGTATTATTACTAAGTACTCACTGTGATGGTTCTTTTTGACTTTTGAGATATATTAATAGCAATAGCAATAGCACTTAGACTTATATACTGCTTCACAGTGCTTTACGGCCCTCTCTAAGTGGTTTATAGAGTCAGCATTTTGACCCCAACAATCTGGGTCCTCATTTTACCGACTTGGAAGGATAGAAGGCTGAGTCAACCTTGAGCCTGGTGAGGCTCGAACTGCCAAATTAAGTTAAGACCAATAGAAGAGAATATATATAACTCAGGGTTCCCCTATGAAATCTTTGGTGCTCTCTGAGCTTGGTTGTTTGCTTGCAAATGTTTTGCAAGGTAAGTATCATCTTCAACAAGTCTGGTAGCAAAACATCTGCAATTAAAAAACCAAGCACAGAGAGCTTCAAGGATTCCATATATATGTTAAAGTCCAAATGCTGTAAAATATAATTTAAGCATCAAAAGATAATTGAAAGCTTTAGACTATTTTGAAATTTCTTACTTTAGAAACCAAATAATACTTTTTCTTTAAAAAAGCCTACACAGAGTTCTGGTTTGACACCAAACTCAGAAAGTTTCAAAACCCTTTTTAAAAAAAAAAATGAAGGGTATATCTATATCTATATACATGCACATATAAACAGATTACAGAAGTATGATTAGGAGAAAGACAACTTGCTTGAAACTGCAAATAAATCATATCTGTGAACTCTTGAGTTATAGCTTATAAGTTCATTTCTTTAGATTCTCATTAATGATATAGACAGGTGAAATTTCAGCTCCCACCTTGGGCTCTTTGGATCACATCCAGATACCATTATTCTTTTTTCTCTCCCCTTCCTCTAACTCTTCCCTCTAGCAAGAGTGAACCTGGTGCAAAAAGTGTACAGTTTAGCTTAAAGAATTTAGAGCCTGTTTTGAGTGTCATGTCTCATTCTCTTTCCGTGCAAAGTCCATACTTGATTACTTGATGCTTCTGTTATTTCAAAATAGTATCTTGTGGGGATAACTATTTTTGCTGTTTCTATAATAAAAGTAATCCTGCTGATAATTTTCACTTTGGTTTATGAGGAACAATCATTCCAAAAAGGGAATACTGGGACAAGTATTCACAAGCTTTTGTCTGTTTTCTGAATGTGTGGCTTCCATTGAAAGTAAGCCAAGATATTGTAACTTTGTTTATTCCAGACGTGTTGAGTTTCAGTTCCCACAAACATGGAGAAATCTGGAAGTTGTAGTTTCCAGATATCTAGACGACGCCATATTGGGAATTGCTGCCTTAGGCATTTTTATTTGTCGGTATTCTACCCAATTGCTTGTTGAGGAAACAAACCATGTTTCCTTTTTGTATTCAGGCTAAAGACGATGATGGCTGTAGGATGTTTGACAACAATTAAACCATCATTTTTTTCATCATTACTTGATATTACTGTATGTAGCTTTTTCCACTTTATAATGCTAACAAATCCCCTAATTACCCCAATTTTGTTGGGCTACAACAAACCTTTATTATACTTTTATTATATCTTATGTACTGCAAACCTGCAGTGCAAGCTCTATATTCAGAGGCATAGTTTCAAGAAAATGTGACAAGAACCTAACTTTAAGTACCATTTGGAGGAAGACAATATTTTTATGACTGTGTATTCTTTTAAAAAAAGTAACCCTTAAGGTTAAGATTAACCCAGTCTTTCTTGATTCAGTGCCCTCCAGATCTGTGACATAACAGTCTTCATAACCTCTAGTTAGTATGCCCTTGATGAATGTTATGCTCCAATATTTTTTGTAAATAACATTTTGGAATCACTGATACGATATAATATATGTTCTGTTTTTATAGAAAGACACTGGTTGTTTATTGAACATCAAATTTTTCCCCTTAATTTTCTAGATTTGGCAAGATTTTATGTTTGCGTGTGCCCTTTATCCGACCAACCAAGACTACTTAGACTCCGTAAGAGCAGAAATTGCTCAACAGGTATGGTATTCTTTACATAGGGATGAAGGTTATGATAAACTATCACAAAGAAATAAACATTCATGTCAGTTGAACATTTATCGACAAGTTTATCTTGCTCCAAGTAGGCCAATTCTATTGTTAATCCACTGTTCTCTTCTTTCCCACAATGTGTGGAAGATGTTAATGGTGGATATGCAAACTTTCTATCTAAGATGGTAAATTGTCCGCATGGCAAGTTATAATATGAAGTTGAGTAATTGAAAGAGTAGAGTAACATTCTTTAAAACTCATTCAGAGAGCAGTTATGTCAGAGGTAGATAACTCTTGTTCTGTGGTGGGATTCAGCCTGAAGTCTCTCCATCCTGTGTGTCACATCCTTAAAATCTCCATAAAGCTTCCATCCTTCCCAACCTAATTTCCACATGGAGCAAAAAGTGTTTTATGGCCTGTTAACCGTTTTTTCCTCATGATGAATGATCCATATGATGAATATTCTCCACATGCACAGCATGTGAGCTTCCGCTGATGCCAAGGGAAACCTCTTAGCTATTTTATATGGATTTTGGCCAAGGAGGAGGAAAAAGAGATAAGATGAGGTGGGAGAGAGACAGAAAGAGAGACACGGGAGGGGGGAGGACTGAATGGATTGGATTATGGAGGAAAAAAATGGGTGCTTTCTTGCCTCAGAGGAACTACATTGTAATGTGGATTACCTTTCATATAGAAAAGTGTTCACTGATTAGCTTGTACTATATGCTTGATCATTTAATAATCTGATTGTAAATACTGAAAGTGGGCCAGTATAATTTTGAGCTGGTAGAACTAGTAGTTTCATTACTACCATCTCTGGCCCATAGTAAATTCCATCACTGAATAGTTGCATGGATCAATGGTGAAATCCGAACCGGTTTGCTACCGTTTTGCTGGCTGCGCATGCGCGCTGGGTGCCAAATGCGCGCTACATGCGTGTGGGCAATGTGCACCAAAAGCAGGCTTGGGAAGATAAGTAGAAGTGAGGGGGGGAATCAGCTGTGGCATGTGATTTAGCTTCGCTAGAAAGCAGGATTTCCTGCTTTCTAGCAGAGCTAAACCCCGCTGCACAGCTGATTGTTGGTAATACCGGTTCAGGGGAACTGGTAGCTTTTTTAAACTACCGGTAGCTTTTTAAACTGCCGGTTCAACTGGAATGGTAGCTAACTACCGGTTTGCCCGAAACGGTAGCTGTTTTTTTTTTACTACTAGTTCACCTGAACCGGTGGTTTTTATCACTATCGACTCTCCTGAACCGGAGCGAACCAGTAGCATTTTTCACCCTGGCTGGGATTCATAGAGTTTGGATGCATTAAGAAGAGGAGATCGTTTCTGGATGCATCATTGCTATCAAGAGTGACACTGTGTAAATTCCAATAAGGGGCAAACTCAAAGCTTATAAATGGATCCTATACAAACTATTCACTGTATTGGACTGTAAACTACATTCCTGTTTGAGTTCTGTTCTGATGTTTTCAGAAATAGGTACTTGTAGGTACCGTAGTAAAATTTCTTTGAAATCCCTGGATGATTTTCAGGCAAAGTTTATCACAAGCAAGTTTCAGTTGTTTTTTGCCTCTCTGGCTTAAATAAACAGAGTCTTTTTTGTGCTCAGCTGAGGAAGATTCTCCTCTGAGTGCTTGAGTTTGAGAAACACTGCTCTAAACTATTCTGATCTCTCTTAAAAAGAAACACAAGGAAAGCTGTGTTTTATTGTTGGCTGCAGGTTATATAATTGATATTCATGGTCCCAATGCCGCTATACATATTTAGCTCAGATAATTTGCCTTGGTGGAAGAAGATATGACTCGATTAATCCTTTAATAGGGAGTGACTTTGGAAATTTCCAATCTGTTGATAAAAGCTTCACAACATTAAATGCCCTGTTTGTTTGTTTGTTTGTTTGTTTATCAGAGATAAACCTAGCTAGCAGATTCAATAGAAATAACTGGGCACCATTGGGCAATTCTAATCTAATTCTTTCCTTAGTAATTATTATAATTAAAAAAAACTTAAACAGGAGCTGGTGTACAGGGACTAGATTCTTGTTCTTTGGACTTTTTAGAACAAAATTCCAGCATATGAAGAATAGGTTTCTTTAAATTTCCAGATACATTAAAGACACTTGATAATGTTACAGTCCATTCAGAAAGTGTTCAGACCCCTTTCACTTTTGTCCATTTTGTTATGTTGCAGCCTGATTCTGCTGTTGTTGAAATTCATCTTTTTCCTCATTAATCTACATTCAGTACCCCCTAATGACAAAGTGAAAACAGAATTTTAGAAATGTCTGTAAAATTATTAAAAAGAAAAAAAACCCCTAAAATATCACGTTGGGATAAGAAGAATCTATAGAATCAGGCTGCAGTGTAACAAAATTGACAAAAAGTGAATGGGGTCTGAATACTTTCTGAATGCACTGTATGTGGGTTTTGCTTTTCTTTTCATTTGTGTCCTTTGACTTTTAAGGTAGCCTTGGTCATGCTTGCTTTGATTACTGTGTTGGAAGAAATGTCCATCTGGGTTCAGTTCCAAGTGGGGAGAAAGACACTGGAAACATGGAGGCTGATTGGAAAGTTGGTTTTATTGATGGGCAGGACCACATGGGTTTTAGGTCCCGGGCAGCTGAACACATGGAGGATAGAGAGAGAGAGAGAGGTATTTATACCCTCTTTTGGGCCTTGCCCTTGAGCTTCCTGTTCCTGTGCAAGAAATGTATTCTATTGGTTGTAGTCAGACTCCCATGTGGAGTCATGTTTGTCTGAGTCACGTTTGGTGGAACCTTGGACTGATATAATGTCCCTAGGTGAATTCACAATGCAGTGAGTCCTGAGGGGGTCATGTCTTAATCCTATCACTCTTGAGCTTGAACTTTTGTCTTGTAGATAGGCTGGCCCAGTCTTTTATTTTAAATAATTTTTATTTCCATTTTCCAACATCATATTTATGTACAAACTATTATCCATCATTAATCATTAATTTTTATTTATTACTAATTCAGGCCTGCCCGATTGCCACTTCCTTTCTTCACAACCTCTCTCTCTACCCTCTACTACTTTCCCATCCTTCATCTCCTTCACTTTACTACTTCCTCTCCTCCTTCTCCACTCCTCCATTCTTCCACCCTATCTAACCTTCTTATTCCCCTCCTCCTTCTCTACTCTTTCCTACCTACTTTCTTCCCTCCTTCTACTCCTCTCTCCTTTTCTTTCTGAAATGGCAGTCGAGCATCCCAAATATCATTTTAAATTTTAATTTCATATCTTCAAAAATTACTGTACATTAATAATCAATCCATGTATCATTTTCCCCCCTTTCCCCCCCCTCCTCCCCCTTCCCCCCACCCAGACTTCCCAGAGCAAATACCGGGTATTATGACCAACAATCACAAGCTAAAGTATACAAAATATACATAACCTCCCACCTTTAAAAATTTAAAACTTTAGATCTCCTCACAATAAAAATAAAGAGATAGGAAAGAATAATAAAAGAAAAAGAAAAGAAGCAATACCAACTTCACATATTACTTCTTCTTACAGTCCATTTTTAAAATTAATCCATCTTCTCAAATTCAATTTTTTTCCCACTTGTATATTCCTTCAAATTTCATAAGTCCATTTCTCAAATTACAGTCCATCTTCTCGAACTCAAATTTTCATCACTTATATATTTCTTCAATTGCCATAACATTTAATGTCCGTTCTTCTTACAGTCCATTTTAAAAATTAGTCCATCTTCTAAAATTCAATTTTTTTTCACCCACTTGTATATTCCTTCAAATTTCATAAGTCCATTTCTTAAATTACAATCCAGCTTCTCAAATTCAAATTTTTATCACTTATATATTTCTTCAATTGTCATAACATTTAATATCCAATCTTCCAATACTACTCCCAATCAAATATCATTTCGAATAAAATCTCTCAAATATAATATTTCCAGCTTAACTTCATAACTTTTACTATCTATAAACGTGTCAATTAAAACAAATAATCATTTAAACTACATCCACAGGCTGGCCCAGTCTTAATGTGCACCAAATATCTGCTGGGGAGAGGGAGCTGCAAGGAGCTGCTTTGTCTTTAAAAACACATTTCTCCTTTCTCATCCAGGGAAATATAATATTCCTCCTTTTTAACATTTCCTAGAATATTTCAATTTTCTAGGAGAGGGGTAAGTACTAACTTTCTACAACTGGAAGTGCATCTGAAAGAAGCCAGTCTTTGAAGTATTACTTTTGTTTTGTTTGACTTTAGGCTTTTTCATACAAATACTTTTAATATAAATAATTTGCAATTTTATACAAATACTTTTTACTTGAAAGAACATTCTTTCCAGGTAAAGCGACTGAAATGTCACCCTTCCATCATTTTATGGAGTGGGAACAATGAAAATGAAGCTGCACTTTCCACCAATTGGTTCTCCATTCCAAGTGCACAGATGAACCTTTATTTCAAAGATTATGTGACACTTTATGTGGATAATATCCGAGAAATTGTTTTTGCTGTAAGTACCGCTTTCCCCCCCCCCCTTATAGATCTAAAACGGGCTGACATTTTAGTTGGTTTTATGTTCTGACAAATTGTGACTTTCCTTCAGAGTTTGGAAATGAGTAGATTGTTTTGAATAATTTTGCAAGCAAACCCTTAACATTAAAGACGCACTAGATAAAATCTGGAAACATCTGTTTCCTTTGAGTTCTGATGTTCTCAAAATGCGCTGACAGTGCTTTATGTTCTGCCTTCCCCTTACATTTGTGCTGGCTTTGTAAGATATGTATTAAAATGATTTCTTCTGTTGATTACCTGTTGTAGCAGGTTAGAAGAGTTTTGCTCAGGAGGGAAAAAGACCAATGTCCTAATTTGAATATCAGTGTTTGCTTTGTTAAATATGTTTAAAAAGAGATTGTACAGTTTTTCTCAAAATTAAGACAAACAACAATTATCTTTTACCCTGCATACCTACTCTTTCTCAGGGACTCCTGAGTTCACAGAGATAAATATTTCCTTTTTTCATTTTGCGACTAAAGGTAGTCTGTTCGAATTGGGACATGGTTAACTTACTAATTATGAGACTATATTAATAGTAATAGTATTTCTTCAGGCATTTTGTAAAAAACAAACAGACAGAAGATTAAATCATTCTGTCTGTCTTAAAAATGGTGATGATTATCTGGCCTAGTTTAGCCTCCTGGATCCTCTTGGAATACCTCTGTGTTTTTAGGAATCTTGCCTGACTTCTCTAATAGACCTAATGATATAGAAAGAGGAGGCTGTTTTTATCATGCCCTTGTTACGCATCTGCTTGATGACCTTATTGCATTGCTCACAAGAATACGTGACCATGAATCCTTAGTTTTGAACACAGCTTTCCCCCCCTTCTATATCAGTCTGGTCCAGGCCGGGCTACCTACCTATCAATCCAGCTGCCATGTTGTTTGGATGATGAGATGTCTTATCTCTCACATCTCTTTTCTTCCTTTCTTCCTTGTATTTTCTTCTTCCCTCTCCTCCTCTTTTCTGAAATCTTAAGCAGACAACAAATCCTGGAACGTTATCATCTCTGCCAATGGCCACTTCACATTGGAATGTCAAAGATCTGGTTACAAGATGTGCAGTCCAGTGGGCAATGATTGTTATGAATTTTTCTGAATTCTGACTAAAAAAAACAAACCAGAAAGCTGTTTATGATACATTATAGGATGCAAACATTGTACTTTGGGCTCATTCCGCCCCCACCCCCAGCACTTGTGCTTCTGAAAGCATTCTGTTGTTGAATAGCAGCAGTCTGGCAAGAATAGTCTGAAAGGGGTATTATTATTATTTTTTTATTCTAGGTACAAAGGCATTTTGGGACTGGGAAAAAAGGTCTTCCCTGTATTATCCACATTGAAGGCTGTGCCTGGTGAAAGAAATAATTAGTAACCATAGGAAAAGAAGTATAAACATTAGAACGGGCTTCCCCTCTTGAAAGATTGTTCAAGAGATGATGCAATTTAATATCATTCTCTGACGGTTGTACCAGCTGCCTATGCAGGCAATTGTCATGGCTGCATCCACGTACAGCCCACTGAGAATAAAACATACGGCCGCAGCTGCTCAGACAGAAAGCTGTTCCTAGAGCCCTGTGCTTATAGGGGATGAAAGGGCTTCTCCAAGAAATGGATTCTTTTGTCCAATTTTCTGTTTCATTCCCTTCAAAGATAGGATGACCTTTGGATATGCCATATACCAGGGGTGTCAAACTCAAGGCCCACAGGCTGGATCCAGCCCTTGGGGTGCTTAGATCTGGCCTGCAGGGCTGTCCTCGAAACAGCAAAGGATGGAGAAGGGCGGGATATAAATTCAAAAAAAAAAAAAAAAGGCCCGTGGTGCTTCTGCCAGCAAAAATGGAGCTCAGGAGGGCCTTGAGCTTGGGAGCCCGTTTTCGCTGACAGAGTGCTTGGGCCGCCACAGGTACCCCTGACACGAGTGACACTGAGTTGGCCATGCCCACCGCAGCCACGTCCACACACACCCCACACACATCCGAGGTCAAACACAACCCTGATGGGGCCCTCAATGAAATCAAGTTTGACACCCCTGCCATATACTATCCATATTGAAGATGGAGGCATTAGCTCCCTTTGGATTATCTTGGTCATGAAAGAAAATTACCTTCTACTCTCCCTGTGATTATCCTCAAAATTGCCTCATCTTTCAATGAAAGAGCTGAGTTTGATAGCTAAAATGGTGAACATTAATGTACATGGGGAATTACGCACAATAGTTAGGAGGTAAACTGACACGGGTGAAAGATTCCTTTGTCCTTCAGGAAGCAAATATGATGAGTTGTTTCTTTGGAAATTGTCAAAGACTTAAATAGAACTGGGAGGAGAAAATTATGTAGGCAATGCCTAAGAAATGTAAAAGGAATTGCATCTTCATTTCCTGGATACAACTTGTTGGCCCTTTCTCAGTTTTTCCAGAGGCATTTCCATGGAACTACTGGTTTCATCCCTTGAAGCTCATTTTTTTCCCCTGAGAACGAATAATTAACAACTATTCTCTTCCAAAGGAAGTTCTCCTCTGGCCAAAGGAGAAGTATAAAAATCAATATCCAGCCAGCATCTCTTTTCTTATCTTGCTTTTGTAGTTCCTCTCTCTCTCATGTTTCCCCCCACGGCATACACACATAGGGTTTCTTTCCTGTCAGCATAAGAAACCTTGGAAAAACCACATAACCTTGTTGTGTTGCCTTGAGTTCATCAGGGGGAGAGGAAAATTGATAAGGGAGCATGACATGGTGTTCATTAACACTACTTGAAGGTACTTTGGCCATGTAAATGGCTGAACTGGGTGGGAAGTTAATCAGCTCTACTGTAAAAGAATTTGAAGAGATGCAGAGGACATCCTGGATTATTACAAACCAAGTGCATGGATGAGTCCTAAGATTTTCTATCTACTTTTCTTGCAGTTTGAGAGTTTAATCACTAGATATGTAAAAAACAACAACCCACAATCATTTAGCTATCTGATAGTTTAATTTAAATCAGGGATGTCAAACTTGATTTCACTGAGGGACGCATCAAGGTTGTTTTTGATCTTTGGGGGCCGGGGTGGGCATGGGCAGGGTGGGGTGTGGCCAGGGTGGGCGTGACCAGCTCAACATCACTCATATCAGGGGCACCTGTGGTGGCCAAGTGCTAAGTCCCTCAAACCCTCCCTCACTTTCATTATTTACGGGACTGCCTACTGCCGGGTTATTTACGGGACCGCCTACTGCCACCGATCGCCTCCCACCGACCCGTATGCTCTCACAGAGAGGGACTCCTTAGAGTGCCGTCCGCCAGGCAGTGCCGACTGGCGACACCCAGAGGAAGGGCTTTCTCTGTGGGGGCTCCCACCCTCTGGAACGAGCTTCCCCCAGGGCTTCGTCAACTTCCTGACCTCCGAACCTTCCGCCGCGAGCTTAAGACACATCTATTTATTTGCGCAGGGCTAGCCTAGGGTTTTAGTTTTTAAATTTAGTTTTTAATGGGGTTTTATATTATTTTATTTTAGTGATATTTTTAATTTGGCCTAATTAATAAGTTTTTTAATTGTTGTTTTTACCTGTATTATTTGCATGTTTTTATCTGGCTGTGAACCGCCCTGAGTCCTTCGGGAGATAGGGCGGTATAAAAATTCGAATACATAAATAAATAAATAAATAAAATAAATTATCTCCCTCCCTCCCTCTCCTCCCTCCCTCCCTTCCTTTTCTTCTTTTTCCTTCCCCCTTCATTCTCCTTTTTCTTCCTTTCCCTCTTTCCTTATTTTTCCTTCCTTGCTCTCTTCCCATCTTCCCTTCTTTTTCTTTCTCTTTCCGTTTCTCCTTTCCTGTTCCTTCTTGCATGCTCAGATGCAATAATGGAAACATTTCTCTTTTTGTTTTGTTTTTAGTTTGTTTTGCTAGCCTTCAGGCCCCATTTTTGGCTCCTGCAGCCCTCTGCCAGCGAAAACAGGGCTGTGTTGTGACCCAGACCCAAGTAGGTAGCAACAAACTCAGTCCGTGATAAAATAAACTTTATTCGAACAGCTGGGAATTACTTCATTCCCAGCGTCGTGTAACTCAAAATAAAACAAAGGCCTCACAAACACACAATCTTCGGGTATCACAAACCTGAGTCCAATTAGGCAAACTGCCAAAGGCCCTTCCTGATAAATGTCCAGAAGTCAGAGCAGCTACAACGTTGTTTTCCGGCAAGCTGAAACACCAGTGCTGGTCTTGTTTTAAACCTTATGGGAGGGGCCAATCATCTCTTGGCCTTACTCCCGAGTTGTCATCTCTGCTTGAGCTGCTCTTGCCTTTTGGCAGCTCTTCTCATGCGAGCATTAGAAACAGGCTCCTCCTGTTCCTCTGCCTCACTACTATCAGTCTCTGGAGGCTCTGGAGTCCGCACCTCACTTCCCGATGGCCCTGGCCTCACCTCTGCCTCATAGCTGTCCGATTCCGTTGTCAGCACTGCAGGCTGCTGACGGACCACAACAGGCTGGCAGAGGGCCGCAGGAGGCTGTGGCAACTGAAAATGGAGCCCAAGAGCTCAGTTTTTGCTGTCAGAGGCACCATGGACTTTGCTATTTCCAGGGTGGCCCTGTGGGCCAAATCCAAGCACCCCATGGGGCAGATCTAGCCTGTGGGCCTTGAGTTTGACAACCCTGATTTATATTATTCTACTAAGCAGGCAGTTGGATCAGAGAACCAAAGTCCCCCTTCCCCTCCAACACTATGGTTCTGTGAATCTGATTCAATCCCTTCGAATGCTGTAATATGAAACTGTTTCTTGCACCTGAAAATCTAATTCCAGGAATCTGTTATTTATTGAAACATTCAGTTAAGCAGAAATAATAGAAATTAGTATTCTGGGGAAAAGAGAACATGATTCAGCATGAAAATCTACTGTTGGCTTTTACTTTCCAAATTACAATTTGCCAAGATAGTTTTTATAGCAGCTCTTTTATTTCTTGATGTTAATTATTCTATTATGTCGAATCTTGTTCAATATAGGAAGATCAGAGCCGTCCTTTTATTGCCTCAAGCCCTACCAACGGATTGGAGTCAATCAAGGAAGGCTGGTTGGCTCGTAACCCTTATGACACCCATTATGGAGATACCCATTATTACAATTACCTGAATAACTGCTGGGACTGGACCCTGTATCCCAGGGCTCGGTTTGCCTCTGAATATGGCTTTCAGTCATGGCCTTCCTTTAGCACCTTGATACAGGTAAATAAAAGCCAGTTGTCTTTTCTCACTCTCCAGCCCATTTTGTGAATGTAACACAACACTTAGGGAATCAGCTGAAGGGTCCATCTGGTCTCAGTCTTAGGTCAAAACACCAAAGAATGAGATTAAATATTGTGGAACCCAGCACCCTGTGCTTCAAATAAAACCATATAAAATTGGATGCTACATTTTCAATTCCGAATTCTCAACAGCCTTTGCTAGATTAAAGTGGCTGGCTGGCTGGAGAATTCTGGGAGTTAAAGTACACAAATCTGAAAGCTGCTCAAATGGAGAAACACTGACTTTGACCTTTGGAAACCTAATAGATTCAGAGATCGGATAATATATAGAGAGATTCAATAGACTTCTTCTTCTTGTACCATATTCGTCATTGGACATTAGCGATCGTGTTGGCGATCCTATTTTTATCAACAACCGCACAAAAAAGTGCTGCTGAGTTTTGTCCAAACCAGTTCCTTAGATTTTGAAAGCAATGATGTTTTCCTTCTGCCTGGACCTTGTTGGCCTTCTTAGGTTCTATATTCCAATTAATAGCTTTTGGTTTATCATGCTTCTAGCGGACCGGGAGATTATTAGCATCCCTGGCCCATTTAAGGGGCGCCCTTACTTGGGGCCATTGTTAGGTTTTGCTGACATTAACATGATTTCCCTGGGAAATATATAGTCTTCCCTTTGCTTTCTACACCACTGTGCACACGCTGTTCAAGTGGCTGCCACCATACCATGTGCTGTTCTTCTGAAGCCATTCTGACCAATGTGGTCTCCGCCTTCATTCGATACTGATGAGCCAGCTGTCACTCAACAGGTCCATGGGAGGTATTTGATTCCCTCCAACCCACCCTTACAACATAAAAGCCATACTGGGTAGGGGCCCCCAATCCGCCACCCAGAGATGCACTCTCTGGGGGTTCCAGGCTCCCCGTAAGAGATTCAATAGACTCAGAACTAAAATTTTCCTTGGATTCTCAGCTGGAGATGGAGATGGTAGCGATGATAAATTGAGTATCTGCTGAGATGTCTTAGTTACTTTTCTTCCCCTGCTGATGCCGTTTGCATATTTAAACATCTGCATATTAAATGCACAGATGCACGCATTGAAATGGTGTTCAGTTATGCTCCACCAACACCTAAATGACCAAATTCACTTTAAGAAAAAATAAATAAATTCTTATCTCTTGTGTCTCCTCCATTTCTTCAGTAGAAGGATGTGTGGGCACACGCTTGGCTTTACAGAGAAGCCAAAGCTGCAGACTTAAAATAGTATTTATTCCCCTGTTTGTCAGGCATGCCTATGTTAATTTGTAAGCTCAAAAGCAAAAAAGAAACATAAATTCTCCAGTGCTTCTCTAACTGGATGCTTGGAGGCAGTTCTAATCCAACAAAGGATGGCTGACAAGTCTGCACATGGTTTCCTTTTTTCCAGTTTAAACCAATAGCCTGTTGAATGAATATAGGATACGTTATGCTGCCTTAAAGTGATTTCTCTGGTTGTGGCATGATTCTTAGCTCATCTGAAAACCAACAAAGGTGCCTTGGAGAATTCAGAACGTAATGCTACTTTGAAAAATTTTCTCTCATAGAAACGAAAAAGTAGAACAACTTGGATCAGAAGAAAGAAATTACGATTCCTGGGTCTAAACCCAACATTAGGAACAATAGGTTTATTTCAGCTATACAAAAATAAATGAGCTATCACAATTTGAAGCAATTATAGTAACATTATTTTTTTAAGAAAGAGTCATCCTAAGGGCTATTCCCTCCAAGCTCCCAAATGTTTAAGAGCTTTGCATTAATTTTAGAGTCCTTGTTTTAGGTGAGGATGTTATATTATTTGAATGAATAAATAGGATACTGATTTTGAAGTACAGTATATGATTTTTAAAGTGCTGCATGCATTTCTGAATGCTACTCATTGTTCTTATAATCATATGAATGTATTCTTTTTAAGTTCAGGTTTCTGTGGAGGAAGATTGGTCTTATACGAGTAATTTCTCCCTGCACCGACAACATCATGCTGGAGGTAACGATGAGATGCTTCAGCAGGCAGAGCTTCACTTTAAATTGCCTCAGGTAGTAAATCCAGTTGAGAACTTCAAACAGATAATCTATCTCACTCAGGTAAGTATTTGTCAGATTGTTAACAGTGACCTTAAAAAAGAAGGAGTTAATGTTGAGATTTTTCATGGAAAATGTGCAGCAAATAATCTGCTTACATTTTGCAGAAGCTAATTCTTGGATCTAAGAACAAACTGAACTTCCCTCTGTGTGTGTATGTATGTATGTATGTAAATACACTGTATTTATATGAAATCCCTCCCCACTCTTTGGGGGGGGATATGTCTTCCCACATCATGGATTTTGGATTCTGCACAGTATCTTAGCTGTTAGCAACTAAGTAGTGAGCTACGCAGTTATGTTAGCAGTTAAGCAATAGCAACATCACTTAGAGCAGGGGTCAAACTCAAGGCCTGCGGGCCAGATCTGGCCCACGGGGTGCTTACATCTAGCCTGTGTGGCCACCCTGGAAACAGCAAAGGTGCCTCTGCCAGTGAAAACAGAGCTCAGGAGGCTGTGCCTGGTGGCCCTTTTCACTGGCAGAGGGCTGCAGGAGGCTGTCTTGGATGAAAATGGAGCCCAGGTGGTGGGGGGGCATGCTAGCAAATCAAACTATTAGCAAAAGTGGATCCCCCCAGCCCCGGCCAGGCCACCACAGAGCCCCCCTGACAAGAGTGATTCAGTAAAATTGGATTCAGTTTCAGTCCAAAAATCAACTTTTGCTCAGCACAGCTCCTGAGGGATTGCTTGTCAAAGCTTGGAAACATCATTAGAGAAAACCCTCTCAATATGAGCTTAAAAAAAGGGAGTAGGAAAAACTGAGGGAAATTTTAAGAAGATTTTTTTTGTTGACCATAATGTCTACTCAGGTTTTATATTGAGATAGGTGATCTCCTCACTGGTCTGATTTCAAACCATGATTTAAAGGTCAAAGAACATTGGGAGTCTGGAAAATGATATGGCTGCCCCATATCTTTGGAACCTCATTTCCAAGAAACTTTCTGAATCGTTACATCTTGGCTGGCTGTTGTGGCCTGTTGGCCACTGGCCCTGCCAAGAGCCAAATCAGAGGAGGAGGAGGAGGTGTTGGAGTCAAGGTCAGCATCAGAGCTACCTGAGAGTGCGAGGGGGAAGAGGGAATGGAGGTGGCAGAGAGAGAGAGAGAGAGAGCAGAAGCGGAGCCTGGGCCATCCGTCAGTCCTCAGATGGAGAGTCAACAGCCCCCAGGTCTGGAGGTGGTTGATGAAGAAGAAGAGGAACAGCTGGGTCCAGTGCCTGATGCGCGGCTGCGCAGAAGGCAGAAAAGAGGAGAGCAGTGGAAAGCCGTGGGCCAATCCTGGGGAAGGAAGGGCCACTGCTGCTAACGAGGCCCACCCTAGCTCTGGGGATAAAAGGCAGGGGGTGGAGATGAATAGGTGTGGCAGACAACTATTCATCTTCCGGCCAGCCGGACTTGTTAGCCTGTGAGAGAAACTTTTTGCCAGGACTGCCAGCATTCCCAATAAAGGGATCTTTTGAGTTCACATCAGAGAGTTTGTCGTGTTTGGGGAACTGGGTCAAAACACTGGCCTTGTCTCTTAGATTAATCTTGGTGGCTCCCTCTGCCTCTATGGAAGCCCCAGTTTCCATAGAGACATCGGTGTCCTTCTCCAGTCGAGCAGATGAGGGAGATACCACTTTCACCTCCTACACTCCCTTTTGAAAGGTGAAAAAGGAAGAGCAATAACTTATATAATTTAGAATTTACCTTTTCTGAATGACAGATAAATTCACATGTGATAAACAAAACTAAGCTTTTTTTTTTAATGGAGAAGATAAAAAGTACATGAAACCTTACTCTAAAATTTACAAATGTATCTACCTGCAGGGTTTCAGGCAGGCCACTAGATGGGGCTGGCTTGAGTTTTCTGGCCTGTGAGCTCAGGCAGAATCTTAATGAAAAAAATGCTGTTAATTATGTTTCACTTTGTGAGAGTTTAGGAATGGAGAGATTGAGGTTACACTGAATTCCTTACATTTGCAGAAATAATTATAAGATATAATAAGGCTTAAATAGCATTACACGAAAATGTAAAAATCAAGCTACCAGTGCAGCTTCCTGGCTAATTATTTCGAGATGTCTACAGTCCTTAGAAATAAACACATACACACATCACTTCTTGTAAATTCTATACTTTAATCCAGTGTTTTTCAACCTTGGCAACTGTATGATGTGCAGACATTAGTTCTCAAAATTCCCCAGCCAGCATAATTCCCCAATCAGTATAAGTCCATGCATCTAAAATTTGCCAAGGTTGAAAAACACTGCTTTAATCAAAGGCTCAGGAGAATGAGGCTACTTTCCCCTTCTCATAGCCCTGTTATTGAGCTTTATATTTTCAACAAATTGAGACTTTTAAGAGGGGGCTGGGAGAAATCTGTTCTGTATATATGTTTCAAAATGTACAATATCCCTTTTGTAAAAATATAGGGTCTCTGTCTAAAACCAATAAATGTCTATCCCAGGGGTCCCCAAACTTGGCAGCTTTAAGATTTGTGAACTTCAAGCACAGCTGGCTGGAGAATTCCGGGAGTTGAAGTCCACAAGTCTTAAAGCTGCCAAGTTTGAAGACCTCTGGTCTATCCTGTGTCTGGCATGAGGGCCTCAGAGCCCACCTGAGAATTACAATGCCTCTGAAATCAAGGATCAGTCCAAGACAGTGGATCTGTTCTTTCTGAGGGATGGTAGCCTTATCCAGAACAGAATGATCTTAAAGCCCATTTCCTATGATCAATAGCATCTCCATCTTGTCGGAACTTAAATTCTATAAGACATCATCCAAATTCATTCATCTATATACTAAACTGTCAGAGTATGAATATTCATGGACTGGAATAGATCAGCCAATGGGGACTGAATGGAGACATGGTAATAAGGTCAGCCAGTGAATAGGCATGGTAATAGGCTCAGCCAATGAGGCTTATTTGGAAACAGAAACTTAAAACTGGAGTCTGGGCACGGCTTAGGCAGCTGAGGCTCTGCAGAAGGTTAACTGCCCTGGATAGAGGAGGCTCTCTTGGTATTAAGCTCTGCTCAGCTCTGAAATGAAACAAGCATGGGCTTGTCTGCTCTGCTGAAATTGAAACTAAAAACTGTTCTGTACTTCTGCCTGTGTGTTTTGCTTGTAACTGCTACTACATTGAAAAAGAATCTATATTGGTATTGTACATTTATCTTCATGTGTTATATGTATATTAAGAAGTTAATGAATCCTGCTGAATCCGTTTACCTGTGTGTGCTTTCTGGATTTAATTTCTGCAACAAACTCTGATATAAACAGCATGGGAAATAAGGTAGAGCCCAATGAAACACTCCAGTCCACCTTCTTAGGTTCTTATTTATAATATCCTAGCCCTCCATAAGACATCATGGTGAATTATATCAAAATCCCACCAAGAAGTCTAAGAAGTCTCATTGAGCCAGGTTGTTCTTCCTAGTTCCAGGACTAGGCCATCTAGTTTACAGTGCCTGAATCTTTCATTGATTCAGTTCAGGAAATGGATTGTGATTCCCAAAAGTTCCTGTAGTCATACATTTGTTATTCTTTAACACCACTATACTTGGTGTTATTTCTGTTATGTACTACAGGCAGCCCTTGACTTACAACAGTTAATTTATTGACTATTTTAAATTACAAGAGCAGCGAAAAATGTGAAGAAAAATGACCATTTTTCACACGACTGTGGCAGCACTGCTGTGGTCATGTGATCAAAATTCAGGTGCTTGGCAACCAGCTCTTACTTATTACAGTTACAGTAGTCTCTGGGTCATGTGATCACATGATCTTTTGTGACCTTCTGACAAAGTCAAAGGGGAAACCAGATTCACTTAATATCCGTGCTATTAACTTAACAACTGCAGTGATTCACAACAACTCTGGCAAGAAAGGTCTTAAAATGAGGCAAAAAATTCACTTCACAGCTGTTTTACTTAGCAACAGAAATTTTGGTTTCAGTTGTGGTTGTAAGTCAAGGACAACCTGTACATTGCTGCCCCCAAAAAGCTGTACTTATAAGGTATCCATGCCCAATCCTCCAGCCCTCCCATGACATTTTGGAATGGCAACTCCTAAAATTCCCAGCAAGCAACTTATCTGTAGATTTCAGATTCTGGCAACCTTTTCTAAGGCAATATATGTAGGGACAGTCTTTGAGCTCCTCCTGAATGAAGAGAAGGGAGCAGGCTTTTGAAGCTGAATAGCAATAGCACTTAGATTTATATACCACTTTACAGTGCTTTACAGCCCTCTCTAAGCTGTTTACAGCAGTGGTGGGTTGCCTCCGGTTCGGACCAGTTCTTGCAAACTGGTATTAAAACTGGGGGGAGGCTCCGCCCACCAACCCTGACGTCATCATCATGTGCAGAAGCTTGTGTGCATATGCAGAAGGAAGCACGAGTACACGAGCGAAGCAAGCCCACGCATGTGATCCTTCTGCGAACCAGTAGTAAAGGTAGGTAGAACCCACCCCTGGTTTATAGAATCAGCACATTGCCCTCAACAATTTAGGTCATTTTACCCACCTTAGAAGGATGGAAGGCTGAGTCAACCTTGAGCCTGGTGAGATTTGAACTGCCAAATTGCAGTCAGTCGGCAGTCAGCAGACGTAACCTGCAGTACTACACTCTAACCACTGTGCCACCATGGTTCATAGTTCTATTTGGGTTCTTCTGAGAAGAGTGTGGTGATTTTTTTTTCTATTTTGAACCTTTTCTTAGAATATGGTGGCAAATGGAAGATGCTTCATTACTTTGCCAAGCATTTCTTTGCTCCTTTGCTGCCTGTGGCGTATGAGAAGGAAAATGTTTTCTACATATATGGAGTCTCGGATTTTCATTCTGACTACAACCTGGCCCTCAAAGTAAGTCCCCTTTTGCTTCACATTGAAATGTGAGCTGGAGAAGATTCTGGAATAGGGGAAAAGGAAAACTGCCAGTCGATTGTAAAAGACAATGGTTTATTGTTTATTTTGTTTTTACTGGGTTGCTTAAAAAATTTTTATGACTAAAATGAATTCTGAAGCAAGAAATGTTTTCTTTGGTGCTTTGATGACTATAATATCTTCTTAAAAGAGAAGTGGGAAAGAATTAAACATCTAACACAGTAATTTTCTTTTGTGGTTTTGGCTTCATTCTATAGTTTGCAGTGTGAGCCGTGAAAAAATGTCCAGAGCAATTTTATAGAAGATTCTTTACCTTTCATGACTTGGCTTCTTTTTTCTCCCTTTCCCCTTCCCTTTCCCTTTCCCTTTTTCTTTGGGACAAGGATGTACTCTGAGAAAGAAAAATGGCAGCAACAAAATTTTGCTTTGAGGCAAAATCACCAGCAAAATTCTCGGCCTTAAAAAAGAGGCGGGAAAAAAAACGTTTTTAAAGAGGCAAGGAAGGGAGAAAACACAAGAAAACCCTTTCTATTTTGATTCGTTTTTTGTGGTTTTGCCTGATGTCATAGTGGATGGCAACTCATAGCTGACCTTGAATACATTCAGAAAAATGTTATGCAGAAATGGGCCTGGTAATTATGTGCATGAAAGGCTAAAGGCTATCTCAAGGCTGGAGGCTAGATTGGGAAATAAAAAATATAGTTGCCAAGAAAAGAACTTGGAATAGATTTTACCAGGAATCAAATTTGAGAGAGACTAGAATTTTTATTTTTGGGGGGGCCTGATAGTTCAGCTTGCCTTAGTTTGCTCAAAAGCCAGAAATGAAATAATGTTATATTATGTTATATTTAATTAAACATTATATTTAATATTTTAAACTAAAGCTGTGAACATTGCAACAGAAGGTGTAAGAGTAGAATACCCAAAATATTCTGTGCCCAACCCATTCTGGGCAAAAGTTACAGCTGTTTTGGAGTGCTCTGTAGCGACACTGAAAAAGGTGTATTTTGGCTATTTTGTTTCATAATTTCAGTCCAGATGTCATATAAATGCAGTTGGTCTGGTTTTATTTTGTGGATGGTGGTGGTAGTGGTGGAGATTGGAACATAAGAGGGAAGGAGGGAGGGAGGGAAGGAGAGAGAGAGAGAGAGACAAAGGGAATGTACTGGGAGGATAAAACATTGGATAACCAAAGAGGATGCTAAGCTGGACAGAGGAGGCAACATACAATATAGCTTCTGAAATTACTCTGGGATCTCTCTGGATTTTATTTTGGCACAAACCTGAAACTACCAAAATATTCTGGCCTTTGTTTCTTTCTACCATAAGTCACAACTGGTCCAACTTCCAGAACACAGTGGATTGTTTCAGGTGTGAAACAGAATATATTTTCTATTTTTTGTGCTGTACAGCTGTCATGCAAGACAAGATGCAGCATGATAGCTGTAATGAAAATATGATTCTACTTTTTAAAGAAATTTACAGAGATGTTTGAGTACTTGAATTCATTTGATGGAGAACAGTCACTCGTAATCAGTTTTTTTCTCTCTCTTGATCTGTCTTATGGGCACTATAGATAATTGTATATGATTGGAGCAGAATGGATCCAGTGTGTACTTTGACGAAAGATGATGTGATTGTTAAGGCAGGAAGTGCAGTTCCCATTTATAAGGAGCCCATCAATGATCTCTTGAAAAGATGTGGAAATTGTACCAGGCAAAGTTGCGTCATTACCTTTCACTTTGAGACTGAAGGTGAACCCTCCAGTCCAATAAATTGCCACTTCCTATCCTCACTGAAAAATGCAAAAGGATTAAAGAATCCACACATTCACGTAAGTACCATTTCCAGCAATACTTTTGACCTCAGCCAAATAGAGTCAATTTCTATAATTGCTTTTCTCAATCAATGACTTTGAATGACTTAGAATTCAGTTGTAAGATACGATCACTTTCTGAATTGTATTACCATGTTAATCATAAATATAAGTGTAAAACTGCTTGTTAGGAAACTAGCTGGGTTTGGGTGATAGAAGTAACACAATCATTAATCATGTGTATATTTCTGCAATAGTGCTTCTGCCACCAATATTTTTCCATTATTTTTCTGGTCCCATAATTGTAGTCCCAAAATTATGGGCTTGGTGGAGAGAAATAGACTAAATCAAACACACTGGAACCTGGTCATTAAATCATATTTTACTGGGAGATCAATGCTTTGCATGTCTAAGTTTCATAAGTTAGAGCTGTGTTCACCAACTTAAACAGGTTGTACAGAAAACGTTTATCTTGAGCATCCAAACAACATTGCAATTAGTAGGGTAAATTAAGGCTACATCTAGGTTCATTTTTTAAACTAGGAAATCTTGAGAATTATATATTTTGGAATTGGTAAGAGGTAGTTTCCTGAATTTTCACCAATTAAGAGCTACAATTTCAGGAATTTTTGTGGTGATGGTGGGGAATTTGGATCGATAAATTCTAAAGCACCCTTTATTGTAAATGGAATTTTATAATTAGGATGTTGTTTATACCCTTTATGTGGGTATAAATGAAATTTTATAATTAGGATGTTCATTATACTGTTTATTGTGCCATTTATTCTTTCTGTAAACTACAGTAATCTGTTGTGACGATGGCACAGTATTAAAGAGACCAGGTGTACTACAAATTTTCTAGAATTCCAAATATGTAAAGAAAGAATGAAACAATAGAGTAACCTAAATTTGTCTGCCCCTTTCAGGCTTCTATTTCTCAAGAAGGAGATCATTTTCAATTTGCCCTGGAAGCCACAGCCATCGCTCCTTTTGTTTGGTTGGATGTTGGGAACATCCCAGGAAGATTCAGTGACAATGGATTTCTTCTCACAGCGAAACAAAAACTCATATTCTTTTACCCTTGGGAAACCACTAATGTCCAGGAGCTGGAGAAGTCATTCAGCTTAAAATCGCTGACAGACATTTCCTGAGGAAAAGAATGGAGAAGAAAGCTACTGGAAACACGGAACTTTTGTAGAAATGTAACTCTAAAATAAAATGGATACAATGCAGTGGTGGGTTGCTCCCGGTTCTGTCCGGGTCTTGAGAACCGGTAGTAAAAGCAGTGGGGGGCTCCGCCCAGGTGTCATAATGGACGATCTGCACATGCACAGAAGCGCGTGCGCGCAAGTGAAGCACGTGCACGCAAATGAAGCGCGCTCTCTCCCGTTGTAAACCAGTAGTAAAGGTAAGCAGAGTGGAATGATTGGACATTATTCTCAGGCCAGCTTCTTACAGATCTGGAATTACTCAGTTAAGTGGAGAGAAGCCAAGTGCCTTTCTGAATCTCTTTAGAATAAGAGTACTTTAAATAAGTTAGACAAGCACACATCCTGAGAGACTGGACAGTAAAATATGTGATACGCTGCATCCCTCTGGTGCCATTTTTCTGAAGACCAGAACCAGAGCCTGCATCTCCAATGAAAAAATACATTGCAAAAGGCCATAGATCTGTATGGATCTCTAGGCACTGCTCCTATTACAGGAGTAACCAGAGGGCGCTTCCCTCGTTTCTTGTGTAGGGGCATTGTAGCTATTATGGTTAAAGTACTACATGGGCATCTTTCACATGTAATTATAACGCTATAGCCATAACCATAGTTTCCATTGGGAAAATGTGATCATCCTAGACCAGACCAAGTCCAAAAATGCCAGGGAATTTCTAGAAGCCTGGCGCTCTGACAAATCAACCATCAACAGACACATAGACATTAACAACATCTGTAGACAATGCAAAAGAGGAAAAAGACTCCAGCATCTCTCGACCAGTAATCAGCACTCGGATCAGCATAGATTTAACTTCAGACCAACAATCAAGTAAGCAATACCCCAATCAAGAAATTGCCAAAGAGCCAACAGTAAACAGCCCAACCAAAGAATCTCTAAGACGGCCCCCACCCACACAGACAGACAAGACACAAGAATATAAACTGACAGCAAATAGCACTCCTTACTAGTTAGAGTAATGAAATGTCTGCAATAAAACAAGCTCAGAGTGCACCAAGGACCCCTAATTATAATACTGTCACAGAAAAATCTTACGGTGGCTGACAGGGGTCCCCATCCTCCAGGAACCGGGCCGCTGAAGTGGCAAGTGCATGAGCTCACAAAGCTCCTCCTTCCCCGATCATCCTCTCGCCCCCACCCCCCACCCCCATCCTGCTGGTCTGCGGTGCCAGAAAGGTTGGGAACCAGTGGTATATAAAGATAATATTGCTAGTACAATTTGAACAGACTGGTGGTTAATAGAGCGGACCTTCTGTGTCTACTGTTAAAGAGGGCAGATCAGAGATAACAGCATGAGCAACTCTAGCAATAGTGTTCGGTTTTTTGTTAGAAATAGCAACTATCATTTGTAACAAAGCTTTCAGCTGGACTTAAATTCTGGCACTTGAAGTAAGCAGCAATTGAATAGGAAAGGCAGAATTCAGCATGTTGCTGACCAGAGGTGGTATTCAGCCAGTTTGCATCGGTTCACGTGAACTGTTGGCGGAAATTTGGCCAAGATCGCTGAACCAGTAGCGATGGCCGGCTGACCACGCCCCCGAACAGGTCCCCCGGTCGCTTCTCGCCATGTTTGTTGCCGCCATGGTGCACGTGCATCCCATTGCCTTGCAAGTCCAATGGGATGCACATGCACGAAGAACATGGTG
The DNA here is from genome assembly GCF_028640845.1 of Ahaetulla prasina. Lineage (NCBI taxonomy): Eukaryota > Metazoa > Chordata > Lepidosauria > Squamata > Colubridae > Ahaetulla > Ahaetulla prasina. The sequence continues at coordinate 25,684,171 of NC_080546.1, read as the reverse complement.
ATGGCAGCAGATTTTTCTGTGACCTCCGGTACTTTTTGGTGGCCTGGGAGGCTTCTTTGCCAGCTGCTTTCCAGCAGTGACGGCTTGCTGGGGGCCGCCAAAAACTCCAGTCAGCTTGCCTTCCAGACTATAGACCAGCCACTGCGGAAGGTAAGCAGCCCAAACAAAGATGCGGTGGTGGGGGAAGAAGTGGGGCTTGGACCGGGGCCTCTAAAGGAGGGGAAATGGGGGCAACTGGTGAAGGGAGGACGGGGTAGATAGGTGGAAATTCCAAAAATTTTCCTACCTTTTCCTGTGGGCGTGACTAGGTGGGGATGTGTGTCATGTGACTGAGTGGGCAAGAGTGACATCAAGTTGGCCACGCCCACTCAGTCACATGTCCCCCCCCCACTTGCCACATCCACCAAACCGGTCACAAAATTTTTTGAAACCCACCACTGTCGCTGGACCCATTTAAAACTGCAGGTAGTTCTTGAGTTACGACCACAATTCAGCCCAAAATTTCTGTTACTAAGTGAGATATTTGTTAAGTGAATTTTGCCCCAGTTTACAACCTTTCTTGCCACAGTTGTTAAGTGAATCACTGCAGTTGTTACATTAGTAACAAGGTTGTTAAGTGAATCTGGCTTCCCCACTGACGTGCTTGTTAGGACGCTGCAAAAAGTGATCATATGACTGGGACACTACAACCGTCATAAATGTGAACAGTTGCTAAGCATCTGAATTTTGATCATGTGACCATAAGGATGTTGTAAGTGTGAAATACGGTCATAAGTCACTTTTTTCAGTCATTATAACTTTGAACAGTCACTAAATGAACTGTTGTAAGTTGAGGACTACCTGTAGTTTTTCCACCCTCTGCGATATTTGAATTCGTAAAAATGTTTTAATTTTTTCCCCTGGTTTTCCTGTCACTCAAAAATGATGAACTTGTCTACCTCAGAAATAGTAACAGGAATCAGTTTATATATTTCCATTTTTAAACTTGCTCCACATGCAATATTATCAAGTAATTGTGAGAAGTTTTCTACCCATAAGTAGTATATAAACAATGCCGCAATTCCTCGCAATTTTGCTTTTTATTATAAAAGTAAAATAAAAAAAAAAGCTTTTAAAAAAAAACTTAGTGGCAATTCATCTAAATTGAAGTATTTACAATATAAAAAGGATAAAACAATGCAAACCCTTAAAAAGCTTGCATTATTTTACAGACACCAATTGAAGTTTTAAATACATTTACATTATATTTTGCAATTAAGTATCCCGATTATTGTTTGTGATTTTGTGCTTCACAGCTTTGGACCATAGTTACAGTCAACTTTCACTGAGTATGAAGAGAATGGTTAGTTACCATTTACCAATGATCCTTCCGGAAAAAAAAATAAGTGCCATTCAATCCTTTTCCTGAGTCTTACTGAGATCTGGTCTGAGTGGGTTGAAAAGTCCAGTGGATAAAGATTTCAAAGATCTTTTTCTTCTGGTGAACGTTAGATCATTAAAAGCTCTCTTTTCTCTGGACATTTGTTTCATAGCAATACCATATTTAAGTTACTTCAATTTTGCCTTGTAACGAGTTGTCCTGTCCATAGCCTGAAGCCTTTTTCTTAAGAGTTATTGATGTCTTGTTGGTAAAAGATTCAGAATATGTAAAGCTAAGTTTGGGAAGAGAAATCTCTACTCCACTGTCACAAGTGTTTTCAGCATCCTGGAATTTGAAATTACGTATTTCATCTGGTGAAAGAAAAAGAAAAAATTGAAAAATGCAATGAGGCACAACATTTTACAGAATTACAAAGTACACCCATTTTTTATAGAAGGTAATAGAGCCTCCTCTGCTTTTCCTAATCCAGAGTCAAGTTTCAGTCTGGGCAGGAATTTTCGATATATTGCCTTCTAATTATTTGCAGGAATTCCAGTTTAGTAACAGTTTAATCCAGGCGTGAAATTTATTTACCTTCACTACCGGTTCGCAAATGTGAGTGTGCACACCTCCTGCACACATGCCCAGAGCCTTCTGCTCATGCGCAGAGGGTAAAAAAGGGACATGATGACATCTGGGCGGGTGGGCAGAGCCTCCCGCCGCCAGCATTACCGGTTCGCCCCGAGCCGGATAGAACCGACTGAATTTCACCACTGGTTTAATCCCTCTGGAAGGTAGATTGGTGTTTCAAAAACATGATGAATAAATACAAAATAAATAATGTTTTTGGATAACCAATGCCCTAGAGTTAATATAAATAATGCAGGAAATCCTAGGCAAATTGAACCAGATTTGTGGTATACTCTCTGAAGATTCTTCTAGAATTGCTTTCATGCCAACAGTTGTCCTCTATTCTTGCAAACTGGGTTTCAAGTATTGAAGGCTGCCCCAGTTTCAATGGAACTGAAGCTGTCAATTTTCATAGTTTTACCACCCTCTGTCTCAATCTTACTTCACTACCTCCATCTTCAGGAATTTCAATTGCTTGTAATGCATTTTAAATGCCATTCCTGCTTCTAAATGGTTTGATTTGTAATATTTCCAATCGGTAACCATTAAATACTGAGGACTGAATGGTATATGAAGCTTATCATGGTTAAAAGTACCTGATGGTGTTAATGCCCTAATTTAGATAGTTATTTGGTGTGACAATTATATGGATATACATATCCTGCCCTGTTTCTAAACTGCTCAAGGTAGAATTTTTCAGCTTCAAATCCTGCATCATCACGTTGATGTTATTGCTGTCTTCGTCCTAAGAAACTAATTCATCTGCAAAATGATGAATTTAGTGGTATTCCCAATTCTGGTAACTGGGGAATTCTGGGAGTTGAAGTCCACAAATCTTTGGACTTTGGACAATGAAGTTCCCAAGGTCTACCGGTCTACAGGTCTGAACTGAAATGTAATTTACCTGCTTGTTCTGTCCTAGGAGAAGGTAAATCACATAATGGAAAAACATCATTTTTGGTTTTCTCCTGGCTAGACTGGCTTGACGAAGTAGTTCTTTTCTCAATTATTTCAACAGCCTCTGGATAATCCATTTTTCTGAGGGCATCAATCAACTCTTTTACTGTTCCACCAGAAACCTACCAAGAAGGGAACAAAGGTGAAATAATTTAGAAGGTTCCCTGCCCCCCAAAACTCTACATAGATACAATAATATCTAGTGAAGGGGTCTCCAACCTTGGCAACTTTAAGATTTGTGGATTTGAAGTTACCAAGGTTAGAGACCCTAATCTAGTGGGAGATAAATTTGTATATCTTAGAAACATACTTTGCAACTCTGAAAAATGATATAAGAGACAATTGAGTGCCGCATCAGGGTTGTGTTTAACTTTGGGGGGCCAGGGTGGGTGTGGCCAGTTTGATGTCACTTGTGTCGGAGGCACCTATGGTGGTCAAAGCAAAAATAGGCTCCCACACTCAGTTTTTGGCTATGATGGCCTCCTGCAACCCTCTGCCAGTGCAAAGAGCTCGGGAGGGCCATGCGCAGCTCTCCAGGGCTCCATTTTTTGCTGGCAGAGGCACCACAGGCCAGTCCTTTCCAGTTTCCAGAGCAACTCTGTGGGCCAGATCTAAGCACCCTGTGGGCTGGATCCAGCGCAGGCCTTGAGTTTGACACCCCTGATCTATAGTATGAAAGAAGAAATCACTAAAAATTAGGCGTTCCAGAATACAAAGAATTTGTATTCAGTATGTGAGAAGTTGTACACGTAATAACATGAAAGTTAAAATTATGACATTGTTTAAACTCCATGTCCAAAAAAAAAAAAAAGGTTTTCACCATAGTAATCATAGCAGTTAAGAGAATTACCTCATAATTATCCAGTAGAGTTTTTGATGGAGAAGGACTCAACCGAAAGGCATTGTTTAATATTCCTAGGCCTAGCTTCTGTGCCAACATGGACCAGCTTTTGCTCAGATCAGGAACTTCAAGTAATTTGTACAGCTGTAATTTAACATCCTCATTCAGGTCTTTCATATTGCCTAGAAAAGAAAGAAAAAAATCCACTAGCTTGCCATAATTATGGATTCTATAAACTTACATTAAACTATGTTAACTTCCTTCAAATTTCCAAGGAACAGCATACAGTATTTTAAAGTAGCATTAAAATTCACTATTGACTACAATTTGGAAACCAAAACTATACATACTCTTATATGTATCCAAACAAGTCACATTGGTATTTTTAATTAGAATAAAAAAAAATTAAATCCCCACTGACTTCTTATATAAGCTGGCTCCCTGCAAAATAATACCTGCTACAGAAAGAAAGATCATATGAGTATCAAAGGATTAATTTTCTTGCTTAAATATACTCTCACCTTGAATTGGTAGATCCTCAGAAGCTGCCTTTGACTTACAGAGTTTGCTACTCAAGATGTCATACACCTGTCAAAAAAAGGGAAAAAAAACTTAGCTAGAAATGAGAAAGTATTGATTTTATCAAGCACATTTTTCCTGAGCATTATACTGGTCAGTTGCCAAGTTTAGAATCACAGTTTCGCTGCCAAATCACAGCTTGCTATATCACAGTGAGAGTCAAGTTCTTAGATTCTCTCCTTTACTACAGTAGCAGAACAGCCGAGAGAACACAAAGAAACTTTCTCCAGCTTTGACTCAAAAGTAATTTTAATTAATAGAGAAAAACACTACTATTGGTTTAAACTTCTTTTTAAGAACAAAACTCACACAGCATCTTGCTTATTAATGATAGTTCAATTAAAACTTGTCTTTTCAAAGATAAGAAAAATATGATTGGTTTAAAGCATAAGCTTGTACTTCTGAATTCTTCGTTGTGGCTACAGGAGAAAAGAAAAATGGGAGGTCATGTCCCCTGCTATAATACTAAGCTGTGGTATAACATTAAAATATCTTTGTTATGAAATACATAATTTACCTTGCATTTGATACACTTAATCCACTTTGAAATATCCAAATCACAACTACTTTTTAAAAACTGTATTGGATAAGGGATCCTTGGTGTTCTTTGAGCTTGCTTGTTTTCTTGCAGATGTTTCATTACCCTGACTAGCACTGATGATGTTACCTAGTTAAGGTAATGAAACATCTGCAAGAAAACAAGCAAGCTCAAAGAACACCAAGGACCCTTCATTTCAACCCTGAGTTGTTTGTAAATAAATACAGTATTTGGATTTAATTTCCACAAAACTTTTCTTTGTCTCTTCGAGTCACTGTTGACTCCTGGCAACTATAGCTAGTCCTTGACTAACAACCATTTCTTTAGTGATTGGAACTTATGACCTATTTTCATACTTATGACCAATGCAGTATCCCCATGGCCATGTGATCAACATTTAGGCAATTGGCAAGTATTTACAATGGTTGCCTGCCACATCCTGGGGTCATGTGATCACCATTTGAAACCTTCCTAGCTAAGCTTCCAGCAGTGTCAATGGGGGAAATCAGATTCACTTAACAATCACACGATGCACTTAATAACTTGCTTTGATTCGCTTAACAACTATGGCAAAAAAGGTTGTAAAATGAAGTGGAACTTGCTTAACAACTGCCTTGCTTAACAATGGAAATTTTAGGCTCAATTGTGGTCATAAATCAAGGACTATCTGTAAATCCTGGAATAATCCCTACACAACCGCGGCTGACTGTTGGGGGCGAATCATTGGCCCCAATGAAGAGGGTGCACAATCTGGGGGTTCTCCTGGATGGACGGTTGTCTTTTGAAGATCATTTGGCGACCGTCTCCAGGAGAACTTTTTACCAGGTCCGCCTGGTCCACCAGTTGCGCCCCTTTCTAGACCGGGATGCCTTATGCACGGTCACTCACGCCCTCGTCACTTCTCGCCTGGACTACTGTAACGCTCTCTACATGGGGCTCCCCTTGAGGTGCACCCGGAGACTTCAGTTGGTTCAGAATGCAGCCGTGCGGGTGATAGAGGGAGCCACTCGTGGCTCCCATATAACACCGATCCTGCGCAGGCTGCACTGGCTACCTGTGGTTTTCCGAGTGCACTTCAAGGTGTTGGTTACCACCTTTAAAGCGCTCCATGGCATAGGACCGGGATATCTTCGGGACCGCCTTCTGTTACCACATGCCTCCCACCGGCCGGTACGCTCCCATAGAGAGGGTCTTCTCAGGATGCCATCAGCCAAACAGTGTAGGCTGGCAACCCCCAGGGGGAGACCCTTCTCTGTGGGGGCACCTACCCTCTGGAATGAGCTTCCCCCAGGACTTCGACAACTTCCTGACCTCCGGACCTTTCGTCGCGAGCTGAAGACATATCTATTCTTCCGAGTAGGACTGGCTTAAATAGGGTTTTTAAACATGGATTTTATTGGGGTTTATTTTATATTTTGTATTGTATTTTAAATTTAGGCTATATTGAATAAGTTTTTTTAAATAGTGTTTTTATTGTAATGTATTGTATTATTTTATCTTCCTGTTCACCGCCCTGAGTCCTTCGGGAGAAGGGCGGTATAAAAATTAGATGATGATGATGATGATGATCATGATTTCCCTTGACAAGTTTTCAGAAGTGGTTTTCCTTGCTAGCACTGAGAGAATATGAGTTGCCCAAAGTCACCCAGTTGTGCCTAAGGTGGGGCTAGATCTGTCCTCCTCAAACCTCTTAGTTATACAAACATTGCTAATATCACCTGAAATTAAACCACAATTTTAAATATCTTTATTTTTTAAAAAACTAAGTTCATACATGACAATTTTCAAAACTAAATAACACCTTAAGGGGTCCCACAGGTGCTTTTTCAAGAGGCAAATGGACTTTCTGATTTTCCTTTGAAGATGTTTCGCTTCTCGTCCAAGAAGTGTCTTCAGATCAGACAGTCCAGTTGCCTCTTGAAAAAGCAACTTTGGGACAACCATGACCTGGATGACTGAGAATAGACAGCATCCTAAGGGAGGGCCGGATCAGCATTGTAGTTCTCCTCCATGGGCCGGTGAGAGAGGAGATGGGACAGACACCTCCTACAGCACTCTGTTGGCCAAAATGGGGTGCAAAATGTCCCCCACACCGTTTTGGCCAGCAAAGTGCTTCAGGAGGCTGTCCAGGCCAAAAATGGGGTACACAGCCGTTTTGGCTGCCAGAGGCACTGCGGGCCAGATTTAAACACCGGTGGGACGGATCTGGCCCGCGGGCCTTGAGTTTGACACCCTGTCTTAAGATGTAAACATAGAATGAGAGTCACTTATAAGAGTCATTGTGCATTAAGAATTGCCCTTCAGATATTGCTGAACGATAATTCTCCACATCCTTGAGCACTGAACCTATTAGAAAAACACAGATTGTCCATTTTTTCAAAAAAGAAAATATCTGATTAAAATGAACCGAAGAAGAAAAACAGGGTTGGCTTTTGAAACAAGGTGTCAGTGATCACTTGCCTCCCAGCTGGTTGCCATATCAAGAGGTGTTGTCCCAGGTATGGTTTTTTCACTTTCATTCTCTTTCGTATCTTCCTCTTCAAACAACGGCTCAAAGTTTTCAATGTGGGGATCTGCACCTATATTAGTAATTACGGAATATGAAAGAGACCCCCATAAACTACCTTTAGCATTTTTATTGTAATAGTTTAGTTTAATATCTAGGAAATTAAAAGTTCAAGGCACCTAGATATCATTGCTTTGGGATTTTCCTTCCAATTTTTTATTTTATTTTATTTTGTCACAACAGTATACACAAACAATTGTCATAGATAAAACAACATGTATTGAAGAAAATATATAAGTAAAAAAAATATGCATCAACTATATTAATTTGATATAATGAAGGGAACAATAGGACAGGAACGGTAGGCACTATTGTGCTCTTATGCACGCCCCTTATTTTCCGATTGGAAAGAACGAGTGGAAATAAATGAAATAGAGGCAGGATAATTATTGGCAATGGCCACAGCAAATTCCGATTTTTAAACGAAATTAGCACATTGACAGCGTTGGTTTGGGTTATCATTTTTGCTGGCTGAGGAACTCTGGGAGTTGAAGTCCACAAGTCTTAAAGTTGCCAAGGTTGGAAACCCCTGTTTTAAAATATACAGACCTCCATTATTTTATCTGGAGAAGGAAAGGTAGGTATTCTTGATCTTTGTGGCCTTAATAGAATTTTGAAATGTATCTTTATCTTTAGAACAATTACCTACATGTCCAGAATATGAGGGCTGAAGGGCTCAATTCATAGTTGAACTGAGGTTTTATGCCAGTTTTCCATACTTGTCAGTTTCAAACACTTCCCAACAGCTATCAGTTTCTGTTCTTATTAGTATTTGTTTAGTTTCCATTTAGTTGCAATATCTATGCAGGGGATGCCTTCTTTCTCTTTGGGGCTTTGGTGTGCTAAGAGGGGCAGACTAATCAGCCTGGAGAATGATATACAGGTTCCCACAGTGACACACAACCCGATTCATGCTGCAGTGCATTGATTGATGAACATTTTCTCACTGAGTGTGATGTGTAAAAGAGGACAACAGCACAGATAAAGGACAAGTCACAATTTTCCTATGTAAGAGTATATGACTGTGATGGGAACCTATGGCACGTGTGCCACAGGTGGAACGTGTAGCCATATAGGTGGGCATGTGAGCTCAGCTCCAGCATGTATATGCGTGACGGCCAGCTGATTTTTGGGCCTTCTGGAACCACTGGAAGTAGGGAAACAGGCTTTTTCCTACCTCTGCAGGGCCTTGGGTGGTGGTGGAGAACGGATCTCCCTCCCTAGGCTCCAAAGCCTTTCTAGCAGCTTGGGGAGATTGAAAATGGCCTTCCCCACCCGCCCGGACGTCCTCTGGAGGCTAGAAACGGCCTGGAAGCTCTCCAGAGGCCAGAAATGGCCCAGAAGCCCTCTGGAGGCTGGAAATGGCTTGTTTGCCAACTTCTGGTCTCTGGGGGGGTGGGGAAGGCCATTTTCGCCCTCCCCAAGCTCCTAGAAAGGCTCTGGAGCCTGGGGAGAGAGAAAACCGTGCCATCATGTGCCAGGAGCGGGGTGGGTGGGAAAGCGGGGTTGCATGCGCATGTGCGGGGGCAGGGCGCATAGAAATAAGGGTGTAGGCATTCATGCATGCAACACCCCCTCCCCCGCTCCTGGCACACAATGGCAAAAAGGTTAGCCATCACTGTTATATGACATACCCTTAAATAAGGACAGTATCATTTGATAGCGAGTGGAAATAAATGAAATAGAGGGAGAATAATTATTGGCAATGGCCACAGCCAATTTTATGCTGGCGTTGTTTTGTGCCTCTTGATGGATAGTACTTTAACTCAGTAGTGGGGAAAATATCTCTGCCTTTAAAGACTTAACACTATATATTACAACAATGCATATAATAATAATAAGCAAAAGGTCAACACTGAGTCAGTAGGGGGAACCGAGGTACTAAATTATCTGAGGGTGTTGGGCTACTGAGCAAGGAATTGGACAGGATCACATGAAGCTTTCCATCCCATATTTTGTCAGCCTCTGATGATCAGGGAAATTACCCCAATCTGCCTAATGACATAGTTAATTCTATATTGACATTTTCAATGACAGAATGACTAAAACCACAAAAGAAAATGAGTAAGAAGAAATGATAATGCAGCTGAAGAAAGGGTGTGGAGCAGATAATGGACTAAGAAAAGGGAGAGAATGAAAAAAATGATTAAGAGGGAAAAGTGAGAAACATTTTAAAATGTGACTTGTTTAATATTGCAAGACAAAAACTCCGCCACTGTTGCATTACAATAATGCAAAGCATAAGATTGCATATGTGAGTATTAGAAAAGCAGTGCAATTTTGGGGCTATAATTTCTAGTTCTATATATATTTTTTCCAGCTAGAACTTTGTTGTGAATCATGACACAGTCATTATAACTTACTTCCTTACCTGCTGCTTTGAGAAGAGCTGCCAATTTTGTAGATCCCCTTCCAGCTGCTATGTGAAGTGGAGTGGTTCCATCATAAGTAATGCTGTCCACAAATGCATCTCCCTGATTTTTTAAGATAAAACAATATATTGGTGTTTTGGCTCATGATCAGCTTGAAAGCAAAAGCTACAAAAGACATAGTAAATTGGCCTAAGATCACAACTATATTCTAGTCTTTCTAGAATACATGCACTTTAAAATAAGATTAAAATAATCAAAATGTTCCAGAGCTAGCAAATCTCAGAAGGCTTTGTGTTTATGATTGAAATTTTGAGAGATTTCAGGTAAGAACAGCATGTCTCGTATTTTGACTAAGTGAATTGAAACGTGAGATGTGATGATCTTCCAGCATGTTGGATCTCTCTCTTCCCCTCTCCCTCCCTCTCTCACCTCAAGTAGAAGGCAACCTGCCATGGAAATATTTCCTTCTTCAATAGCCAGGTGCAAGGCTGTCCTTCCAGATTTCTGTTCCTGGATATTGACATCAACACCAGCAGCAAGGAGTTGTCTGAGGCACGGCATGCTGTTTGCTATAACAGCTAAGTGAAGGACTGTCAGGCCTGTATTATAATAAGAATAGTAATAAGAAGAAAACATGGATAATTCATGTGGCAATACCAGGGAGAGTAGAACAGAAAGCAACAAATGGAAGAAGGTCAGAAAGTATCAAGGTCTTAAAAGCAAAGCTGAAAGATTGTGGCATAAACCAACTGTGGTAGTTCCAATAGTTTGTGGCACGCTCTACAAAAAATCTTAAAACAGCAATTAGAAAATCTGTGCATTGACAGAATTTCCATGTACCCACACTGCTTAAATCCACACATATACAACAATGAAATATGACAATATCCTAGATTCTGGCAGTTGTAATTTCCCACTGTTGTGTAATAATAATAGCAACAACAGCTTAGAAAAGCTCACATCCTGCGACAGTACTTTTAACAGCATCTCTCTATCCCAGGTCAATGGGAAAGATTCACTAGTGGATAAAAACCTCAAACCTCTATGAAATATGAAGTACAAACATCTCCCTGTTCATGCACTCAACCATAATAAGATACAATCAGGCAAAGAGTAGCTGTATCATAAAAAAAAACCAAAAACTATATATAGGGAGAATTGCCCTTTGTCTCAAGACAACTTTTCCTGAAAATTCAAATTTTAAAGAAGTGACCACCAACATGTTATGTAAAAACAAAAGACGGGCTGTATAAAAAGAAAGCTGACATATTTCAGGACATATTCCTTAACATCTATGACAGAATTGGACAAAATGAACTACCCCAAAATACCAAATTTCAGATGGGAAGCACTGTAGGATAGAAACAATGGAAACATTAAAGGCATTTTTTGGAAGGTTTCCATCAAGAAAATAATAAACAATATCAGAGACAGACAAGGGAAGAGATGGTACATGGACATGACATTCTCCTTATCACTGTCTTCTTATAGGTTATGGTCAGTTTTATTCAGTTTACTCCAGGGGTGAATTGCTATCGGTTCGGACGGTTTCAGCCAAATCGATAGCGGCGGCAGTAATAGGTGGTTTGGAGAACTGATAGCAGTGGTGGTGGAATGTGGTTTAGAGAACTGGTAGAAGCGGCAGTGCGAGGCTCCGCCCACCCACCCGGACATTTATTTATTTATTTATTTTTATTTTATTTATTTATTTATTTATTTAGTCAAATACATGTTAAATTATTTATTTATTTATTTATTTATTTATTTATTTAGTCAAATACATGTTAAATAATATATATGTATAAGCATGAATTGAATACATAAAATGAATACAACTAAAGGGAACATTAGGACAGGGAGGGTGGTCACGCTAATGCTCTTAAGCACACCCCTTACAGACCTCTTGGGAATGGGGTGATGTCAACAGTAGACAGTCTTAGGTTAAAGTTTTGGGGATTTGGGGATGAGAGTACGGAGTCTGGTAGTGCATTCTAGGCATTAACAATTCTGTTACTGGAAGTCATATTTTCTGCAATCGAGATTGGACATCATTAGTTCCTGGTTTTAACCAGGAAGCAACCTGTTTTTTACCCTCTGCTTATACGCTTTGCACATGCACAGAGGGTCCAAGCACACACGTGACATGCACAGAGCGCACACTTCTGAACCAGTAGGGAACGTAAGTAGATTTTATCCCTGGTCTACTCTAAAGCTGTACAGTTGGTTGTACAGTTAAAGAAGGCTGTACAGCTGTTGATGAATGAAGTGGTAAAATAATGTGTTTTGTTTCAAAATGCAAACATTAAAATACAGAGCTCGCTTGGAAATCTAAATTTTAATGGAACAACAAATAGCTCTTGAGAAAATAATAGGACAGCATTATCAATCCATTAGAAAGATATTCCTGATACTTGCTTACCGTCTCCATTAGGAAGGTCTCTCATCACAGATGCCTCTTTATGCTGAAGCAACATACTTAAAACCACCTCGTCTCCTTGCTGAGCTGCCAAATGGAAGACAGAATTCCCATGACGATCCAAGTGGGTCACATCAGCCCCAGCCACAAGCAAGGCTTTCACAATTCCTGCCTGCCTTGTTATAACAGCCAAGTGTAAAGGAGTCTGTTTAAAAAAAGGAGAAGGGAGAAATAAAAAGGCCATCAGAATTTCCCCCCCACACACATCTGTTTTTGGATATGTATTTAAGTCTATGCATTTGAAGTCATTTTGACTCCTGCCAACTGCCTAGAATTGTGCCTGCTGTTTTCTTTGCAACATTTTTGGAAGTGAAGTTGACACAGAGCAACTGGTATAAATCTCACCAAGCTAGCTTTGTGCCTAATGCACTCAGATTCCCAATTTCTAACCTGGGGCTTTTAACTACTGTCCTAAACTGGTTCACTTTGCACAAATATACCCATTTAAAACTCTATGAAATATAAAGTACAAACATGGAACTCAAATGATTAATATGATGGATGCGCAGGAAAACCTGTAGCTTTAAGAACAGTAGAAAGGTAATACTGAATGGGTCATATAAGCTTCAGTCGCAGACACTATATCATCTTGTCAATTTCACTCTGTCCTCTAATATAGATCCACTTAGGTCCAAAAATGAACTGGTTTGGGTATTCCCTTCTTCCCAACATTTCCATACCTGGTAAAGGTCATTTCTCACATTGAGGACATCAGCAGCATTCATGTTTGCTATTACTTCTAAAAGGTTCTTCACCAGTTCCATGTGAAGGTGAATAATTGCCAAATGCAGGACACTGGTATCGATCAAAAGGAAGAAAGGAAAAGAAAAGAAATTTTTCAACAATAATACCAGAAGAGATAAAGATATTGCATATAATTTTCCTTACTTAGCATTTTTGCAGATTATACACCTGTGTAGGAAAATTGAAATTCCTTTTCTAAATCCAGACTTTTAGTGACAAATAAAGCTACATACAATAGTAGAATGAAATTATTATCCTCAATTTCCAGAAAGATAGCCAAGGTTTTGCTTCATACAACAAAGGGCAATCTTGAATATCTTTAAAACCTAACATCATGTGAAACCGAGTTGAAATCAGTTCTGTTGAAGTGGACTATCCATAATCAATTTAAGGTGTCACAAGCCTCCCTGATATCCTTATATCATTGTTTCTTGATTTGATGGAACACAGTTAACACATTTAGAAATATTGTAGGTAGGCATGGGATAAATCCTTATAATCTGGCATAAAGAAGTATGATTTGTATATTTAATATAAATATAACCTGTAAACTTAAGAAATAAAGTAATTTTTTATTGTCTCTCATGATATGAGAAAGGTTTTCTGATGAATTATTGGATATGACCTAAGATCTGAAAGGTAGAGAACTCCATCAGCTTGAAAGAGAAATTACCCGTTCTCTACTATTAAGCAGATCTTTAATGTTCCTGTCTTTAATAGATATTCAGAAGCATAGCTAGAAAAAGAGATGTAATGGGGAAATAACTCTAAACCACATTTAGTATGTAAGATGGAACACATTACGGAAATCCAACCTCCTTGTTTTACTATATTGAGACCACAATTTCTTATTTCTTTAAGTGCATTTGTTTCCCATTCATTCATAATTCAAAAAAGGAAAAAGGGTAAGAGAAACAAACAAAAGTTCCCACAACTGCCTATGAAAAGATCTCCTGATGTGCTTCTAACTGATTTTAAAATTGAGTTTTAAAACTGTCCATCTCCCTCAACTTATCCACTGTTGCTTAATCACTTTTCAAACTTACATTTTTAGACAAGTAATCAAACAATGCATCAAGGACGTTGAATAAAACTCCAAAACTATTTTTTTAAAATAAAAAGCTAAGATCTTTTTGAGGGAGAAGAGGGATTGGCAAGGCAAAGACACATAAATGATTTGTTTGGTTTGGTAGAAGATGCAAGAACAAGGAGCAGCATTTTCAAAAAAGTTACACCCAATCTGCACTCCTTTAACTCCCATCATGTTTGGTTGTCCTGGGCAAAGGTGATTTTTGGAGAGTGTGTCAACAAGTGTGGTTGTTTTTTTTTTTTCACTTTGTCCTTCTAGCATGAAATGCTGAACTGCAAGTTGGCTCAGAGAATCAAAACATTTTCTCCTGCATGTCTTTTTCAATAGCAGCCAGTCAGATGTCTCTGAAAATTCAAATACATCCCTTGATGATGGAAATCCCAAAAATGTTTTTCCAAAAGGCAATGGAACTTTCTTGATTTTTTTGTCCTTAAAAATATTTTGCTTCTCATTCAAGAAGCTTCTTCAGTTCTGACCTGGATGATTGAGAATTTCCATAGAAATTGATAATGGAAAGTTTCAACTGGTTTCTGACCAGACTAAGTTGGTTATAGGGAACATACAACTCAATTCTTAGAAGCCTTACCCAAGACCTGTCTATTTTCACTCATAACTGAAAGTACTGCTTATGAATGTATTCATTCTTCATTAGGTCTAAAACATATATCTAGTTCCAAAGACAGAATTGGTAGCCTGATCAATGATTTCTACCTAGTGGAAATCGTAGGCTGCTGGAGTTCAATCTCATCACAGACACAAAGATAAAAGCTTCCAATGACAATGGAAGTCAAATCTGGTATGGTTAAAAAAAAACCCCAAAGCCGTTACACCTACCCCTAACCAATATTTCTATTTAATTTTATTGATTTATATTCCATCCTTCAATTCAAAATAAAATCTACTTGTAGAAAAGAAATCCTGTATGGCAGAGCAAACTGTGTAGTTCTTGTTATGGCTAATTTGGCTCACCTGGCTGTACAGATGCATAGTTATTTGTCAAGATATGCCTTGAAACAGTGGCCTGTGGATTAACACTATGGATAGTCTTCTATCAGAGGCTGGGAATTCTCCAGTAGAATATATTTTCCTATGAGGGAAATACATCTAACTGTTGCCCCATCTCACTCGGCTCAGAGAAGCATACATTGCATGCAATGAGATTCATTGTGAGCCAACTGATAAGATTTTTAAGAATAAATTAAGCATGTTTGTATGGCAGCTTTATGCTGGTCCTTTGAGAGAGGGAAAAACAAGTCTTGTCTGAGGCTAAACTAAGTTCCTCCAGGCAATTGTCTCCCTTCACTTCCTGGAAATAACATATTCAACCTGAAATCACATCCCAGAGAGACTCCGATGATAACAAAGCCACCTAAAAACTCCCATCCTAGAGTTCACCTTTCTAATGGCCACACTTAGTCTACATGTGAAAAAGAGGCCAAAGGCAACTTGAAGGACTCCAGTTTTTCCGTAGTGGCATTAACCCCAATTGTGTCATTGCTATTAATAATGTAATCTAATGCAATGCAATGCAGTACATCTCATACATTAACATATTTTGAAGGAATGGGAAAGAAAGAGGCAACCTCCAATCTTCCAATAGCAATAGCACTTAGACTTATATACCACTCATAGTGCTTTACAGCCCTCTCTAAGCAGTTTACAGTCAGCGTATTGCCCCCAACAATCTGGGTCCTCATTTTACCAACCTCGGAAGGATGGAAGGCTGAGTCAACCTTAAGCCTGGTGAGATTCGATCTGCCACACTGCTGGCAGTCGGTGATCAGCAGAAGTAGCCTGCAGTACTGCAGTCTAACCACTGTACCACTGCGGCTCATTGAATGCTGGATTTCAGAGGATTACAAAATGAAAATCACGTGACATTTCCAGCTACCTTATATTAAGTATTGCCAACATACAAAAGGTAATTAACCAATGGGGAGAGGATGGCTTCATTATTTGTGCCTTGTGAACACTGCCTAAGAAAATGTAGCAAGATATAGCATGAATAGAATTCCAGTACGGTAATCAAAATAGGATTTCACATGTAAGGAAGAGGAAGCATGTATTTAAAAAGAGGTCATAAATCAAGACTGCAACGTTTTCACAAAGCAAGAAATTGATTTAATAGAGTATGCAAATCTCTTGTACTAGAGCTATTAGGAATCACAATGATTTGAGCTAGCTCTTTGCAGCAACATTATTACCGTTGGCCACGATGAAAGATCTTCTTTCAATGCTTTATTTCTTTTAAACAACTTTTAAAACATTCTTTTAATTTAAATTCAACCTTCTTTTGACTCATAAACCTACATGGGCTTCCTCCCAGATCTATGTGTCAGGGAAGTGCTGGTAACATATGATCCTGTCAATTTCTACAGCTTCAAAGTTGAAAAGCTCCCAGTTCTTCATTATTTGTTTGAAGGAAATGGCAAGATTAAATTTCAAAGACTGATGTTTGGAATAGGAGGAAAGATAGACTCCTCCCATCAGATAACCTTCCAGATGCGTTAGACTTCAACTCCAGTCTAAGACTCCAGATAGAGTCTTTCCATCATTATTATTATCTTTTTTTCCATATGGAAATTCTTCGGTACATTCTGGAAGAATAATTGATTTGTATCAACTGCAAGAGATGTTAACTGCAAAAAACCCAAGCCTTAAGGCATTCTGGAAAAAAAGACTGGAATGAGGGATGAGTTCTCTCTGATCTAAAAGCAAAAGGGATCAAAGTCGAAAGGGGGGGAAAAAAACCCTCTCATCCTGTTTTGAAATGTTACATACAGAGATGAGTCAGATAATTTTGCCTCTTTTTCTCTAAATGAGAAGCACCTACAATGAATCATTGGAATGTAGCCTCATTTTGGAACCATTATTTTCCTTTCTGTGTCATCTCAAGAGTAGAATATGACATCTATTACTTGGGGAAAAATAAAATATTGAGAATGATACTTCAAAAGCTAAACTGGTTTACCTAGAAACAATAGAAAAAGCAGTGAATTTCATGACTTTTACTTTCAGGCTAGTACAGATGGAACTGCATCATAAAGAGAGAGAGAGGGAGAGGGAGAGGGAGAGGGAGAGGGAGAGGGAGAGAGAGAGTCATAGATCCCTGCAGGGGAGCAGGGGTGAAATGTAAAATTTGTTACTACTGGTTCTGTGGGCGTGGCTTGGTTGGGGGGGTAATGTGACTGGGTGGGCGTGGCCAACTTTTTTTTTTTTAATTTTTAAAAGCATTTTTTTTACAGCCTCTTCGGCCGAAGAGGTTTTAGAAAAAATGCTTTTAAAGGGTTCTGATGATCCCAGCAGAGTTGCCTGATCGCCAGAACCCTTTAAAAGCATTTTTTTACAACCTCTTTGGCCAAAGAGGTTGAGAAAAAATGCTTTTAAAAGGTTCAGACGATCCCAACTGAGCCACGAGATCATCAGAGGCTTTTTTTTTACTTTTAAAAGCATTTTTTTTGGCCGAAGAAAAAATGTTTTTAAAAGTAAAAAAAAAAAAAAACAATCTCTGATGATCGCACGGCTTAGCTGGCCATGGGCGGGGCAGGGATTTTTGCTACCGGTTCTCCAAACCACCCACTGCCATCACTACCGGATCGGACGATCCGGTCCGAACCAGAAGCATTTCACCGCTGCAGAGGATAACTTAGCAAGCATCAATATATGCATTATGATGTTATGATGCATATTTTATCACTCAACCTTCCTTTTCCTCTTCTGCAGAAAACCCTGTACTTACTCTCTGCCTTTACCATGAAGTTCTGTGTATACTAGCCTGAAAGTAAATGTCATTGAATAGACTTGAGACTTGTGTGATAGGCTGCAACACAACTATGAAAGGGCAGAATCGGCATTGTAATTCTAGAACACATATATTTTTTTCATTTTGGATATCAACTGTAGACATCATTGAGAAAGCTGTTTTTGTAATAAAAAAATAAAATGAAAAACACAGAATTTGATGGGAAATTAGGGTTTCCCCATCATGTAAAAATAAAAAAGCCATCCCATCAGGTTCTATAAATTTGCTTTTATGATATTACATACTTACTTATCCCCATTTTCATCCTGAACAGTTGTAAGGGGGCGCTGTACTGCCAGAAGCATCTTTACATCTCCTGTGACTGCATAGTCAAAAAGAGCATTCGCATGTCGCTTAGCAAGTTCCATGGCTTTTTCCAAAAAGAAGGCATCTGTAGGGAGTGGAATTATCATTTCAGTTCTAATGGAAACATACACCCCAAACTTTCTGAGTATCAGTCAGATGCAAGAGAATGAAACCACTATACTTCAAAATCACCCTGTAAGAGAACATAGAAGTTGTAATTTGGAGCAAAACATTTCATCTGCACACTAGGCAACTCATGATAGCTAAGCCAAAATTACATGCAGGATCTGTAGATTACATGCAGGATCTACAAAGGTGGAATCTAGTAAAAAATAATAATAAATGACTGCCACAGCCAATCACAAAACATCACAAACAGAAAACTTTTAAGTACCAATATACTGTAACTGTATTTATGGTATTCTCTAATTAATTCAATATACTAAATTATTCAAGAATCTGGGAATAAATAGAAATGGGTTTGGCTCCAGCAGGTCTTGAGGAGATGAAGGTTAACTGAGAAATATTTATTTTCTTGCTTTTCTCAGTGTGTTTCTGATGGCCCACCATACAGAGCCATTCTAGGTTTGACCATAACCAGGTGCAATTGTACAATCATTCTATTTGTATAGACGTGAAATTTCTATTTCAAGGCATTGCTCTCTTTGAAACTGACAAGCCATGAACAATGGTACAGCAGGGCAATTCCAGCTGTCTATTGCTGTTTCCCTCTGGCTTATTTCACCTTTGCTTGCTTCAACAGAGCTGCTATTCCATTGGGAAGAGTTACAGTGCAGACAGCTGCAAAAAAACATAACAGCTTCGTCTCTGGTGTATTTGATGCTGGAATCAAAAGGGCTAGAAGATAGAAAGGC
The DNA here is from genome assembly GCF_028640845.1 of Ahaetulla prasina. Classification (NCBI taxonomy): domain Eukaryota; kingdom Metazoa; phylum Chordata; class Lepidosauria; order Squamata; family Colubridae; genus Ahaetulla; species Ahaetulla prasina. The sequence continues at coordinate 25,665,035 of NC_080546.1, read as the reverse complement.
TGTTTACCTGGCTGGGCTCAAAGAGGCTTTAGATTCTCATGTCAAATAACAACTGGTATTCCTCTTTGTTTTTATACAGAAAACCTTGGAAAACCATTGAAGCTGTTTCACTGCCTGGTCACAAGAATACCCACAAAGTTTAAGATTGAATTAGTTGTTGTGCTTTTTAATTAATGGGAAGTGACATGCATTGTATGCAATTGCACAAAACATTTTTTCATGCATGATCTTTATTTTCCAGAACATGTTTCACATAATACATTTACTGAAGTGGAAAGAGGACTGGCTATATATACTGTATATAGTCACAATCTCTTTATCACTGCAGTGTTGTTATTTAGTTGAAGTTGCAGGTTATATCTTTATAGTGTTATAAAGTCAGTTAAATTTAGGCTCAAAAAAGGGATAAATTAAATCATGTTAATAAATGCACACATGCACTCAAACAAGTATGTAAGTACACATGCATTTATGTACATGTGTACATTAGGATTCTTATGACCAAAGATCATATTATTTCTTGAACCAAAACTGGACTTTAAAGCCAGCTTTATAAAGCTTAAAGCAGAACATCAGTCCTTTCTGGGTGACAGGTTACAATGATAAAACAGCACATTTTAAGATGCAGATGCCTCTAGTAGTCTTGAATAAATAACTAGAAGATGCTTGAATTAGAAAACTGATTTCTCAGTTTCCAAAAATGATCAAATCTGAGCATCTCGAATTGCGCAAGTCATCTAAGAACTGCACGTAAGAGTCACTGCTTCATCTGTACTTTACCTTCCTAAATAACTGCAAGGATGCTAAGTAAAATTTGCTGATTACCTTGTAAATGAATGTTGGCACTAGCATCTTCTATCTCAGAAACCAAGCCAGTGCTGGCTTTGCTTTTATCTCCAATCTCTACTTTTTCCTTGAATTTCTCATTGTGTTTTGTGTTACAGCACATTTGATTCTCTCTTTTGGGCATGCCATTTGAGACTCCTTAAAAAGGGAAACATGGAAGTTTTTAATTAAAATCCAACAAAACCACTGGGCGTATTGCATCAGAGTATAAATGGCAAAAGTTGTGGCTCGTCCTCTTATTACATTCAAAGTGAATGCCAAGAGATGCAGACATCATTTTCCACTAAGTAAAGACATTGGTCCAGAAATTTTTGGCACAATTAAATAACCTGAACACCCAAATAGTTATAGCAGGAGTGATCTGGGGTTGTCCTCTTGGCTATGCTAACCCTCACTGCCCTCCAAGTTGCAACCGATTGCAATAGACCCTGCTGTGAGTGTGTATGTGTGTTTGAGATTCGGAGGGTGATAGTCTGGTGAGGTAAGGATAACTCTGCTCCCTGTAGATTGTGACTTTCCTGAAATAAGTTGTCCCTTGCAACATTTGAAAAACTATTCTGTTGGCTTTAAAGGGTTTTTTTTTGGGGGGGGGGTCTAATTTCTGTGTAGATTTTTTTTAGAAATTCCTCCCTTTTCTTTGCAGGCTATATTACCTTTCTCTACTACCACAAATAAAAACATTTAGATTTTAGATCTTTATAAAATATAATTATCAAAAAAGGATTTGTATTTTACATACAAAGAAGGTGTTTTAAGAAAGGAACTGAAGCAAAAGAAAAAGAAAAGAAAAGAAAACTGAACAGAAGGCGATGGATAAAGAGCAAACTGATATCCCATTTAACACTAGACTTGGTCCTATCTTTTTCTGGTTCTATCCTTGGCTTTGTCTGCTCCTAGCATTCAATCTAGATCCTATTTAAGGGAATCCAATACAATTCAATCCATGCTCTACAATCCAATCCAATCCAATCCAATCCATCAAACTTATTCCTTTAAAAAGACTATACTTATAGGCAGAATTAAATACTATAAAAATTAAATGAATTTGTGTAATCATATTTAGATTACTTGACTACTAATAGTAATAACACAAATAACATTCCAATGCATAACACAAATGAAGAAAAAAAATCCTTTGATTTTTACCATGTTTCATTCCTGCACCACTTTTGTTTGTGCTGGAGTGGAAATGCATTGCACCATAACTGGAAAACCCATATGGTGGGTACCCATATCCTAAAAGGAAAAAAAAAAGGATTAAAAGGTTACACTTCATTAATTGTAGCTTTTTTCAGATGAACAGGATTAACAAATGAACTACTGATTCAAGCATATTATTAAATAGTTCCAAGTGATAAAAGTATCTAGAGGATGTCTTGGTCTGAGGAATCTCTATGGAAGTTTGTACATTTTTGGTTTGTGCCAAGTGAAAAAAAAATCCAGATTATAAGTAATAAAACAAATATAAAGAAGGCATTTTCTCATCTTTTAAAATTAAACAGTGGCATCTATATGTTTGTGTCATGTTAGCTCTTTCTAATTTTATCATAAACAAGAAAAACATAAATTATTTAGGTCTGTAGCAGACAAAATAGAAATCTAAGTAGTACAAATGAGTCCATCCACATAATAAAGATAAATCACAGGATTCAGGGTCTCAGAATTATAACAAACAGAAGACTATGCAATACCTATGCTTAACATGCTACTTTCTATGGATATTTTATTGTAAGTACAGAAACATTTAAACACATGATTTAGACACATATGAAAGTATGCTTTTAGAAGAAGAAGAAGAATTTTTTATTGGCCAAGTGTGATTGGACACACAAGGAATTTGTCTCTCAGTGTACATAAAAGAAAAGATGCGTTCATCAAGGTACAACATTTACAATACAATTGATGATCAATATATCAATATAAATCATAAGGATTGCCAGCAACAAGTTATAGTCATACAACATTACAACTTTGTTATATACTATATGTAATAATAAGTCTGGCATTAACTATGAATAGGTCACTAAAGTAAGTTTCTTGCAATTATAGCAAATACTTTAGTAAAAAATTTTTTCCTTGCAGGCCTTTTGGTGCACTCTAGCAATAATCCAACTTTTATTCAAAGATATATATTATTGTTGCACATTCTATTAGTATTCACCCAAAAATGCACTACCTAGTATGGTGTTTATCACTGTAAATACAAGCTAGTGCTAGTACATTAATTTACTCTTAAGCAATACTAATTCAAATAATTAATCAAGAACAATTAAGTGCATTTATTTATTCTTAATTAAAAGTAATTCCAATTGAATGTGATATGGATGCTATGTTTGCCGAACAACAAAGCAATAATTTCTATATCCACAGAAAGAAAATGTTATGTGTGTATACATACATACGTGTATGTATATTTCTTATGCATGCACAGGCCATAAAAGAATTAATAACATATTGGACATTCACTAATAATTATTTTAACTAAAAAGAGAATGATTTTTGTAAAATTTGAATACAATGGGAAAATTTAAATTTGTACAAAGCAACCAGTTTGTCTTGTCCTTTTTTATATTGTGTTTTTTTATTGTTTTTGTGTGCCTACAGTCAGTTTGTAGTTGGGGAGTGCCTAAATTTAAACAAACAAACAAATAAACGAAGTGTGCACTGCTTTGCCAAACTGCGCTCCAATTAATTCAAACATTTTATGTGAATTTTGTGAAATATATTACATCCATTTAAATTAAAAAAAAAACAGTTGGTCTCAATAGACACCTCTTTTCCAACTGTGCATAAAAATGTAAATATTTGTGAAAATATTTTAGGGATGAAAAACGTTATTCTGTCAATTTGCCTTCATAAAAACATTAAATTGAAGAAAGCAATACGTTATATAATCTGCAATTCATTTAATATACAGAGGCATCCAACTCCATAGAGAATTAAATATATAGACTTTACTGATGGCAGTAGTTTAGAATCACCACTGTATGGGGCCACAGACATAAAACATAAGTTCTTAGGTTCCTAAATCTTCTGCCAAACAAAACCCACTTTATCATAGTGACAATCCAAAAATGAAAGCAAAACCACTTCCCAATGCATCTTCCATTATTCATTCATAATTCCATTTTCCTTTACCTGATCCAGCACTGCTGCCACCACCTCCTCCTCCTACTCCTCCATACATTCCACCTCCTGCAGCACCTGCGCCACTTCCACCAAAACTATCGGAGAAGTTCGGCATGAGTTTCTGTCGTTTCCTTAGCACTTCTTCTTTATCTACATTTTTGACAAAAAATAACATAATAGAATAGAATTTTTTATTGGCCAAGTGTGATTGGACACACAAGGAATTTGTCTTGGTGCATATGCTCTCAGTGTACATAAAAGAAAAGATACGTTCATCAAGGTACAACATTTACAACACAATTGATGGTCAATATATCAATATAAATCATAAGGATTGCCAGCAACAAGTTATAGTCATACAGTCATAAGTGGAAAGAGATTGGTGATGGGAACTATGAAACGATTAATAGTAGTGCATAATAAGAGAGAGATGCAACCAAAACCTGAAGGGACATCCATTTGTTTCAGAAGGCTATCAAATAGGGAACAAGGTCTGTTGCTACTGCTGCACATTACATAACTATGAGTGGAATTCTCACATTTTGTAAGGGTATGACTGTATAAATACTGAATAAAACAGATAATTGTGTAACTATTTTTTCTAAATACGCGCTTGTGTAATGGAGATTATGAAGCTCTATTTCAAGGAACTTTCTCTTTCATTGCTGGGTACAATGTTTGGGACAAGATAGGGAAAACTGAGGCACAGCCTGTAATAAAAGTTGTCATGGTAGACTGATATGAAGCAAATGCTGTTTACAGATTACAGACCAACAGAGTTGGAAGGGATCTTGTAGATCATCTAGTAGTCCAACCCCCACCCAAGCCATTTCTGACAAACGGCAATCAAATCTCTTCTTGAAAGTCTCCAGTGGTGAAGCTCCCACAATTTCTGAAGGCAAAGCTATTCCATAGGTTGATTGCTCTCACTGTCAGAAAATTTCTCCATATTTCTAGGTTGAATCTCTCCTTGATCAGTTTCCATCCATTATTCCTTGTCTGGCCTTCGGGTGCTTTGGAAAATAGCATGACCCCTTTTTATAAATAACCCGTTGTTTAAGTGTATATTTGTTTGGCTATCTGGCCAGGATGTGGCCATAAATTACAGACCTCCTGACCAAACCAGCTTTACTAGGCACCTAGGATTCTTCGGTGACCTTAGGTCTCAGCATTGGCTCAGCTGCTTTCTCACACTAACATTTTATTCAAATTTAATAAAATTCTTATTTTTCTCCTGTACTTAAAAAGTTTTCTTCCTTTCACTTCCCCTTTTCTCTTTTCTTTAATAATGGATTGCCAAATGTATTTCTGGAACCATGTTGATCACAGTGCAGAGCATGGAATGTTTATTGTTACTTAATTATTAACATTTAATTAAAAACCATGACAGTGAACTGGCTGCAACATCTGTCAGCTGTTTGTTCAGCTGATCTGGTTGTCTAGGTGGGTTTCCCTTTCCTCCGATTGCTCCATGTGCTTCTCTCCTGAAACTGTGTGATTGATGAAAGAGGACAACCATCTAAATAGAAGGATTTAAGACCTTGTTTTCTTATAGAGAAAAAAAACCCTTCTGTATCGTGAAAGGATAGAGCTGTCAAAATAGGGCAAGGGTGTCAAAACTCGATTTCATTGAGGGCCACCACAGGGCTGTGTTTGATCTTGGGGGGCCGGGGGGCCATGGTCAGGGTGGGCGTGGCCAGCTCGATGTCACTCATGTTGGGGTGCACCTGTGGTGCGGCCAAGTGCTAAGGCAGGAAGTCCTTTAGACCCTCCGTTCCTCCCTCTCATTAAACATCTACGTTTTGACCCATGCTTAGTTCATAAGATTATTTATCAAAATGTTCTACCTGTAAATGAATATTTTAATATCAACCATAATAATACAAGGACAATCAATAGATTTAAACTCAATGTAATCGCTCTAATCTTAATTGTAGGAAATATGACTTTTGCAATAGAGTAGTAAGTGTCTGGAACTATCTGTCTGATCCTGTTGTTAGTCTCTCTAATCCCCATATTTTTTTATAGTAAACTGTCTACAGTGGACCTTGCATATTTCTTGCATAAGCGCACCAGCGTGCCTACCATCCCTGTCCTACTGTTCCCAATTATATGTAATCATTCTATGTGTTTATGGCTATGTTTTGCCTATTTATATCCTTTTTTTGTGTGCCAAAAAATTTTTATGTGTCAATGTCTGTGTCTACTCTGTTACTTGTTTTCTTGTATTTGTTGACAAATAAAATAAATAAATAAATAAATAAATTATAATCTCCTTCCTTCCTTCTTTCTCTTCTTTTTCCTTCCCTCTTCCTTCTCCTTTTTTCTTCCTTCCCTTCCTTATTTTTCTTTCTTAGCTCTCTTCCAGTGGTGAAATGTAAAATTTGTTACTACTGGTTCTGTGAACGTGACTTGGTGGGGAGGGGGTAATATGACTGGGTGGGTGTGGCCAACTTTTTTTTTTACTTTTAAAAGCATTTTTTCAAAACCTCTTCGGCTGAAGAGAATGTAGAAAAATGCTTTTAAAGGGTTCTGACGATCCCAGCTGAGCCGTGTGATCAGAGGCTTTTTTTTACTCTTAAAAGCATTTTTTCGGCTGAAGAAAAAATGCTTTTAAAAGTAAAAAAAAAACCCTCTGATGATTGCGCGGTTCAGCTGGGCATGGCGGCGGGGCAGGGATTTTTGCTACCAGTTCTCTGAACCACCCACCGCCATAGCTACCGGATTGGCCGATCTGAGTCTGAACCAGGAGCATTTCACCCCTGCTCTCTTCCCATCTTCTCATCTTTTTCTTTTTCTTTTTCTTTCCTCTTTCCCTTTCTTCTTTCCTGTCCTTCTTGGATGCTCAAATGCAAAAGGGGAAACATTTGGTTTTCTTCTGTTTGTTTTGCTACCCCTCTGCCAGCAAAAACGGAGCCTGGGAGGGCCACGCGCAGCCCCCTGTAGGCCCAGTTTTTGGCCACAGTGGCCTGCTGCACCCCTCTGTCAGTGAAAACAGAGCCCAGGAGGGCCGTGCGCTGGCAGAGGCACCACGGGCCGGTCCTTTGCTGTTTCCAGGGCAGCCCCATGGGCCAGATCTAAGCACTCATCAGATACGGCCCGCAGGCCTTAAGTTTGATACCCCTGTCCTAGGGAAATAGCAAAATGACAAAGATGGGATGAGAGATACTGAATAATAAGCATTCTGTGTGCATCCAAGTCATTCCTAAGAGCCCTTTTATTTATTTTAAGATTTTCCAATTAATTCTAGGCAAATAAGAAACCTAATTATATTTAGATTTACACCAGGATATGAACAATGCACAAGAGAGGTCGAGAGATATACTAGCATCTAAGGCAGTTCTCAGGCTAATTTACAGACTAATCCTACTTCCCCTCTGATGATCCTAATTATCTCTTATTGTCTTGGCTAAAAGAATATAAATTGAATCATATTCATGGAACTGAAAGCAGTCGGTCCATCAAATCCAATATTGCAGGCAAGACAGCAATCGAAATTAAAGCATCTAAAACAGATGGCTGCCCAGCCTCTGTTAAATGTGACCAGTATATAACATAACTAGCAAAGGCCACTATCTTCCTTAATAGAATCACAGAATCATATAACTGAAAGGAACCTTGGAGGACTTCTAGTCCAATCTCCTGCCCAAGGCCGGAGTCCTTATATCATCCCAGACAAATGGCTGAACATTTTTTTTTCTTGAAAACCTCCAGTGATGAAGCACCCACAACTCCAGGTGGCAAGCTGTTCCATTGATTAATATTCCCACTGTCAGGAAACCTCCTTATTTCCAGGTTGATCTCCTCTCATGAGTTTCCACCTATTGCGTCTTGTCCTGTCCTCAGGTGCTATGAAGAATAAATTGAACCCCCTGTTCCTCTGACAGCCTTTCAAGAGACGGAAGACAGTTATCAGGGCTTCCCTTTTTCTTCATTAGGCTAAACATACTTAGTTCCCTTAGATCGGGTGTCTGCAACCTGCAGCTTCAGAGCCGCATGCGGCTCTTTCATTCCCCTGCTGTGGCTCCCTGTCGGCTGACCCACCGCTGGCTGGCCCCACCCCTTGCCCTCCCCTCCCAGTCACTCCTCGCCTGGCCTGAGAAGGTAAGGATGACGGTGGGGGATGGAGACCAAGGTGCACACAGCACCAACACAGGCTGGAAGAAGCGCCTGCGAGATATGGCAAGTGCAGAGGTGCTCTGGAATATGGAACGAGTCTCCATCCCCCTCTTACCTTCTCAGGCCAGGCAAGGAGTGATTGGGAGGGGAGGTCAAGGGGCGGGGCCAGCCAGTGGTGGGTTCAACTGACAGGAAGCCACAGCAGGGGGACAAAAAAGCTTCATTTATTTGGGAACCTAAAATGAATCTTGATTTAAATATTGTAAAAAGCACCCAAAGAAGAAGAAAGAACAACATCAGCAAAAAAAACCAAAAAAACAAACACCAACCTTTGCCTGTTTTTTGGAAATGGTTCAATAGGGAACACACATGAGTGAGAGATGAGTGAGAGATGAGTGAGAGGGAGATGAGACAGAGAGAAAGAGAGAAAGAGAGGGAGGGAGGGAGGGAGAGGGAGAGGGAGAGGGAGAGGGAGAGAGAGAGAGAGAGAGAGAGAGAGAGAGAGAGAGAGAGAGAAAGAGAGAGACTTGTTTCCCACAGAAAACACCAGGAGCCACAAAACCTGGGTAAGCATGGCTGGGTGTGTGTGTGTCATGTGACTGGGTAGGAGTGAGTGACATCGAGTTGGCCACGCCCATCCAGGTTTTGTGGGTCCCGGTATTTTCTTTTCTGTGGGAAACGGGTCCAAATGGCTCTTTGAGTGTTTAAGGTTGCAGACCCCTGCCTTAGATCATGGGTGTCAAACTCCAGGCACGGGGGCCAGATGAGGCCCGTGGGGTGCTCAGATCTGGCCTATGGGGATGCCCTGGAAATAACAAAGGACTGGCCCATAGTGCCTCTGCCAGTAAAAATGGAGCTCGGGAGGGCTGTGTGCAGCTCTCCTGAGCTGTTTTCGCTGGCAGTGGGTTGCAGGAGGCCATTGCAGTTGAAAACGGAGCTCGGGAGCCCGTTTTTGCTGGCAGAACGCTCGGCTGCCAAAGGGGCCCCTGACACGAGTGACGTTGAGTTGGCCACACCCACCCTGGCCCCCCCCCCCAAGGTCAAACACAACCCTAATGCAGTCCTCAATGAAATTGAGTTTGACACCGCTGCTCATTGTATGATTTGGCTTCCAGACCCCTTATCATCTTTCTTGCTCTTCTCTGCACTCTTTCTAGGGCCTCAGCATCTTTTTTTGGTCTCGTGGTGGCCAGAATTGGACACAGTATTACAAATGTGGTCTCCCTTGTGCAATATAGAGCGGTACTCTCACTGCTCATGATCTTGATGCTATCCATCTGTTGATGCAGCCTAGGACTTCACTTGCTTTTTTGATGGCTGCAGCACACTGCTGACTCATACTTAGGCAGTGGCCCAGTGATGCTTCTCACAGGCTCTACTGTTGAGCCAGGTACTGCCTATCATGTACCTGTGCATTTAGTTTTTCCTGCCTAAATACAGAACCTTATTTTTCTCACCACTGGACTACATCTTGCTAGATAGGCCCAATGTTGAAGTCTGACAAGATCCTTCTGAATCTTAAGTCTATCTTCCAAAATATTAGCAATTTACCCCAGCTTAGTGTCATGTGGAAATTTGCCCCATCAATCCTCTCATCTAGGTCATTTACGGGATATTTACGGGACCGCCTACTGCCACAACTAGCCTCTCACCGACCAGTGCGCTCTCACAGAGAGGGCCTCCTCCGGATACCGTCAGCTAAACAATGTCGGCTGGCGACCTCTAGGGGGAGGGCCTTCTCTGTGGGGGCCCCTACCCTCTGGAACGAGCTCCCTCTGGGGCTTCGTCAACTCCCCGATCTCAGGTCCTTCCGCCGCGAGCTGAAGACGTTACTATTTCGAAGAGCAGGACTAGCTTGAACGTAGTTTTTAAATTGGGATTTTTAAAAAAAAGGGTTTAAATGAGGTTTTAAAATTTATACTTATAGTTTTAGGGCATCAATTGAATTTAACTGTCTATTCTTTTAGCTGTTTATATGTATTATATGTTTTCTGTTGTTTTTTGGCTGTGAACCGCCCTGAGTCCTTCGGGAGATGGGCGGTATACAAATATAAATAATAATAATAATAATAATAATAATAATAATAATAATAATAATAATAATAATAATAATTATTATTATTATTATTATTATTATTATTATTATTATTATTATTTATGAAGATGTTAAACACCATTGGGCCAAAGACAGAACTTGAAGTACCTCACATGATATAGATTGATTGATGATCCATCAACCAAGATAGATAGACAGAAAGACAGATGTGTGTGTGTGTGTGTGTGTGTGTGTGTGTGTGTGTGTGTGTGTGTGTGTGTGAGAGAGAGAGAGAGAGAGAGATATGGGAAAATACCCATGAGACTTTACACAAAGGATATTTTTTATAAAAATATTTCTCTGTGAGTGATGGCGAACCTTTTAGGCATCGAGTGCCCAAACTGCGCATGTGTACATGCGCGACCACACGTGCATGTACGCGTGACCATGTGTGCATGTATAAGCAGGGACTCGAAGACCAGATGCCTGATGGGAGGCGGGGCATCCCAACCCTGGCAGCTCTGCCAGAGGGAAGATCTTCTTCTTTTGTGAGCTTCTGTTTCGTCGTTTGCAGGGAAACAGAAGCTCACGAAAGAAACACCACAGAGAGTGGAGCTGGGGCGATGGCGCATTTGCCCACAGAGAGGGCTCTGCATACCACCTGTGCCACACATGCTATAGGTTCGCCATCACAACTCTATGTTGTGAAGCAAATGGCTGTAATTTAAGTCTCCCACCTGTATGTGGTGTCTTTATCACGGCCCCATGCAATTAAAAAATCAAAATACTGTATTACAACTATAATATATTAATAGTCAGTCCAAAGAAGGCGAAAACATTGAGAAAGGCAGAGAGAGACAATAAAATTGCAGAGTAGGACAAGAATGTATTGCATTTACCACTGATTTCAAGGTCAAACTTTGGCACTTCTACATAAGAAAAATACCAAAAAGAAGCAGATGTGAATTTGAATGTGCCTAGATCTCTGAAAAACTGTGCTTAATTAGCATAGATATGGCAGACAAGTTGCATAAAAAGTCTGACATGGTATAAGATAACTTCTGGGTAAACATGAACTTTATTAATATTCTTTTCTTCAAAGTTATACTTTCTTAAATTACTGTCCATAATGGTTTTTTCCCCTTTGGATTAACATCCAGCTACCCAATTTAGTAGTAGTACAGAGTAACAATAATATAAAATAAATATGTATTCCTAGATTTGGACAATATTCAATAAACTTGCAACTTCATTAATCATTACATCCAAAGTAGGCCACTGTATCTGGGCAATTCCCCCGAGTGATACAGATAGATAGCCAACCAACCCCAGGATAGTTCAGTAGGTGCCTAGGGAGTTTTTGAAAGTTTCTGCAAAGTTCAACCATATACCACAAAGATTTCTGAATCCTAAAAAAAGAAGTGTACAGAGTTCATCAATTCAGTGGTAAACCTGGAAATTCCCTAAAGCACATCACTTCCTGTCAGTTATGATAACAACCTATGAAGAATAAACCAACTGTTCCCTCATTTGTCCATCTCATCTACATGTTTTTGGTTGTTATATATCAACCCTTTCACCCTTTAAATACTTTCCTCAGGTGTGATAGATTTCAGTCTCACAAACTGATTTGAGATCAGTTTTGCCTCTGAGTATTTGTAAGAATGGGAGACTATTCAATGGGAGAATATTTCAAGAATATTCTTGAAATAGAATATTGCTTTTGTTTATCTGTGTTCAATGCCAAGAATGAGTCTACTTTTTTGCTAGACCATATTTAGTGTACAGGGTGCATATTGTGTTTCCCCGAAAATAAGACCTCCCCGGATAATAAGCCCAATCGGGCTTTTGAGCCCATGTACTAAAATAAGCCTTCCCTCAAAAATAAGCCTTCCCAAAAATATTTAAACGCATGTGCAGCCGGTCCCTGCCATTTCCTCTGGTTAGGTTTAGGGAGACAGAGTTGGAATCAGGTAAGTCAGCAAGAGGAGCCCCGTCTTGCTCCACGCACCCCAAAATAATAAGACCTCCCTGAAAATAAAGCCAAGAGCTTATTTCGAGGTTCAAAAGAATATACGACAGAGTCTTACTTTAGGGGAAACACAGTATTTAGTTCCAGCTTGTTCATTCGTTTTCATCTTGCATATAATAAAATATTTGAAACAACTGATAGTGTGCCATGTGATTCCACGTACCAGAATAATTAAAGTTAGTATACATACATTATTTATAAATTAAATTATTTTAACCAAGGTCTGCTATACCTTTCTAACCCAGTACAGTGAACATAAGTAAAATAGCCATGGGTGTTCCACAAACATTGATTATAGATAGAGGCATCTGGTGAAAATAAAGGAGTTCATATATGCTTATCTGACATGCGATACTTTTACCAGAAAAGTAAAGATTTGCCACAGCATTGAAACTACAAATAAAGTTGTTATTGAGGAAAAAAGAGTTTGGGATGGGAAGCAAACTAAAGACACCTGAGAAGAACTGAGAAATGTATAAGCTTCATCTCCTGTCTTGGAAACCAAGGATCACTATATACTTTTAAAAATGAACATGATTATAGCATGACTAGAATAATCAGAATTGAATGTGATGAGACAAGAAATACTTCAGAGAATATCCCAATTCTTTAGAAAATAAGCAAGCTATCTCTACCTCTAATTAATTTTTAAGACGAAAAAAGTTATAGCACTTTTAAGAATGTAAGTCAAACAATGAAGTAATGATGAAATTATTAAACTATCAGGATCAAAATTATTTGACAACATTAAAATGCAAATTTGCCAAATAGGACTCTTGGAAAAATAATTTAAATGTCAAACATACTTATCGAATAAACATTATGAGTGTGACATTATTTTTTAAAAAATCACTAGGGGATTATTGAGAAACCAGTTTGATAGGTTTACATATTGAATCAATATGTCTTACATATTTACATATTGAATCAATAAATGAAATTTACATATTGAATCAATAAATGAAAAAAGCTCAAAAAGTCTTTACTTTTTCGGTTATTTCTTTCTTGGCTGTATCAATATATATCATTGTCTTTTTTGTTGTTGTTAGTTGCAAAGTCGTGTCTGACCCATCGCAACCCCATGGACAACATTCCTCCAGGCCTTCCTGTCCCCTACCATCCTCTGGAGTCCATTTAAGCTCATGCCTACTGCTTCAGTGACTCCATCCAGCCACCTCATTCTCTGCCGTCCCTTTCTTCTTTTGCCCTCAATCTTTCCCAGCATTAGACTCTTCTCCAGTGAGTCCTTCCTTCTCATTAGGTAGCCAAAGTATTTCAGTTTCATCTTCAGGATCTGGCCATCTAAAGAGCAGTCAGGATTGATCTCCTCTAGGACTGACCAGTTTGATCGCCTTGCAGTCCAAGGGACTCACAGGAGTCTTCTCCAGTACCAGAGTTCAAAGGCCTCAATTCTTTGGCCTCAGCCTTTTTTATAGTACAACTTTCACAGCCATACATTACAATTGGAAAAACCATAGCCTTGACTATACGCACTTTTGTTGGCAGGGTGATGTCTTTGCTTTTTAATACGCTGACTAGATTTGCCATAGCTTTCCTCCCCAGGAGCAAGCGTCTTTTAATTTCTTGGCTGCAGTCCCCATCTGCGGTGATCTTGGAGCCCAGGAAAATAAAATCTGTCACTACCTCCATTTCCTCCCCATCTATCTGCCAGGAATTGAGAGGGCCGTATGTCATGATCTTAGTTTTCTTAATGTTGAGTTTCAAACGAACTTTTACACTCTCCTCCTTCACCCGCATCAAGAGGCTTTTTAGTTCCTCTTCACTTTCTGCCATTAGAGTAGTATCATCTGCATATCTGAGGTTGTTGATATTTCTCCTGGCAATCTTAATTCCAACTTTTGATTCATCCAGCCTCGCCTTTCTCATGGTGTGCTCTGCATATAAGTTAAATAGGCAGGGCGACAGTATACAGCCTTCCCGGACTCCTTTCCCAATTTTGAACCAATCAGTGGTTCCGCCTTTTTAGGCATACATGATTAAAATGATTTGTGTTTCTATCCACTGTAATCAATAATACTTCTTTTCTATTATCCAAGAATCAGTGTTCTGTTCTTCCTGTTCCCCATTAATGTGACACAACTGAAACATTAATTTCACAACTGATACAACAATATTGCTAAAGATATTTCTTGTCAAAATAAAAAAACCAAAACTCAGATAATAGATAAACACGAATTTATTCATTAAAAAAAGAGAGCTTATGACACTTTAAGGAATCCTTACTCGAATTAGTAAATAATTATGGGTTTCTCTCAAGAAATCCAAATTGGGTGCATCCATTAAGAACTTAAGATAGACATCAAGCTTAAGTTTCCCATCTTTAAAAGGCATGATAAAATCAAGTCAGTGTAGTTTTATTGCCTTCCTTCAGAATGGGGTCTGATTTTCATAACACTACAATCTTTGATTGCCTATATTTTTAATGCTGGAACTTGAAGAAATCATCAGCTAATTAGTGTGCACAGGATCTGCTACAAAGTCTGGATGTTGTGAATGAAGAAAAATACTGTTAATAAGCTAGTTATGGAGGGAAAGGTTTCACAAATATCAGGAAAGAGACATTGATTTCAGCTGCTACGGGTTTGTCGTTGGTCTACAGGGAAATTAAATGGTTAAATTGAATCCAGGAGCTGGGAAGTTTACTGAGAATTCTGACTAATGGAATAGAAGCCCAAGGCTACAAAAGAACAGCAGTGATGTAATTACAGTGTTCAAAAAGTTGGAAATTTGAAAGTAAATAATGGCTTTTCTTGTTAGAGACGGAATAGCTTTTCTGTTGTGGAAACTACTAGGTGGTGGAGCATTTTACTCATGGACTGGAAAAGAAATATGGGAAGCTTCTATAATAACCACCATCACACTAATCATTGCAACATATCTCCATACAAATAGTCCTCAACTTACCACCACAACTGAGTCCCCAATGTTTGTCGCTAAGCGAAACATTTGACAAGTGAATTATGACATTTCTTATCACAAGTGAATCACTGCAGTTATTAAATTAGTTACAGAGTTGTTAAGTGAATCTTGCTTCCCCATCGACTTTACTTGTCAGAAGGTTGTAAAAGGTGGTCACGTAATCCACATTGACATTGCAATCGTCAATAAATATGAGTCAGTTGCCAAGCACTTGAATTTTGAACATGTGATGATGGGGATGCTGCAACAACGGTCATAAGTGTGAAAAACATTCACTTTTTTCAATGCCGTTGTAACTTTGAACTGTCACTAAGTGAACCATTGTAGGTCAAGGACTCCTATATATAAGCAGATTTGCATTTGAACTGTCACCAAGTGAACCATTGTAGGTCAATGACTACCTGTATATAAGCAGGCTTGCATGATACTGGTATTTTTATTTCTTATCATTTAGGACTTTTTTTCCCTTATTGAGTACTGTATTAATTCTATTTTTATTAATGGTCAGAATGTTGCAATTAATACAGTAGTCAATAAGGGGAAAAAAGTCCTAAATGATACAAGATAAAAATACCAGTATCATGCAAGCCTGCTTATATACAGGTAGTCCTTGACCTACAATGGGTCACTTGCTGGGTGGAGTCTGGACAACTGAATGGAGCTAGCAGCGTGGCCGGATGCCCTTCCTGTCACCAATGCGGAGTTTTGTTCAGCAGATACATTCTCACTGTGCCCAGAGAGAGAAGTATCTGCCTCTACCTACCACCACACCACTCCCTGCAACATATTACAATATGTAGAAGAATTCCAACACTGATGGTTTTCTAAAAAGATGCATGTCTTCTACAATACGCAACATAACAGTATTGATAATTACCTTTGATTTCAGGATAGTACAGAAAAGGTTTGGGTTCACTTGTCTCTAGATCTGATTTTCGCCTTAATTGAACAAAAACAGATGCTGCTTTCGTGATGTTGACATCTCGATACTTCGGTGTTTTGAATACTATTGCAAACTGTAGGCAATACATGATACAGATGATCAAGATAAGTACGGTGAAATGTAATAATCTATATATTTAAACTATTTGCATATTATATTATCTTCTTTGCGGTTTATACCCCTCTGTACATTAATTACTACTTCATTGAAATAATAGGAAGTGAACTCTGATCAGGTTTTCAAACCCTGAGAACTGTTAGAAATTAAAGACCTCACATTAAAACTTGTTGTATATGCTAGTGCTATAATTCCTTGCCAAAAGAACTTACCTGTCTGTGCACATCAGTAGGTGAAAAGTCTCCAAAACCCTCCCAGACACCACCACTTTCATCTTCTTCATAAAAACGGATTTGAATATCATCTGTAAGCGAGAAAACATGAATAATATGATTCGTGATTCATGTTTACCCTCTGCTTTAGCGCAGGAGCGGGAATCTTAGGTCCAGGATGATTTAAAATGGGCTGGGTTGGATTTCAAAAGACTACATTGTTTCAATTTTACATTCCCTGTCTAGATCCAATTTAAAGCACTGTTAATTGATTTTTTAAAGTTGTGATAACATTCTTCCAGACATTTCCTGAGACTCTGCTTCCCCGCTCCCCCCAGTGTGCTAATAGCCAAATGATGTGTGGTGAACAATTATGCCGGGGTCTCCAACTTTGGCAACTTTAAGACTTGTGGACCTCAACTCCCAGAGCTTTGCTGGCTGAGGAACTCTGGGAGTAGAAGTCCACAAGTTTTAAAGTTGCCAAGATTGGAGACCCTTGAATTACGCAAAAGGTCTTTCTGTAGAAACATTTCTCAGTTTGCATCCAAATCTGGGAACGATTTGTCTGTTCCATCACTCACCCCTCCATTTCTTTTGTCCCAAACAGAAAACAGATGCTGAAAAACCTTAGATTCTGACTAGGCCAGCATTAGTCAATCCAGAGTCTCTTGCCTTCCATCAAGAAAACTTTGCCATTTTATGTCGTAGATAAGAATGCATGGCTAGAAAGCAAGCTGTTTGCAAACAAAGTTGAGACAATGAAGTAAAAGCTAATGATTTTCTTTTTCCCTATCCATAAGCTTCCATCTGGTATAAGAATACAATTTTTTTTTAATCATCAAAGCCACATGGCTAAAGAATCAAGATGTATTCTGCTAAGTTGCAGAAATCTGGTTCTACGTTTTTCACAGGTGATTTTTAAAAGGAGTAGAGAAGTGGAGGTTGGAATAAAATTGTCAAAAAGGAAGAATGTTTTCCTGTCCATCATACCGAAGTAATAAGAGCCAGTTTGGTCTAGTGCAGTGGTGGGTTGCCGCCGGTTCGGACCAGTTCCATAGAACCGGTAGTAAAACTGGTAGGAGGCTCTGCCACTGACCCGAACGTCATCAAAAATGATCTGTGCATGGGCTTCTGCGCGTGGGCGGGCACGATGCGAACCAGTAGTAAAGGCAAGTAGAACCCACCCCTGGTCTAGTGGTTAAGACACCAGACTAGAAATCAGGAGATGATGAGTTCTAGTCCCCCCTTAGGCACAAAGTGAACTGAGTGACTTGGACCAGTCACTCTCGCTCAGCCAAGGAAGAAGCAGGTAAGGGCAAATCACTTCTGAAATCTTGCCCAAAAAAATGCAGGCTTTTGTTCAGTCAGCAGGAATCAACACTGACTCAAAGACACATATATGCACACACGTATACACATTTTGTCTGGAAGAAATTGAAGGGAATTAGATGTGCTACTGGAAGAAAAGCCTCTGCCCTCTATCAATGGAGATGGAAAGATTCTCCTTGTTGCAACTGTGGTGCTGATATGCAAACTATTAAACATATTGTGCAAGGTTGCCCATGACGTGGGTTCTTTGGTTCTCTAGAAGATGTGTACAAAACAACCACCAAAAGCGACTGCCTAGATAGCTGAGTTGGACATCCAATTATGAGGCCACTGCTGTACCCCTGTAGAAGTTTTATATATAATTCCGTGGATTGTGTGTATATGTTTACTTCAGTGGTGAAATTCAAATTTTTTTACTACCGGTTCTGTGGGCGTGGCTTGGCGGTTGTGGCAGTGGAAAGATACTGCAAAATCTCCATTCCCACCCCACTCCAGGGGAAGGATACTGCAAAATCCCCATTTCCTCCCCACTCCTGGGGGAAGGATACTGCAAAATCCCCATTTCCTCCCCACTCCTGGGGGAAGGATACTGCAAAATTTCCATTCCCACCCCATTCTGGGGCCAGCCAGAGGTGGCATTTGCTGGTTCTCCGAACTGCTCAAAATTTCCGCTACTGGTTCTCCAGAACCTGTCAGAACCTGCTGGATTTCATCCCTAGTTTACTTCTTTTCTATCATTTTCTCATCATATGCTAAATATTGAAGTAACCCTGTGAAGAACAGAAATAAAATACAAGATCTTCAAAACTATGGAAAAAGTTGGAAGGACTGGGGAAGCAGTAAGTTAATTGGACTCATTAACAGAAGTATTACCCTCCAGGAAGGGAAAAGTGTTTAGGATGTCTAGAAGTATGAAGCATTCCCAAATGGATTGTCTTATTGGGAAAAGGTGCAAATTTGGAGTTAAAAAAACAACAACTCTAATATCAATGTAATCCAAGTGTGCAGGAAGAACCTTAATGATTCTTAAATTGTTGCTTTTTCTGCCCGTCTTGCATCCTAATGCTGGAACCATATAAATATAATAAAAAATTATAGATTGTGCACAACAACCACAAACATTTAGGCAACAAAGGTTACGATATTTTCTTAAGAAATCTGGGAAGCACTAAGCCTATATTGTTAACAAAGTTGTAGCTAATGTTTCCTTTTTTTCTTAATTAATTAAAATAAACCAGTTTATAGTGGCTACTAAAACAGGTTCAATGTATCCTATGTCAAAAATTACATAGATGTAGAGGTACAGTCCCCATATACATTACAGTCCCCATAATGTCTAAATGGAGAAAATTGTGGGCTGTCAATTCTGATAAATTTATACTTTCTTTCTGAGTGTTGGCCAATTTTTTCCTCTTACTAATTATGGAGAGTTTTTGATAATAGATTCTATATAAAACTCTTTAATATAGAAGTGTTTATTGATTTAAAAAAAGTATCACGTTTCTCAGTATACATTGAGAGATTTCAATTGATGCTGTTGCAAGGAAAAAACATACTTGCTAAGGGAAAACCCCACTATGGAGTTTCCATTTACTCAGAGTCTTATTTAAATCAGTTAAGAAATTTATTTCACTTCCCTATCTTGGATTGGGAAGGACTTTGTCAGACTTGATATCTTTATTTTTATCATTTACAAAAATCTATCCTACACTAATCTCTCTTGTTACTAATTAAAATCAAATCAATTTTTGGCTTTCGAATAATTATTGCAAATTTCCAGTTTATAGAAGCATATTTTATTAATAAATGTTATAGTACAAATTTTCAATTCCCCCCAAAAAGAAAATAGGACAGTAATCTATGTTTATTACCCAAACTAGATAACATCATCAGTGACAGTACTAACTAGCACTGATGATGTTACCTAGTTTCCTAATAAATGTCTGCAAGAAAACAACCAAACTCAGAGAGCATAAAGGACCCCTCATTTCAACCCTGGGTTCCAAATATTCTCCTTTATTGGAATCTGTATTTAGCTGCCTTCTTATCTCATTCTTCCTTTGAAGAATTCAATTGCGTTACTTTTAAATTCCATTTTATTCTTGGAACAAGCTTGTGAAATGAATTAGACTGAGAAACAGTTAATTGTTCTAAGAGCATCCAGCTCTTTCCTTATTGGCCACCTTTGCTGATTCCCGGAACATGATTATATAACTATGTTCAAGCATGACAAATGCAGTGTTGAGTTCTCACCCTTTTGGACCTTGTCACAAAGTAGGTAAACTTCTTCTCCCCCTGTTACACAGCCTGCCGTCCGATCCATCCGTACAATTTTTAAATTGGATGCATTTGGAGCTTCTGGGGGAGAAAATTAAAGAAAGAATTAAGTTAACTTCTAATTACTTCAGCAACAAGAATTTTGTCCCAACCTGGCTGTATCATCTCCAAAGCTTCAGCATTACAAAATAGACCACAATAATCCATAGAGTAAAATAAGAAAATATTACAGATAGTCCTTGATTTATGACCAATTGAGGCAAAAATTTCCTTTGCTGAGCAAGACAGTTGTTAAGTGAGTTTTGCCTCTTTTTACGGCCTTTCTTGCTGCAATTGTTAAGTGAATCACTGAAGTTATTAAGATAGAAACACAGTTATTAAGTGAATCATTTGCTGTTGACTTTGCTTGTCAGAAGGTGGCAAACAAACATTGCAACTGGCACAAATACATGCCAGTTGCCAAGTAGCCAAATTCTGATCACATGACCCTAGGGATGCTGCAAGGGTCATAAGTATGAAAACCCATCATAAGTTTTTTTCTATTTTTTTAAATGGAAGCCTTTCATATCCCTTTCAAAATGTTAATTAGGCGAAATTGCCCATACCTGAACTGTGCAACAAAATCCTATTCAGATTGGGATTTGGCTACGGAATGGAAAGAAAAGTCAAAAGACACTCACTGCTGTCATATATAGGGTCAGACAAGACAGGCTGAAGTCTTCTTGTGAAGCTGCCAGTGCTATCCGGAAGGAATGCAGTGAACATGAGCCGTACAACACTGAGATCCATCTCCTTAGTCTGCTGATGTGCTGCCTGACGAATGATTTCGCGTTCTCGTTCTGCAAATCGTGGAGAAGACTGGGTTATAGAATAGAATAGAATAGAATTTTATTGGCCAAGTGTGATTGGACACACAAGGAATTTGTCTTGGTGCATATGCTCTCAGTGTACATAAAAGAAAAGATACGTTCATCAAGGTACAACATTTACAACACAATTGATGATCAATATATCAATATAAATCATAAGGATTGCCAGCAACAAGTTATAGTCATACAGTCATAAGTGGAAAGAGATTGGTGATGGGAACTATGAAACGATTAATAGTAGTGCAGATTCAGTAAATAGTCTGACAGTGTTGAGGGAATTATTTGTTTAGCAGAGTGATGGCCTTCGGGAAAAAACTGTTCTTGTGTCTAGTTGTTCTGGTGTGCAGTGCTCTATAGCATCGTTTTGAGGGTAGGAGTTGAAACAGTTTATGTCCAGGATGCAAGGGATCTGCAAATATTTTCACGGCCCTCTTCTTGATTCGTGCAGTATACAGGTCCTCAATGGAAGGCAAGTTGGTAGCAATTATTTTTTCTGCAGTTCTAATTATCCTCTGAAGTCTGTGTTTTTCTTGTTGGGTTGCAGAACCGAACCAGACAGTTATAGAGGTGCAAATGACAGACTCAATAATTCCTCTGTAGGGATTGTTGTAGCAAGGTGTCTTTTAATGGCAGTAATGGTAAGTGAAAGGGGAAGCAGGCACAAAAATTGAATTAAGAGGATGTCTTAATCCAAGTGAAGAAAGCAAGAGGTCAGATGGAAGCCAAATCATAGGACAGACAGCTGGCATTATAGTAAAGATACATTATATTCAATGTTATGATTCTTCTGAACTTTTTTTTTTAATATGCTCAAACCTTCTCAAGCATGCCCACACACACCACGGCTGTTTCTTCAAGAGATATTGGAAATTCCACAAATTCCCCATTCAGTTCAAAATCACCCACCCAGCTATTTGACATGCAAAGGAGTTTGAAAAAGAATTACATTATGCACGCTTAATGCTAAGCATCACTTTGACCAAGAGATAAAGAAAATGAAAAGGACTGGATAATGTTCAAAAATGTGAGAGATCCATATAACAGAAACAAAAACTGAAAAAGGATCAAAGGAATATACACCATAAAAGAAATTATTTTCTTTCCCACTGAACTTTATATTAACAATTTTGAAGGAAGTACCGTATCATTTATTTCTTGAGTGTTGATCATAAATATGATTTTAAAAAAAGAGACAATTGCTTGCTTACTGTAAAGGTAATGAAGAGGAATTTTAAAAATAACATTTCTTTCACGTGTGCAACAGAGATAACGCTCTACCTACCTGTTAGCTGCCTCTCCCCTCCGCCTTCCACTTGTATATAATTGAGATCGGGGTGAACGAGGAGTCCTGGATTGTACCCTTTTTTACATGCATCAATCATGCGGGTTTCCAGTGTGTCTAATACTTTTTTCTTTGTAACATGTAATATTCCCAGGTTTGGAAATCTGTAGAGAAGTACAAATCATTATATAGATATGATCTGGCCTACGGGGTGTTTAGATCTGGCCCGCTGGGCTGCCCTGGAAACAGTTAAGGACGAGCCCGTGGTACCTCTGCCAGGAAAAATGGAGCTTGGGAGGGCCACGCATGGCCCGCCCAGGGTCCGTTTTTAGCCGGGACGGTTCCTGCAGCCTTCTACTAGCAAAAACGGAGCTCAAGCTCTGTTTTCGCTGGTAGAGGGCTGCAGGATGTCATCATGGCCAAAAATGGGGCCCAGGGGGAAGTGTGTAGCCCCCCTGAGCTCCATTTTCACTGGCAGAAGGCTGCAGGATGCCGTCACGGCTGAAAATGGGGGCCGGGGTGTGTGTGCCCCCCCAAACTATCCTTTCACTGGCAGAGGGCCACATCCTCCCTGCCCCCCCTCCCCGAGGTCAAACACAACCCTGATGCAGTCCTCAATAACATCCCTGCATTAGACCATAACCAAAAAGACCCAGGTTTAAAACCACTCAAGTACTGTCAAGTACTGTTCTTGAACCAATAACCTCCCTAATTGGGCTATTGCAAGTATGCAATGAGATGTGGAAAGCAAATAAATTCCTTTGAGTAACTTAGAGGAGGGAGAAATCTATAGCCAATAAAAAGTGACTGGATAAATTCACTAAAAGCTTTTTGAAATGTGGGAAAGATTTTGAGGGCTTATGTTTCAATAGCAAGAGAATATTGACTAAGGTATGACGTTTGGATAAGTTACTTCAAAATTATATACTCTGAATTTAAGTATGCTTAGAAAGAATATGATAAACCTTTCAAGATTAGAAGCAGAATTGCAAGCAGATCTTGTACTCAATTAAAAGAATGAGTCTTTCAAGTCTGAGAAGCAGCTTCTATCTGGCTAATTTTTCCCCAGGATTTTTGTGTGTGTGTATATGCACCTGTATGCATGTGTGTATTTCTAAAATCTTCCTATATAACATCAAACTAGCATTTATCTGAAACCTAATCCAATCCTAGGAACAATAATATGCGTACTTTATTTGCCCTTTCAAAAAAAAAAGGCAGAAGATTAACTAGGATTTAATATTCCCTTTGTTATTTTGTTCTTGGAATGCAACAGTTAAAGGAATCCAATGTTTATGTCAACGTCATAATGACTTTAATCTAATCTGAGTAAAGAGATATTTATTTAATTTATTAATGAAGAAAGAGGCTAGCCTACACAATTAGAGAAGTGTGGGGAGAAGCTTCCAACAAAATAGAAAAACCTGGAAACTGAATTTAGGAAATTCATAGAAGAAGCTGAAAATCGTTTATTATTATAGGTTAGGAAATGTATTTGGGGGAAAGGAAACATCTCCATAAAAATTCTGAATTCTATTTTTTTTTTTTGCTATTCAGTTATTAATCAGGCAGCTTTGAATAAGAAGTTAATTATCAGTTTTAGTTCTTCATCTGAAAATCAAGACAAAAAATTAACAGGAAAACTGTTGAAAAAAAATAACAATAATCAAAAATAATTTTTGCAAGTGTTATATTTTTATAACATATTATTTGCCTATTACACCTCGACTTAGCTATTTCAGAATAATGAAACATTTATTTCCCTCAGTACTTCAGTGGTTTTCTTCCATAGTTTTCAAACTAAACAAATATAATGAAACGCTAACAAATACACCACTATCATTATATATATTAAAGTATTATAACATTTTGTTTCTCCACCATGACATCCATAGTCAATTTCAGTTCATTATGCAAGCAGATTCTCTAATAATTGAAGCCTTCCCAACAAAGTACACTAGAAATAACAATAGCAACAAAAACCACATTCCCAACGAATTTGACTGTATCTTAAAAGTGAACTCATGCATGCACAGGTATGCCCTGCAGATGTACTTCATCATAGATTAAATGTATAGCAATCCTAAATGAAAGATAAGCATCCAGAAGATTTTATTCTATGAAGAAAATTCATTTTTCTTCTTATTCTACTATAGACTGATTTAAATTACAAACATTTTAAGTTGTTACCATGCACTTAATTAGAAAAGTGATTCAGAGTGAACATTGAGTGGATAAAAACTTTAGGTAGAACTGAATCTACATATCATAATTATGGAGAAATTGTACTTTATAAGGATACTACTTACTTACTTACCCCACTACCATGTCCTTTGGTCCTGCATTTACTGTGCAAACTCCCTGCTCGCAGTGTTTTCCTACCAAACTGTGAGCATGCAAGTGGACATGTTTTCCATTTGTGACTAACTGCACTATTACTTTTGCAGGTCCAGCATAATTGCAGATCTGTAGGAAGCAGAATAAACACTTTTATTTCTGAGCAATTATTTCTCTGTTCTGATTTTACACTGATTTTTGATATGTATTACATGTGGGGTGCTTGCATGTTAGGAATGTGTTTAAGCCTTGTAGCACAAAGACACTGTAGAGCAGCGGTCCCAACCTTTGCGGCTTGGTAGCCTGACTGGCGGGGAGGGGAACTGGGCTGTGCTAGTAATGTGTCAGCACGCGAAGGTCGACTAATGCAAGCAGTAGGCCGGTGTGCACGTTCGTAGCTTAACTCTCACGGGTGGTGGGCCGGCATGCACGCACACAGCTTAACTAACACAAGTGACAGACCGATGCACACAGGCACTACTGGACCGCCCCTCACACAAATTGAGCTGCGCATGCGTGCGCAATCCAGCCAGTCTCTCTTGCAGCCCAATTCTGAATAGGCCACAGCTTAATAGTGAGCTACGGGCCGGGAGTTGGGGACTCCTGCCTGCTGTAAAGTGCGGGATAAATCTTTATTTAAAATTTACAAAGAAATGTCAAATGCTAAGTGGCACAGATTTGAAATGAAAACAAGAAAAGGATTCTAATATTCATAAATAAATACAAAGTTCTGAAATAGCACATAAATAATTTCATAACATTTGGAGAGATTTGATGAATGCATAGAGGAAGCTGAAAATCGTTTATAGGTTTATAGGTTAAATCTGAGATACTCAAACTAAAATGGTAAATTAACTGGTGTGACATCCCCATGAACACTGTACACAAGTAATTTCATTGGAGTTAGAAATAAATATACCACTTATTTTTAATGATTTAATTTTAATCTAGATATAAAATAAAACAATGATAGAACTATTTTTATAAAACAATACCTTTTCTTTGGAAATACAAGAAGAGTATGTTTAAGTCATGTTATCCTAATAAGAAGGGCAAAATGGATTTTGAAACAATACTTCTTATTTCTCATTACACTTTTATTTTGTTGTAATATTTGCTCTTTATTTAGGTAAAGTGAAATTGAATGCTAACAATACTAATACAGTTTTATAGTCCTATCGGACTATGCCCCAGACTTTCCACGCCTTGACTCTAGTCTTCTTGAAACGGTTAAGATCTCTAAAATAAATTCAGACACCATCACTGATGAATCCATCCAGTGAAGTGAAGGTGTTCATTTATTTTGAGCTAGAGGACTAAAATATATATCTAGGAGTATCAATTGCTGTCATCTCAGTTGAAGACGGTATGTATAAACCACACCAAATTAGTATATTCAAAATGTAAATATATAATTGCAAAAACAATATATTTAAATTATGGAAAGCAGAAAGAATGTTTTCATAAGCCAAATATATTATTTCTGACAACATTTAAGTCAGATATGTGTTATATAATATACATCTGAAAACCAAAAAGCTGATTCCTGGCACTATAAATTAAAATATATGCATCCTCTTTTTATTAACAGATTTCTTATGGTTAAAAAGAGGAAGTATGAAGTGGACGCAACAGAGAAGTTACTTGTGGGCATTTTATAAAGTTCAGTTAATGAAGCAATTTAAAACTTTCTTGGAAATGGTCAGTTTTTACTATATGTTGCAAGCTTGTTTTCAAAATGATATTCCTTAAACAAAAACAGGAAATGAAAGGGAAAGCAAAAGTCTGTATGAAAACTCAGAAATTCTGTGTGAATAAATTCTGTCATGGTGATACCAAAAATAACTTTTATACTAACAGCAATGATTCCAATACTGTATATGTTTCTCAGAATACAGACACACAAATCTAAACATACTTTTGGCAAATGTTTTAAATGATAAAACTTTTTTAAAATGTTAAATATTTTAAAAAACAACTTGTCAAACTATCAACAGGCTCATCCAAATTCATTTCAAGTATCTTTGGGCGTCTGGGTCCCCATTATGAGAAGAAAATGCTGAGTTCAGATGGGCCTGCTGGGGCTCCTTTTACGCTCTTATTTCCAATCCATTTGTGTTCCTCTATGCATTCAAATATTATTCATTGTTAGTTGTACTTTTGATAAAGTAGTATTGTGTCTTTTTCCAACACTGTACAAAGGCAGCAGAGGTGGGTTTCACATAATTTTACCACCAGTTCGCCGCACACCAAAAATGTGAGCACGCAATTTGTTTAGATCGCGTGTCCGCCTTCCACATGTGCCTGGCCTTCTGCACATGTGCTTTGATCGCATGTGTGGCTTTCACGCATGTGCGCAGGTTAGAAAACGTGGCTAAGTAGGACAGCATAGTGCCGGGGCGGGTTGGTGGCCACCTGCAGGTCGCCACTACAGGTTCACCTGAACTGGCTGAATACCACCACTGAAAGGCAGTCCTACAGCGCATAATATCTTTTACACTTTTGTCACCTGTATCAGGGATTCCCAACCACCAGTCCATGGACAAGTACCAGTCCATTGCCTACTAGGAACTAGGGCACGCAAGCGAGCGAATCCTCATCCGCTCATGTGCGGGACCCAAGTAGCACACAAAACCACCCCCACCACCCCCAGTCGGTGGAAAAACCACCCTCCACATTACTGGTCCTTGGAGATTGTGGGCCACAGACCTATATTTTGGTACTGACTGGTAACAGAAACATTAAATGTAGGATGGGGACTGGCTATAGGAAGAGCATATTTAATACTTGTATAGTTTTCTACTGACTCAACAATAGCACTACAGCTTGGGAGTGGGAAAGCCCCACCCAGTGCAATCCTAGCGTTGCCTTGTTTCAGCAATTCATACTATTTATTTATTGCTTTCAAATCCTTTTTGACTCCTGACAACTACCTGGACATGTTTCCGCAGTTTTCTTGGCATTTCCACAAGTGATTTAACATTGCCTTCTCCCTAGGAATTAGAGAGAATGACTGGCTCAGGGTCACACAGCTAGTTTCATGGTAAGGTGGGACTAGAACTCATGATCTTCTAGCTCAAGGCTAGAAATACTATACCAAACTGGTTGTCTTTGGTAACATGCATTTTCTACTACAGCAAATCAAAGGGTAGGTAAAAATGGGGAAAACCAAAGCGGACTCTAAGCCATTTGTACATGCAGTGTAATGCACAAATATACAAAGGGGTAAAATTTATATTGTGATGCTAAAACATTTGTTACATACTTTTAACAAAATCACTGGATTCTGCTTTACTTTCTGGAATTTTAGCCACTACTTTCCTTTAAAAAATACAGATTGTGCTCTATTATGACTTCCATATTCTCCAAAGATGGGATATTGAGAATAATAAACCCAGAAAGTTTAAATTTGGGGGGGGGGATTTATGTATGTTGCTATCTGAAGTGACCTCATTATACTTAATTTGAAAATATGGTACTGCATAAATCAACAGCACATTTTAAACAGACCAAATTCCAGAGAAATAAATTTATGTGAAATATAATCATTGTAGATAAAACAACTAATAATTATTCAGAACAATCTGACTAATTGTTCTGAATAATTCAGAATAATTCAGAAAAATATATAATTCAGAAAAACTGGAGGTCTTTCCATTTGTGTAAATGAAGCACTTTGGTTAAAGGCAGACAGTTAGAAGGAAATAGAACAGAAAATATTCCAGCTTCCAACTGGCTAAACTTGAAATAAAAAGCAGGTATTAACAAGCTACTAAAGTAGCCTTAAGGAACTTCCCCATATTTATCTGCCAAACTCTCTTTGCAGGTATTGTCGTGTAAAGATTTATATAAATGAAAAGAAAGAAAATAGAAAAGAAAAAGATATAATATTTTGACATAAAATTAAAAAAGACTGACAGTGCACTTGTTATATGTCTATTTTGAAGCAAAATCTATTGTTAATCAGATTTTTCAGCTAAAAAAAATATAGAATTGAAGACTGAGTAATATAACTATGATAAAAGATTAAAGGCAGGATGAAATAATAATAAGAGGGGAAATACCCATAAAAACCCACATGCCTTGCCCATTTCCATAGACATGAGAAAATCTCTGACATATTTTCCAAAAAGACCCAGCATAAATGAAATAAACAAAAAGTTTATTTGTTCTAATGTTCTCAGAGAGTTCTAAGAAAAAGATGTGAGGTCAAGCTAGATGCCCTAAGAAGAGCTATATTTACACATTCACAAACAAACCCTGTTAAGATGTTGAGAAAAGCAAAGTAATATCTTAATTTTGAGCCCAAAAAGATGTCCATAGTTGAGAATAGCTAATGCTCTCCCCTACATTACTTTATTTATCTCCATGAGAAACATTTTTCTCTCTAGCTTGGCTTTTTCATACTGGAGCCAATGCCAGAAACAGAAGTTCCTTCATGAAGATAAGTTAGGAGACAGGGAATAATCCAGCAAAGGTTCCCCCTATCCAGTTGTGTCCAACTCTAAGGGGCTTTGCTCATCTCCATTTCTAAATATCTATGAAGATTCTCAAACATTCAGATCATGGTGGTCCCAAAAGTACTTTTCAAAAGGCAAGTGGACTTCTTAAGTTTTTTTTCCAGTTTTCCAAGCTAAGAAAGTCCAATTGCCTTTTGAAAAAGCACCTTTAGGACTCTATATAAGAACCGTGGTGGCACAGTGGTTAGAGTGCAGTACTGCAGGCTACTTCTGCTGATAGCCAGCAATTTGGCAGATTGAATTTCATCAGGCTCAAGGTTGACTCAGCCTTCCATTTTTATTTTTTTTAAATTTGAATTTATATCCCGCCCTTCTCCGAAGACTCAGGGCGGCTTACATTGTGTTAAGCTATAGTCTCATCCATTTGTATATTATATACAAAGTCAACTTTTATTGCCCCCAACAATCTGGGTCCTCATTTTACCTATCTTATAAAGGATGGAAGGCTGAGTCAACCTTGGGCCTGGTGGGACTTGAACTTGCAGTAATTGCAAGCAGCTGTGTTAATAACAGACTGCATTAGTCTGTTGAGCCACCAGAGGCCTCATTCTTCTGAGGTGTGTAAAATGAGGACCCAGATTGTTGGGGGCAATATGCTGACTCTGTAAACTGCTTAGAGAGGGTTGTAAAAGCACTCTGAAGCGGTATATAAGTCTAAATGCTATTGCTATTTCCTAGCCGAGGGAGCCAGTGTTGTCCTAAGACACTTCCATGGTCATGTGCTGGCATGACTATATGCTGGTGTGCACAGAATGCTGTTACTATCCAACCAAAGTGATACCTATTTATCTACTTGCATTTGCATATTTACAAATTGCTGGGTTGGCAAGAGATGGGCAAAAACAGGAGCTTACCCTTCCACATAGTACTTGGGTCTTGAACTGCCAACCTTCCAGTCAACAGCCCAGTGTCTTAACTGCTAGGCCACTAGACCTCTTGAATATAATACAGTTAACCTTAAAAAACAGATACCAATTTTTATGTAGAAATAAAAGCCTAAGAATCACCTATTATGATTATAAAAATAATAAAAGATGCCTTCAAGAAGCCAGTATAGCCTTATGAGGAAACAGTTGGTAATTGTTTACACTGTGATTCAACAATATAGTCCTGTGTCTTTGTAACAGGAATTACAGTAAAAAAATAACGTTGTACTGTAAATTATTGCTCCAGAGTTGAGTAGTTGCAAGGGTGATGGTATCATAATGGGTAATGTGTCATCCAAATAGTCCCAAATACATGTTAGGCGATGGCTTTGATTATGAGCTACAACCTCCATCTTGCCTGCCCTCAACAGCAGATATACCAGTCCAACATATCCAAACTTCTCGATGTTTCTTTATTGGTGTTAACATCTAGCAGTCTTTAAAATATTTCTTTTCTCTTAAAGCATAACTAGATTTCTTCTGTTGAGTCTCAGGAAAGAGCAGAGATAGCCCTCAAAAACATTTAAGTCATACATCTATCAAATCCTGTTCCTGTCTATGCTCTATCAAATCCTGTTCCTGTCAAGAGTGGCGTTCCTCAAAGTAGCGTTCTTGGACCAACACTCTTCATACTATACATAAATGATCTTTGTGACCATATCTCAAGTAATTGTGTTCTCTTTGCTGACGATGTCAAAATATTTAACACCACCGACAATACATCTACCATTCAAAAAGACCTTGATCTTCTAACTTGCTTGGTCTAACACTTGGCAACTCCAAATCTCAACCAGCAAATGCTCAGTCTTACATATTGAAAAAAAGAACCTAAACACTAAGTACATGCTTGATGGACATTACGTTACAGATGACCCCCACCCTGTTAAAGACCTTGGAGTTTTCATATCCAATGATCTAAGTGCCAAAGCCCACTGCAACTACATAGCAAAAAAGGCATTAAGAGTTGTAAACCTAAACTTACGTAGCTTCTTTTCCAAAAACACTACACTACTAACCAGAGCATATAAAACATTTGCTAGGTCAATTCTTGAATACAGCTCGCCTGTCTGGTACCCACACCACATTTCTGACATAAATACAATCGAACGTGTCCAGAAATATTTTACAAGAAGAGTTCTCCACTCCTCTGAAAACAACAAAATACCTTATCCCACCAGACTTGAAATCCTAGGTTTAGAAAACTTAGAACTCCGCCGCCTTCGATAAGACCTAAGTTTAACTCATAGAATCATCTATTGTAATGTCCTTCCTGTTAAAGACTACTTCAGCTTCAATTGCAATAATACAAGAGCAACCAATAGATTTAAACTTAATGTTAACTGCTTCAATCTAGATTGCAGAAAATATGACTTCTGTAACAGAATTATCAGTGCTTGGACCACATCACCTGACTCTGTGGTCTCTTCTCATAATCCCAAAAGCTTTAACCAAAAACTATCTACCATTGATCTCACCCCATTCCTAAGAGGACTATAAGGGGCGTGCATAAGAGCACAAACGTGCCTACCGTTCCTGCCCTATTGTTTTTTAAATATATTTATATATATGCTTATACTTCCTTATATTTCCTCATATATATGTTTATACACTATATAATCATTTTGTGTGATGCTTGTGTATATTGTTGTGACAAAAATAAATAAATAAATAAATAAATAAATACATGCCAACCTCATCAATATGGACACAACCATCTTCTCTGAAAACTGTACATACAGTATATAGATAATTCAGCTACAGCTGAGAGAAGATATATAATACTTTAACCAAAACATGTAAAAGCACAGATATCTTTACAGTAATCAATACATTTGGAAATATTTGAATTTGGGAATTGAAAATGAAGACCAAACTCCTTTGTGATATTTTTTAAGGAAATGAGTTGGATTTGCTCAACACAGCCTGTCTGATGAAGCTATTTCTCTGCTTGTGAAGAGAAGCAAAGCAACAGTGAAAGGTCCACAATTATCACAACACAGTTGGATAAAAATAAACCAGGATGCCCCCGAATCTCAGCTTACTGTTTTATGAAAAACATTTCAAGCTCAAAAAGATCTCAGTAATTGTGGATTTTGAATTAATTCTTATCGGGCTAATTCTCATCCCTCACTTCTCAATATTGATAGAACTGGGGATTTAATCTAATTTATCATTTATTTCCAATGAAGGCTATACAATACCACAGAAGGAACTTTAAGTAAAATCACTTCAGACAAATTGTACCTTGAGCAGCAAAGTATGTCCTTTCTTATTCTGTAGTGTATCACACAAATAGATAATACAGTTATATAGTAATGTTAAATAAATATTAATCATATTAAACATAGTAATTATATTATTAACTTACTTTAACTTGTGGATAAGACTTCTTGTTCTTTTCACTAGAAGCTCCAGGAAGTCCACCATGGGATGGTCCTTCACAAACATAGCGAAAACGAAAGCCCCTCTAAAGAGATTAGTTTTGAAGAATTAAAGAACACTTGACTTAATTACAAACTCCTCAACAGGTAGATAAATCAGTAATATCCTATACCAGGGGTCTCCAACCTTGGCAACTTTAAGACTTGTAGACTGCAACTCCCAGAATTTTAAATATTTTTTTAACATCAGAACTATATTTCAAAATGTTATTTAAATGTAAACTATAGATATCTTCACAACAATAATGAACGGTAACATTTAGTGATAATGCTGCTGAGACAATAAACTAATGAAATTTAAATGAAAATTTCTGTGTCTTAAATCTTTGGAGTACCACAAAAAAGGGAAAGCTGGCAGCTTTGATTTTCCTTTAGCAAGACTTTTATAACCTATACACTACTGTATTAGTGTCTTTATTTTTCATCCTACACTTGTTTGTGGAAACATGTATTTTGTTTGTGGAAACATGAACAGCAGCTGCAACACAAGGCTTAGTTGTCTTAATTCTGTATCATTTACAATGCTTTGTCAAAAACATATTTCATATAGAGAACAGCTTAATTTTTCAATATCCTTTCAACTTGTCATTCATAGGAAAAAATATTATACTTTAAAAAAATACCAATGGTTCCAAATAACCAGCCAATTTTACAAACGTGCAGCCTTCTTGCCAGCCATTCTTGTCTAACAGGCTTGGGCATGTCTAATATGCATTCACTCATCTCAAACATTAAATTTACATCTCCAGGAAGGACAACTCTTGAGTTCTGGGTCACCTACAAAGTCAAATTACTGAAATCCCTCCCTCTCTGTTTAGAGGGAAAATGTTTACATTTGAAAAACGACAATCAGAATTCTGAGAGAAAGAGACCAAAAAGCTAGAGTGAAGTTAGATTCAAGGGACAGAATTCAGATTTCCCTCCAATCTCTGGTTTAAGTTTGAAATGGAAGGAAGAAGGACTTGTTAAGGAAAAACAGTGTAAAGTTAATATATGTTCCACAGGTCTATATTTTTTAGAGAAATAGGTAAATGTTAGATACAAACTGGATGGAGCTGATTCCCCCACCCTGTATTTTTAAGTCCAATTCTGTGTTTAATTATTTTCCCTATACATGCTCCATGCATGAAGGATTTGTGCAAAACAGGTATCTTTTACGGCAGAGTTGCTTCTAAATAGAAGCAAAACCATGTAACTGCTGAAATTCCTGCATTTTTCTTCATATTTTTTTCCTGTTGGATGTTCCTGTAAAATGTTGTCCCTGATTTGAGCAGTCCTATAATTTTATTTCCTTCCACCATTGATTGGTTTGCATTGTCTTGATGTTTGAAGGGAATTTTTACATTCTCTCTTTCACATTTTAAAATAAAGTTGGCTTGTATTTATCTCTTGTGAAATTGGTCTAGATCACTACAGAAGAAAATGAGGATGAGATGAAATATATCAATGCTATAAATAAGGGTATTTATAGAATTTATTTCATTTGTCATTTTTTATTTCCTTTTATTTGCCAGTAAGATGCATAGGTGATGTGAACCTTATTTTTCTGATTGACTGGAGCTGGGGGACAGACAACAGGTAAAAGCATCTTCCTGGAAAAAGATGGTGGCAACGAGAATTTCCAAGCTGTTGTATCAAAACAGGAGATAGGACTTCTGGGGGGGGATGAGATGAACTGAAGATGGCTCTGTAAAAGTAAGGCCAATGAACACAACCAAAGCCAAGGAACTTGTGAGTAGACTGGTTTCTTGGAACATTTTTGGATAAGGAGAGGATAGGAGATCGCTCACATATGCTTGGAGGGCTGCTCCCTGCATGGAGACTTCAAGACGGTTGCTTTGTGTGAGTTTGCTGTCTGGGAGACAACAGGATCAGCCATCTTGGTTGCAACTGGAGGGGAGACTTTTTTTTTTATTTTTGTCACAACATTATATACAAGCATATACAATGAAAGGAAACAATAGGACAGGAACGGTAGGCATTTTTGTGCACTTATGCACACCCCTTATAAAGGACACCAAGTTCACAAACCTCACTTTCTATCACTTTCAGAAGTTTCCTATTAACTATTCTAAAGCTATTAAATAGACCTTCAGAATGAGAGGTTTGAAAAGCCTTCTTTGGATGAGTTTATCTTCAACTTCAAACAAAAGAAATATTAATCACAAGCTGAAGAACTTAAAGAATTGGATATATGCAGCAAAAATATAAAACTGTTATCAAATAAAGCTATAAATGAATTATGGGTCCAAATAAACTTGGGATATTGATTTTTAGTATAACATTTTGGAATTAACTATAAAAAATTAACACTTTCTTGTGGGAAACAGAATTTTTTTTAATTATCCAGACAATTGAAAGTCATAACAAAAGAAAAGTGATGATTTCAGAAATTGGACACCAGAGGGGACTAAAGATTTTAAGCAGAAGAAAAAAGGCAAAGGTGGATGTCAGTTAATACTGGGACTGGGACTGATATAAAATCAGAAACATTAAAGGAGATATTTGAAGAATGGAGCCAGAAGTTAGTAACTGCAGCATCAAATCTTTCATAAAGTCTGCTTCTATGGATAAACTGTATCTAAAAATATTGATAAAACATGAAAGTTGTGGAACAAATTTTATCTGCTATAATAAAAAAGTACAGAATGTGGAACTGCAAATGACAGGCCAAGATAATGATTTGGAAAAGAAAGCTTTACAGAAAATGTCTAAAGAAAATGGATTAATAAAAAGGGAAATAAAATGATTAACCAAGAATCTGGAAAGAGTTTTCTTATTAGATTTACAAAACAAACTTGTTAAAATCTTGAAGAAATCTGTGCAATGGGATAAAGAAGAATTGAAGAGATATCAAATTTGATGACAATATTTGACTGAATATTGATTAAGACTATTAGAAGTAAAATGAAGAAATATAAAGTTGGTTTATTTGACCAAGGTTAAAATAAGATATCTTTTTGCAATGTTCTGGCAACCTTTTTGTTGATACCATGATTGAAAAGTTGATGTTTTATGGATTTGCTTATAGATAAGGGATACTATATGGGATGAAAAGATTAAATCTATTTAATCTTTTGGGGCAAATTTATTAAAGTTGTTTATACTTATGATGGTTAGAAGTCACTTTTGATATTTCTTTCTCTTTATTTTATATTCTCTTTTTATTCTTTCCTTTTTCCCCTTTTTATTTTTTCTTTTAATTCTCTTCCCTTTCTGTAAGTTTAATTTGTATTAGGTTTTACTATTGTAATGAATATTCTTAAGAGAGATAAATATAAATATAGATATTAAAAGCAGACAATAGAGTTAGGATAAGAAGATCTCATACAATTTGTGGGACAGATGATTTAAGACCACCAAACTTTCATCTATTATGATAATCATATTACCATGATAAAATTTTATATAAAATGTGTCTTCTTTATATAGCATTATCTTAAATAGTTGTGTTTTTCCTATGCTAATTTATTAATCTTTCAATATTAAAAAAGAAAACAATTCTCTTTTCTTACCTGTTTAGGTTGTTCAACTATTTGAAGATATGGCCCATCAGCTAGTAAAAAAGATAATGAAGAAAACAGAAGAATTCATACAAATATATTTCTGAAGACATTTTGCAAATAATGTTTTAAGAAACTGAAGACTTATGTATGACTGCAATTCCTGGTGGATACATTCAACAAAGAAAAATCCTAACAAAATAAAATAGTGATACAATCATATAAACCTAGCTATATATATATTTATTGACAATAAAAATCATGTATTTTTTTTCAAACATCTATGAAAATTTGTAGCTAGAAAGCTATTTCTAAGCAAATAAGCTATTTCTAAACAAATAATAGCTTCAAATACTTATTTAACTATTTCTATTGTCAGTCACAACTATACAGTTGTGTATAGTTAAATCACTATACACAAAGCAGAATAATTGAAAACCATAAATCAGTTTATTAAAAATTACAACATTAATAATATAGAAAGCCAAAGGAAATAAACATCCAATAACAAATAAGGCATAAATAATAAAACAGAAAAGATGTTAAATGGGATGACCCAAAGAGATATTAAGGCAAGTAGAAAACAGGTGTTCTAAAGAACAATTTGCAGCCCAAGGGAATTGCAATTAAAAATACTTCCTTTTTTTTTGGGAAATATTTTACACAAAAGAAATGCAGACTTTCCGTAATTGCTCGGATTTGACATAAGCTGTTTTCTTGCAAAATAGTTATAGGTGTTTTAAATTATTTTGATAATTATTTTATTAAAGTTTATGGAGATAAAAAATGAATACAAACTTATGATACAAATATAACAAGTAAAAATAAAACTGTCAGTACAAAATTTAAAAAGAATAAAAACAGTAATGAAAAACTAAGAGATAAAGAAATGACTTCCCTCTTTACAAAGACAAATACCAACAATTTCAGTAACTTTTCACCTTTTTTGATTTTACAACATCAAAATATCTTTTCTTCCCATATCTCATATCTTAGCTACAAACATTAAAACTTCCCACTCAGTTTTACTCAGCGGAAGTCCAGTTACCAGAAATAACATACATACATATGTACGTACATACATGTGTGTGTGTGTGTGTGTGTGTGTGTGTTTGTGTGTGTTTTAACCGTAACTAGATAAGCCAACTTCGTATTCCTTTCTTTTCCTTTCCTTTTAACACAATAACATACCATTTGCTCTGAAAATACAACAAAATATTTCTTTGGGCTCCTTCCACTTGGTTGTTTCCGCTTTGGACACCTCTCTGAGCTTGGTTCTTTTCTTGCAGATTTTTCATTACCCAACTAGCTAACATCATCAGTGCAAGAAAACCAAGCACAGAGAGCACCAGGGATCCCACAATTCTACCCTGAGATATAAATATTCTCTTCTATTGGCAAAATCTTTTTCCTATATCTTTTCAGTTATCCATAAACAAATCTTTAAAGCTTTATATTTTTAAATTATTTTTGAGCATTAGAGATATAGAAAACTGACAGCATAAAAACACCTAGTTGTCCATCAAGTCTGCCCTTTGAGGATTTTTTATTTTAATTTTTAAAAACATTTTTGGTCAGATGATGGACATGCGTTTATCATTCTTTTAATTTCAGGGAAACAGTTTTTAAAAATATGGTCCAAGATTCAAAATAACAGCCTTTCACTGATTAAGTAGGTAAACCATAACCAGGAAATATGACAAGATGAATGAATTCTATTTTATTGTAAGGCTTACATTAACAAAACCTTACAAATCTGAAGACATAAACTTCCCACCTCCACTTTTGACTGCTTTATCCATTAGGGTAGATCAGTGATGGCGAACCTTTCTGGCACAGAGTGTCCAAACTGAAAGGCGCATGCACGCCAGAGCACTGGAAACCCAACAACCAGCTGGCCGGTGTGCATGCACATGTCGGAAACATGATGGCCAGCTGGCTGAGCTGGCTCTGTGTGTCACCTCTGGCATGCGTACCATAGGTTCCCCATCACTGGAGTAGGTTGTTCCTAACTTTCTTTCTCTGACCACCAAACTATGGGGCTTTTGCATTTCCTCGCTGATTGTTTCCTAGCCACATCTCCTCCTCTCTTTCCTCATTTATTAATGAGGAATATATTAATATAATCATTTATCTTGTAACATTCTGTTACAAAACCAGTTCTTTCCTCTGCTGTTGCTTAGAGCCTATGAAACTGTCCTTCCT
The DNA here is from genome assembly GCF_028640845.1 of Ahaetulla prasina. Classification (NCBI taxonomy): domain Eukaryota; kingdom Metazoa; phylum Chordata; class Lepidosauria; order Squamata; family Colubridae; genus Ahaetulla; species Ahaetulla prasina. Next base: position 25,626,973 of record NC_080546.1, on the reverse strand, counting down.
CCTTCGTCATATAAGTATATGGACATGATTAATATGTACACTTAGGTTTTCTGGGCTTTGGCAATGGTAAATAAATTAAATAGCAACGGCAATAGGATTTAGACTTATACAGCATTTTGCAGTGCTTTACAGTGCTCTCTAAGCGGTTTACAGAGCCAGCATATTGACCCCAACAATCTGGGTCCTCATTTTATCAACTTTGGAAGGATGGAAGCCTGAGTCAACCTTGAGCCAGTCAGAATTGAACTCCTAGCACTGGGCAGAGTTAGCCTGCAATACTGCATTCTAAGCATTGTACCCACAGCTCACAAAGCTAAACAGCTAAATAGCCCGAAGTTCAATGACTGCCTTATCTTCCAAATCATCTTCATATGTAATAAATAGAAGAGATTAACATTCAAACAGGAAATCAAGATGCAATTCACACGTTTTCCTGAAGGAGACAATGAGTTACCATTCCCATTTTTCAAACAATAAAGAACACAAGAATAAAAATCATTCATACTTCCTTCCTTGCACTGTTGTTAAAATCACGCAGATTTGCTCCTAAGTCATCTGTGGTGTTTCAATTTGGGGAAATAGGCCTAGCAGACTATAGCAACAACCACCAGGACCACAACAAAAAACCCTGTCATCTTTGCACAGTTGCAAAGAACAGGGTATTTGTTTTCAGGAAGTCCCCAAATTTCCCAAGTGTTTCTCCTACACCCAAACAAACACACATGAACACAAGAAAGAATTGTACAGTGATGATATAAAAAGGATCAGAATGTTATTTGACAATGCCTTTCATTTTCAAATACTTCAAGATGTCCTTTCCCAAGTTAGCTCAGATTCTCCGATCTATACAACAGTTAAAAGGAATAGTTTGGGCACGCATAATTTGTGTTTATGTTTTCAAAAACCATATTTGGAGAAGCTGCCTTGTTAAAAATTCCTCATCATCAATATATCTATACCTCTCTCTCTTTATATATATATATAAATATATAATTAATAAATGTTATCAGTCAAGCAATAATGGCTCTTACTTGTGTGAAGCTGCAGATCAGTTGAAATCATGCTTGTGTTATTGTACAGCTGATTCATCCCCAAGGGGTAATGTTCCATTGCATATACCTGTGTTAAGAAGGTTTACATTTTTAGTAACTCTAGTCATAAAAGCTAATTTAAAAAAAATCAAATACTATGCAGATGGTCCTTGACTTATGACCATAATTGAACCCAACATTTCTATTGCTAAGCAAGGCAGGGGTTAACTGAGTCGTGCCCCATTTGATGAATGTTTTACCATGGTTGTTAAGAAAATCGCTAAAGTTGTTGAGTGAATCATGCGGTTGTTAAGTAAATCTGTCTTCCCCATTGACTTTTCTTGTCAGGACCTCTGTAGTATCGTTACAAATGACAATCCCAGGACTGCGGGATGCTTCAACTACAGTAAATCTAGCATTCAAAGTTTGATCATGAAACTGTAGGGACGCTGCAGTGATCAAAAGGATGAGAACTGCTCATAAGTCACTTTTTTCAGGTCCCTTGTAACTTTGTATGGCCAGTAAACAAATAGCTGTAAGTTGAGGACTATCTGTAACTTTTTTTAAAAAAGTTTTTTATTTTTTAATGAACACACACAAACAAACAAACAATGCATTTTTTCTAAACAGAATATTGGCTGAGTCCCAAATTTGTACCGCTTTTAGTTATCTTCCAACACAATTTATATGTTTCATTTTTTGCCAAAATATTCTTCTCTAAGTTTTATTTTATTTTCCTTATTTCTATTATATAACTAGTCTTACCATTCACCCTAATCTCTAATCATTAATCAATTTTTTTCTTTTTTCCTTCTCTCATTGCTTCCTCTAAGTTAAAACCCTTTAATTTCAAATCAATCATTTTTTCTAATATTTAACCCTGACTCTAAATCATCCTATTCAGATATTTTCCCATTACTCCCGTTTCACCTCAGAATATAGTTTCAAGCATTTTCCCTAAATTCCATTATTCCAATCACAAAAATTGATGTTCATACAATTTTACATATACAATTTATCCAAATACTACAATCAAATACCTTATTACAACTCACTTAATTATATAACATTAAAATCATTAATTTCCATTGCTTTTTAAACTAAGTTAATCTTTACAATATAATATAATTTCAAACATTTTGACTGAGTTCCATATTTGCAATTAAAAACATTTCGAATATTACAATCTCTTATATTACATTTACTACAATTCATTTATACTTATAGATCTTACTTCAGTTATAATTCTAAGTAAATTTCCTGTTCCAATCACAAATATTAATATTCAAATGTATATATTTGTTTATATCTCTTTATAGTGAACCATAGTCAAAAATTTAGTTAATCTTCATAATATAATATAATTTCAAATGCTTTAAGTAAGTTCCATAATTACCATTAAAAATATTCTATAAATTCAGATGTTTTAGCTAAATTTCATTATTTCCATTAAAAACATTTAAAGTATTACAATGTCATATATTGAACTAGGACTAACTGTAACTTTTTTGGTAGCTATATTTTATCTGCATAATTACTATTTGTGCTATTTCACCATCCAGCTATTTCCAGTATCGGGTTTGAATTGTCCACTCTTAGCCATCTAGTATAGCTAACAGTGAAAACTCCAAATACCATGTGAATCAATCAATATGAAAAACTGACATGATATAATTCAGTAATCGAAGTTAAATTGAAGATGCAGTTCTTTTGGGGTAAGTAGGCATACTTCCAAACAAAGCAAAGAGCTGAAATCTGCAGTATTTTTTGCTGTCTACAAATATTTTGTTTCTTAGCAAATCATAGCTCATATAAGGTTCAGACTCACTTTGGGTACTTTGCTTTGCAATATGCTACCTTTGCTTCTTTTTTATTTAAAATGTAATAAAAACCTAACATTACCTGGCTCAGGTAGCCTAGTGGACACTGTGACTAGTATCCTTATCCATATTCATTGCCTCCCCATGGTGCAATTCTGCAGTAGGTTTATGTAGATGGATGCTATTTATTTGGAAATTTGGCCTTTCACTACTTTCAGTATCATACATTACAAAGAGCTTCATCAGTGTCAAAAAGTTACAACTCCCACTCATTAATGAACAGATGAAGAAATATCTAAATTATAGTTATGACTCAGTCAGGATACACTAACCTAAAAATGCAATACCAAATAAACTATTTATATGTCTGCTTTCAAAAAGCCTATTTCACATCTTTAGTAGAATAAGTGACTCTCTAGTCTCTTGCTTTACTTTCAGCTCTTTCTTAAATAGCGTATCAGATAGCTATGAAACTAACTTTAGAGCAGGGGTGTCAAACTCGATTTCATTGAGGGTTGTATCTGACCTCAGGGGGCCAGGGTGGGTGTGGAAAGCTCAACGTCACTCATGTCAGGGGCACTTGTGGTGGCCTAATTGTTCTGCCAGAGAAAACGAGCTCCCGAACTGCATTTTCGACTGTGAGCTCCATTTCCTGCAATGAGGGGTGAAATGCTCCCGGTTTGGACCAGATCGCCTGATCTGGTAGCAATGGTGGTGGGTAGTTCAGAGAACCAGTAGCAAAAATTCCTGCCCCCCCCCAGCTGAGCCGCGCCATCATCAGAGGGTTTTATTTTTACTTTTAAAAGCATTTTTACTTCAGCCGAAAAAATGCTTTTAAAAGTAAAAAAAAAGCCTCTGATGATCAGCTGGAATCGTCAAAACCCTTTAAAAGCATTTTTCTACAACCTCTTCAGCCAAAGAGGTTGTTTAAAAAAAAGCTTTTAAAAGGCTCCTCTGGCGATCCCAGCTGAGTTGCCTAATCACCAAAATCTTTTAAAAGCATTTTTTACAACCTTTTCATCCGAAGGGGTTGTAGAAAAAATGCTTTTAAAGGGTCTGGCAATCAGGCAACTCAACTGGGATTGTCAGAACCCTTTAAAACCTTTTTTCCCTCTGGCGATCCCAGCTGAGTTGCATGATCATCAGAGATTTTTAAAAGCATTTTTTAACAACTTCTTCAGCCAAAGATGCTTTTAAAAGTAAAAAAAAAAAGTTGGCCACGCCTACTCAGTCACATTACCCCCACCACCAAGTCACACCCACAAAACCGGTAGTAACAAATATTACATTTCACCCCTGCCTGCAACCCTCTGCCAGCGAAAACGGAGTGAGTTTCCAGGACTGTTTCCAGGGCAGCCCTGTAGGCCATGTTTAAACACCTCCAGGCTTTGAGTTTGACACCCCTGCTCTAGAATATAGATTCAAAAAAGGTCTTCTTTGAAATAGATTCACAAATAAAGGGGTACACTGATCATAAGCTTAAAAGACAAGTGATTTACAGAAATGTTAACATAATAGCATCTTAACTCCAATTTAGTGTAAGGATTAAGGCATCAGACTAGAAATCAGTAGATCATGTGTTCTAGTTCTGCCTGAAGCACAAAGTCACCTTGGACCAACCATTTTCTCTCAGCCCTTGGTAGAAAGCAATGGCAGACTACTTCCAAATTTCTTGCTGAGAAAATTGCAGAAACTTGTCCAGGTAGATTCCAGGAGTCAACAATGACTCAAAGGAACCAAAAACAACCCCCCTCCCAAGATCGATGGAAATGAAAATAATAATAATAATCCAAAACAAAAACCCAACCTACTGACATTGTTCCAATGTGGTTACTTTCCAAGTGGAAAAGGCAAATAGTAGTATCAAAGGAACAGTGGTTTCAAGACATCAGGATCACAATAAAGAAAATTCTTCCTTCACTTTCAGCTCTTTCTTAAATAGCGTATCAGATAGCTATGAAACTAACTTTAGAGCAGGGGTGTCAAACTTGATTTCATTGAGGGTTGTATCTGACCTCAGGGGGCCAGGGTGGGTGTGGAAAGCTCAACGTCACTCATGTCAGGGGCACTTGTGGTGGCCTAATTGTTCTGCCAGAGAAAACGAGCTCCCGAACTGCATTTTCGACTGTGAGCTCCATTTCCTGCAATGAGGGGTGAAATGCTCCCGGTTTGGACCAGATCGCCTGATCTGGTAGCAATGGTGGTGGGTAGTTCAGAGAACCAGTAGCAAAAATTCCTGCCCCCCCCCCAGCTGAGCCGCGCCATTATCAGAGGGTTTTATTTTTACTTTTAAAAGCATTTTTACTTCAGCCGAAAAAATGCTTTTAAAAGTAAAAAAAAAGCCTCTGATGATCAGCTGGAATCGTCAAAACCCTTTAAAAGCATTTTTTCTACAACCTCTTCAGCCAAAGAGGTTGTTTAAAAAAAAGCTTTTAAAAGGCTCCTCTGGCGATCCCAGCTGAGTTGCCTAATCACCAAAATCTTTTAAAAGCATTTTTTACAACCTCTTCATCCGAAGAGGTTGTAGAAAAAATGCTTTTAAAGGGTCTGGCAATCAGGCAACTCAACTGGGATTGTCAGAACCCTTTAAAACCTTTTTTCCCTCTGGCGATCCCAGCTGAGTTGCATGATCATCAGAGATTTTTAAAAGCATTTTTTAACAACTTCTTCAGCCAAAGATGCTTTTAAAAGTAAAAAAAAAAAGTTGGCCACGCCTACTCAGTCACATTACCCCCACCACCAAGTCACACCCACAAAACCAGTAGTAACAAATATTACATTTCACCCCTGCCTGCAACCCTCTGCCAGCGAAAACGGAGTGAGTTTCCAGGACTGTTTCCAGGGCAGCCCTGTAGGCCATGTTTAAACACCTCCAGGCTTTGAGTTTGACACCCCTGCTCTAGAATATAGATTCAAAAAAGGTCTTTGAAATAGATTCACAAATAAAGGGGTACACTGATCATAAGCTTAAAAGACAAGTGATTTACAGAAATGTTAACATAATAGCATCTTAACTCCAATTTAGTGTAAGGATTAAGGCATCAGACTAGAAATCAGTAGATCATGTGTTCTAGTTCTGCCTGAGGCACAAAGTCACCTTGGACCAACCATTTTCTCTCAGCCCTTGGTAGAAAGCAATGGCAGACTACTTCCAAATTTCTTGCTGAGAAAATTGCAGAAACTTGTCCAGGTAGATTCCAGGAGTCAACAATGACTCAAAGGAACCAAAAACAACCCCCCCTCCCAAGATCGATGGAAATGAAAATAATAATAATAATCCAAAACAAAAACCCAACCTACTGACATTGTTCCAATGTGGTTACTTTCCAAGTGGAAAAGGCAAATAGTAGTATCAAAGGAACAGTGGTTTCAAGACATCAGGATCACAATAAAGAAAAATTCTTCCCTTCACACAACCCTTATGTTGGTTTAGCTTCTTATTCAAATTGCTTAAGATTGCAAGAATAATGAAATAAGGGAGGAAAATCTCACTTAAGGTATTCCCACTTCTTGAAAAGTTGCTGTTCAGTATAGTGATGAGAACCTGTGTGTCCATCCCAATGGGAAATTTACTTAGCTTTTAAAATATCAGAGGTACAAGATGCTAAATGAATGACATGTCTGGACACTGTTATTATTCACTTAATATGTTGTACCTCTGATATTTTAATGTTTCATTAATGGGATATTTCATGATATATATTTTTGCCTGAATTAGGCATATTTTATTTATATTTTGTAGAATCTACAATGCTCTGACAGCCTTCGTTTGTTAAATGGACAATATAACAAAATGCTTTTTACATTTTATTATTTCCATTTTACTATTATTAGGTACAGATACTCACCTGATGATCGCTCATTCCCAAGAGGTAAGAATTCTCATCTGCCATTCTGAGAGCTGAAACAATTAAGCAAATATAGATAAGTCAGTGCACAGTTAGCAAATGGCTTTTAGTAATTTTATTACTAATATTATTGGCAATAAGAGGGAACAAAATTTAGAGGAAAAACAATCCATCTATATAAGAAATAAATTTGTCAGATACTGCAGCATCTATAAAATCTAAGAAAATAAGGAGGGCAACTGCAAATCAAAATCTCTGCTGTTTTTGCTCATTTTTTTTGAAAGATGACAGGTATATCCCCCAACAACAAAAACAACCATCAAGAAAATACACACATTTGGCATATATCAGAATATATTTCACCTCCCAGGATGAGTATCCTGTTATCTTTAGAATCTTCAAAACCTTCTTGAAGGCTAACGTGGTCAGGACCAGTGAAATTATGAGGAGCTGGAAGATATCACTCCACAGGCTCCATAACAGAAAAGACAACAAGGGAAATATTTCAGAACTGCTTTCAGCAACCAATGAGAAATTAAGATGCCATGTGCATGAAGTCTGTTAAGTTTATGTTAAACTCCCTAATTCAGGGGTGTCAAACTCAAGGCCAGGGGACCAGATCCGGCCCGCAGGGAACTTAGATCTGGCCCACAGAGCTGCCCTGGAAACAGTGAAGGACTGGCCCGTGGTTCTTCTGCTTGCAAAAACAGGCTTCCAAGCTCCGTTTTCGGCTGCCACAGCCTCCTGCAACCCTCTGCCAGCGAAAACAGGCTCCCAAGCTCTGATTTCCTGGCAGAGGAGTTGCAGGAGGCCTTGGCAGCCAAAAGTGGAGCTCGGGAGCCTGTTTTCGCTGGCAGAGCGCTCGGGCCACCACAGGTGCCCCCAATAGGAGTGATGTCGAGCTGGCCACGCCCATCCTGGCCCCCCCGAGGTCAAACACAACCCTCATGCGGCTCTCAATGAAATCCAGTTTGATACCCCTCCTCTAACTGTTTTGGTTTCCTTACAGAATGTGTTTGTTTCGTGAAAAAAATTGAAGGGACTTTGAAATATAATTAATGGACATAAGGTTGCTCATAAACAACGCTGTAGGATGACTGTAGTTTAGCAATAGTCATTCCGGTTTGGAACAAATGCATTTCACCAATACAACATCAGAAATAGTTCTAGTCACAGCATGCCAAGGGACAATTTCTAAAAATGTGTTTCTGCGTAAGTCTTCACTAGAAGGAGTTGAGACATAGCAGAGTAATGCTCTTGCATAAGCTCCAAGGATATGGAGCAGAGCAACATATTACAACAAAGGTTTCACTCTTGGGATTTCCATATAAAAGTGTCCCAAGTTTCTAACTAATAGGTATGATTATATGAATCTGATGTAATTTTGGATGATTCAAGAATGAGCAATATACAGATGCAAATTAAGACAATTAGAAAAGATCGTTAAAAAAGCAGAAGTAATCTGAAACACAGATTATATTCTACAAGCGCCAATGCACAAGGTTCTATGCACTTAACAAATATAGCAGCATTCTATTGATTAAGATACGACCAATTTTAAATGTAATATTAATAATTTGTCTTTTTACTAGAAGAATACTTAGTGTAATTTAGCTAACCAGCTCTTTGAAGAATAACAAAAGAAATTAAGTATATTACAAACTTTTTAGAAAAATTACTGAGAATATAAGTTTAATATATTAATATTAATTAATTCTATTTATATCTAATACAAACAAGATATTAGTAGACAAAAACATAAGGTATTTTTTATATTCGTTCTACCTTTTGATCCTAAATTCAATTTTAGATTCCACCCATAGTCTTAGAAGGAACAGAATGGAATGAGAGAATAAAGCAGTGTAGATTTCAATAGCTAGATTCATGTATCACACTAAGCCATCATAAGGTTTAATCTTTGGCTTATTTTATGTAGAGACTGTGGAGAATGACATTTTGTTACCAGTATTAAAAAACAATACTTGTCAAATGCACTTTATTTTTATTGTTATAGACTAACAATAAACTTGATTATATGTTTGGCACAATCCATAAAACTTGGAAATAGCGGAAACAAAAATAATTTCTCTTTCCTTTTTCGATGTGGCCAGATCATCATCATTGTCATCTAAATATATACGCTGTCTAATTCCCAAATATCCTAATTCCCAACACTCCTAACAATTCATTACCCTTCCTGGATAGCCTCATCAGAGGAAGCAACAACAGCAAATTAGAAACACAAGTCTATGTTAAAACCACCCACACTAATTAAGATTTCCATTACCAAAGTAATAACTCAACTTCCCACAAGACAAGCTGTATAAGAACGCCATTTAGATGAGCAGAAGCACATTGCAGCAAACCTGAGAAAAATTGTCTGACCATTCAACATAAGAAAAAGGAAACAGGTAATTTATATATTTTCCAACAAAACAGATACTTACGCAACTTTATCAAAAAAGTGCCTGACCACTCAACCCACTACAGCATAACCAATATAAGCTGTGAAAAGGATAACAACTGTCCAGTGGTGGGATTCAAGTAATTTAACAACTGGTTCTCTGCCCTAATGATTTCTTCCAACAACCAGTTTGCCAAACTGCTCAGAAAGTTAACAACCGGTTCTCCCGAAGTGGTGCGAACTGGCTGAATCCCACCACTGCAACTGTCTCAGAAACCATCAATGTATTATTACTATCACATGACATCGCTGTAGCACACAAACCAACTAAAGCAGTGGTGAAATCTAAACTGGTTTACTACCAGTTTGCTGGCTGCACATGCGCGCTGTGTGCACGCATGCGCAGTGCGCACCATGCACCAAATGGAAGGGGTGTGCGCACGCAGTGCGCACCAAAAGAAGGCATGGGGTAAGTAGAACAGCGCGAGGGGGGGGATCAGCTGTGGCGCGTGATTTTTTTTTTTACTTTTAAAAGTTTTTTTTTACAACCTATTCGGCCGAATAGGTTGTAAAAAATGCTTTTAAAAGTAAAAAAAAGGCTCTGACGATCACACAGCTCAGTTGTGATCGTCAGAGACTATTTTTTAACCTTTTAAAAGCATCTTTTAAAATAAGCGGCAAGTGGGCAAGCGGGTGACAGGGTGATTGGGTGGGCATGGGCGGGTGGGGCAGGAATTTTTGCTACCGGTTCTCCGAACCACCCGCCATCATTGCCACTGGATCGGCCGATTCCATTTCACCCCTGAACTAAAGCCCTCCAAAATATCTTAAGTCAACCAAAAGACACAGTAACCCCAAAAGAAAAAACAGGAGTCATCTACAACATACAATATTAAGGACTGTATCAGCCACTATGTGGGACAAACAGGCAGAAGACTAGCAGATCGCATCAATGAACCAACAAGCAGTCAAACCCGTGATAAAAACTTCTTAACTGCCGCAACATATGGACATAGTTCACCATAGTTTCAACTGGGAAACTGTGAGTATCCTAGACCAAGCCAAATCCAAAAATGTTATAGAACTTAAACTATATCAGCCGTCAACAGGAATATAGAGATAAACAACACCTACATACTAGTCAAAAGAAACTATCAAAAAGCTAGAAGACCGCAATGCATTCTTGTGAGCGATCAATATCCAGATAAGCAAAGATTAAGGTCAAGTTTAATATCAGACCAACAATCAAACAGTAAATACTGCTCTAATCAAGGAACTAACTCAGACAAACACCAAATAGCAGCCTAATCAAAGAACCATCAAGAGCACTCCCATCAACAGTGACAGGCAAGGCACTTGTATATAAACAGACAGCAAATCCCATTCCTTTCTAGTACCGATGATGTTATCTGGCTAAGTAATGAAACATCTGCAAAAAAAAGCTAAATTCAGACAGCACAAAGGACCCAAAAATCCTAATTTGTTATGTCTTTCAAGTAACCCTGAGAAAACCTGATGTTGAAGATGGACCCAACTTCAAAGCACAATATAGCAATAAACAAAATCAAATAGAAACAATGTTTGGGGAATAGAAAGTTAAAATAATCATAACATACAGAGCTCTCATAAAACCCCAATGGGTAGGACCTGCAGGAAAAGCCAGCTCTTTATGGCCTTCCTGAAGAACAGCAGGCTGAAGCCACATGGACCTTGTGGGCAAGAATGGCAATAAAGGAGGCATGCTTCAGGTCTCTCACAAGATTACCTTCCATGAGTGTGAGGGTATCTGAAGCATGCCAACCATGATGGATTGTATGGGATGGGCAGAGACAATTGGAGAGAGGTTGAAAATGAACAGGCTGTATAGGCCAGTGATGATTAACTTTTTGGGTGTCGAGTGGCCAAAGCGTGCACACATGTGAATGCATGCGCACGTGCCTGAACCCCCAAAATGCAATGCCAGCGGACCCTCTGTGCATGCGCCCCACACTGCCACACCCCATTTTGGCTTCCAGGTTGGTGCAAAAGGCATGGGCATATGCATCTTATGCATGCGCCTGGCCCTCCAGGCATGCGTGGCAGAGACCCAAAGACCAGCTGGCTGGTGGGAGACTCACATGCGTGGGTGGTGGAGCTGGGCTGAGGGTTCTGCATGCCACCTGTGGCACGTGTGCCATAGATTCGCCATCACAGGTATAGGGCTTTCAAAGAAACCCACCAACACTTTGCATTGTACTTGAAAGCCTAATGGTAACTAGTATATTTTGTGTAATATAAGCTTACCATGGTGCAACCATACAATTGTAACTACTCAAGTCAGCTGTAGCTTCCAAGGAGCCTACAGAACACATTGCTGTAATCCAAATGAGATATCAGAGGTGAGTAATACATGAATGACTATGAGAAAAACTTCCTGGTGCAGGAAAGGGTGCAGTTGGTACTCAAGATAAAGGCCTTTGGTAAGGCCTTTCTAGTCAAAGCTGGCCCCTGTTCCTTAAGCAAGGGCCACGAGTCTAGGAAGACCCATAAATCAGCATCAATTCCAACTGGAGAAATGCTACCCAATCCTGAGTCCTTCCATTTTGGTGAGTAGAGATTTGTAGAAGCATGGGCAGTTTGTTTCTGGTTCTTCAAAGAGATATGCTCTGTTCTATAAGGTTTGTTGTCTTCGTCTTGGAGAAGACCTTATGTGGTAGAGTAGAGATGACACTAGATTTAATTTTTGCTCTTCAAAGAATGCTGAATTTCTTGGAGTCAGTATGGCATGACCTTGGCTGTAGTCTGTAGAAGTTTGTTACTCAATCCTTTAGGAATGATGTCATATTGTTTGCATTTGGTTAGAAAAAACTATTCGGTTATGCGAGCTGCAGTTAAAAGCATATGCATTTAAAAAAAAACTGTTCCTCAGAAAAGGTGATAGTGGATTCTATCTACTTTTTTATCGAATAAAACTGTTTCGAGTTTTATATTCCAGAACTAAGAATTTAAATTTTTCTCAGAAAATAGGGGAAGCAATTATCATGAAACAAAGGTGATGTAAAGTAAAGCTAAAACGGTATTCCCCACTTTGTTACAGAACCTTCATTCTTGAAGAGTTCCTGCCAGCAGATGAGAATGAGGGCATATTTTCTGGTATGCCTATCACAAATTGGGCAAAACCAATATTTTTTTGCCAGGTTTCCCACTGGAGCTCAAAACCATATTGAAGAGTATTATAAATATGTAAATGCAGGTCTTGTTTTTCAAGAGGTATAAAACCCAATGTAGAGCAAGATTTATCCCTACTTATAATGGCACGTGAGAAAAACCTTGCAAGACAGGCTGCTGCTTATGGAAAGGTCAGATAAGAGGCAGCATAGTCTGCAACTGCATAACGGACATAGCAAGAGGCTCAGCCTGATAGATAAAACAGACAGAACACACAACCAGATAAATTAATTCTATTTTACTGTAAAGCTACTTTTGAAAGTCTGAAAGTAAAATTCTCTTACCATTCCCTTCTCAGTCCGAGAACTTAGGGAAGAACCCTTCTGAGACATTTGCCCCACCCACTTTATAGTTAGATTTTTCTTACCTGTTTCTTACCTGGCCCTTCCTCACATCCTGGACATAAACTGTTTCAACTCCTACCCTCAAAACGACGCTATAGAGCCCTGCACACCAGAACAACTAGACACAAGAACAGTTTTTTCCCAAAGGCCATCACTCTCTAAACAAATTCCCTCAACACTGTCAGACTATTTACTGAATCTGCACTATTATTAATCTTTTCATCATTCCCATCACCATCTCCTTCCACTTATGACTGTATGACTGTAACCTTGTTGCTTGTATCCTTACTGATATTGATTATCAGTATTGTATTGATTGGTTCCTGATTGCTTATTTGTACCCTATGACTATCATTAAGTGTTGTACCTTATGATTCTTGATGAACGTATCTTTTCTTTTATGTACACTGAGAGCATATGCACCAAGGCAAATTCCTTGTGTGTCCAATCACACTTGGCCAATAAAAAATTATATTTTATTCTATTCTATTATTCCACAGGCAGCATCTCTTCCCCTTGTCTCCCAAGGTCAGTCCTACTTACCATTACACTACTCCTCATTTAGTTTTCCTAATCACCTACAGTACCTTATCTTAACTAAATACAATTTCCTTTTATGAGCCCACATAACAATTACTGTGTTATGACATTCATTAAAAAAATCCTCAGATTCAAAGGAGAGACTTTGAAGAAGCAAAATCGACTATTTTGAATCTGGGTTTTGGAAAATACTCTTGAGAATAACATTGACAATTAAGAACACAAATTGATGGGTCATCAAACAAATCAATCGACCGTTCTCATTCGAGGCCTAAATGATGAGGCTCAAATTATCCTAGTTTGAGCATATTATGTCCAAAGACCTAGGTCTCTGGAAAAGGCTCTAATGCTGAGAAAGGTGGAAGGAAAGAGAAGAAGAAGATATCCAGCAATGCACCATTGGATGACTTGAAAGACCAGATTAGGGACAAATCATAAAGGGAAAAAAAATCTATCTAAGAGTCAAAAATGACTTGATCGTTCACAATCATCAATGAATCAATGGAAAGAGAGTACCAGGTGTTATCCATAATTGCTATCCAATTTCAAATTCATAGAAAACTGTCACCTAGAAATGCCATGTAAATATGGAAGGCAAAATCAGAACACCTTCTCATCAGCAATCAACATCCAAATAAGCAGGGGGTGACACCGATTAACACCAAACAAACTATCAAGTAGCAAATAATATCTTAATCAAAGAACTACTAACTGAGACAAACAATCAAAAAGTAAACAACAGTCTAATCAAGGAAATACATAGCAATGTCCCCACTGTCAGGCAAACTACTCATATAAACAGAGAGCAGAGCCCATTTTCCTGCAGTACTGAAGACATTAGCTAGTCTGTTTCATCTGCAAGAAAACAACCAAGCTCAGAAAGCACCAAGGATTCTACATTATAATTTGGGTTTATCCAATGAAGTTGAATTTGGGAGATGCTTCTTTACAATGTGTAATTCCAAAATGTAATGATGACTTCCAACTTAGATAATTTTGCAACATCATGAACAAGCTTTTGAATTCTTCAGAACTATCCACAAACTATTCATGAGATTGGGAATAAATTTAAACTGGAGGAAAGGAAGGGAAGAAGAAAATACCGACGTAACGTTAAAGCTACAAAGTATGCTCTTAAGTAGACAGAATTCTAGTGGAGTTTTACAGTTAATTAAACCAACTTTTGTTATAGTTATAGATTCCTTTCCCCATTTAAAAGAGAGCTTATAAACTCTTGCAGTTGCTCAGATCTGTTATACACGATATAATTATAACATATCTGTTATACATGATATAATTATAACATACTCATTTTCCCAATTGTTCTGTATATATTTCCACCCACCCCACCACTTAGCCTAACTATTCCCACATAGTCGTTTAATGCACCTTCTTATGATGGTAGAGTAAACTCTTCAGCCTTACTATACAATCACCTTACTATATATTTAAAATTTTGCAGAGATTCATATTGAATAACTTACATCTATAACCTCATATATTTCTCACATTTCTCTGCCTTCTTTTGTATCAATGGAACACTAATACATTACTGAAATGCAGTAACTTCTGACCAAGTTAAAACCAAAACGAAAGAAACGTCTCCATAGAGACAAACCTTGGAAATATTTTGTGTTTGGTTCCAGACCGAAGCAATAAAACAAAGTCACATGATTTTTTTTGTTCCCCAGGGCATATAAAAGTTAGGTATGTTTGCATTATATTGTGGTCTAATAAGTGTGCCATAGCATTATATCAAAATAAATGTATATATATTAATTAAAAGTACATTATTGCTAAAATCTAATCATTATCTGATTAATACAATGAAAAAAATGAAATATTGTGAGATTATCAAAATATGATAGAAAGACATGAAGATAGCAAAGGCTATTGAAAAAATGGTGCCACAAACTTTCAATATGGACCACCACCACCCCGGCAATATCTGAGAAGCATAATAAAATTAAGCACAATAAAACAAAGTATGATTGTAATATTTTTATTGGTAATATAAAGAGTTAGATGGGAGTACCAGATCATCTTATTTATCTCTTGAGAAATCTATATACGGGTCAAGAAGCAACAGTGAGAACTGGACAAGGAACCACTGAATGGTTCAAAATTGGGAAAGGAGTCCGGCAAAGCTGTATACTATCGCCCTGCCTATTTAACTTTTATGCAGAGCACCTCATGAGAAAGGCGGAGCTAGATGAATCAAAAGTTGGAATTAAGATTGCCAGGAGAAATAGCAACAACCTCAGATATGCAGATGATACTACTCTAATGGCAGAAAGCAAAGAGGAACTGAAGAGCCTCTTGATGTGGGTGACGAAGGAGAGTGCAAAAGTTGGCTTAAAACTCAATATTAAGAAAACTAAGATCATGGCAGCCAGCCCTCTCAATTCCTGCAAATAGATGGGGAAGAAATGGAGGTAGTGACAGATTTTATTTTCCTGGCCTCCAAGATCACTGCAGATGGGGACTGCAGCCAAGAAAGTAAAAGACGCTTGCTCCTGGGGAGGAAAGCTATGGCAAATCTAGACAGCATTCTAAAAAGCAGAGACATCACCCTGCCAACAAAAGTGCGTATAGTCAAGGCTATTGTTTTCTCAGTTGCAATGTATGGCTGTGAAAGTTGGACCATAAGAAAGGCTAAGTGCCAAAGAATTGAGGCCTTTGAACCATGGTGCTGAAGAAGCCTTCTATGAGTCCCTTGGACTGCAAGACGATCAAACTGGTCAGTCCTAGAGGAGATCAATCCTGACTGCTCTTTAGAAGGCCAGATCCTGAAGAGGAAACTGAAATATTTTGGCCACCTAATGAGAAGGAACAACTCACTGGAGAAGAGCCTAATGCTGAGAAAGAATTGAGGGCAAAAGAAGAAGGGGATGACAGAGAAGGAGGTGGCTGGATGGAATCATTGAAGCAGTAGGCATGAGCTTAAATGGACTCCAGAGGATGATAGAAGACAGGAAGGCCTGGAGGAACGTTGTCCATGGGGTCGCGATGGGTCAGACACGACTTTGCAACTAACAACATCAAAAACAAATCTCAATCCAGAAAAGAATACTGTAGTATATTGTATCATAAGCCATAAGGACTGAAGCTGATAAAATCAAATAATACCATTTTATAAACAAGGGATAGGTGGCAGAAGCCTTGATGGTCAGAAAATTAGGAGCTCTATGGCTGTTGATTCAAAGACAGAAGAAAGGAGACCATAATTTAAACTTCAGGACTAACACAGAACAATGCCATCATTCTAACGCACTCCTGGACAAAAAAACTCTTCCTATTTATGGTTCCCTAATTCTCTACATAAAACTATTTATCTAATTTTGTTATTGCCTGGGAATGAGAAGCAATAAGAAAATGAATCAGAGAAAATAGCTTAAAAGGCTCTTTATGGACAGAGGAGGGAAAATATAGACTGACACACTTAATGGCCAAAAACAATTGTTCTGCAGCCCAAATGACTCATAGTCATCATAAAGCATAAATCAAAGATAGAAGGGGCACCGCGATGCTCCCATATAACACCGCTCCTGCGCAGCCTGCACTGGTTACCGGTGGTCTTCCGGGTGCAATTCAAGGTCCTGGTTATCACCTTTAAAGCACTCCATGACACAGGACTGGTGTTGTGACCCAGGTTCCTGGACCCGGACTCCTGGACTCGGATGATTCAGAAAGTGAGGGAGAAGACCTGGCCAGCCCTGCTTCTCTTGAGCCCTTTCCCTCCCTGGCACCCACTCAAAGGGAGGGGAGGCTCGGGCCCAGCCTGATTCCATGGAGCCTCCTTCTGATTTGGCAACGCCCCAAGAACAGTTTTGGAGCGATGCAAGGTCACGTAGACGTAATCGCCGTGCGCAGCAGCGGAAGAGTTGGGACAAAGCCAAGTCATAATTGTCATGCAGTGACATCTGCAGAGACTATAAATAGGAGGCGGGACTTCCTGGTTTTTTGTCTTGGACAAAGTAATGAGTTGGCGCGAGCTAATGAATTGGCGCGAGCTAACTATTTCAATGGAGGGAAGAATATATTCGTGAGTAATTCTGGCCTTATCTATAATTTCCTCGTTATCTCCAGAAACTTGGCAGGCCCGTGGGTAGACGTGGCCAGGACATGTATCTATGTAAATAAAAGGAAAAAAAAGGAAGGCCTCTGACGGACTCTTTGCTGGGAGTATTGGGGGAAGGGAAACAGAACAACTGGGTTACCTTCGGGACCGCCTACTGCCGCCTATAGCCTCCCATCGACCTGTGCGCTCCCATAGGGAGGGCCTCCTCAGGGTGCCGTCAGTCAAACAATGTCGACTGGTGGCCCCTAGGGGGAGGGCCTTTTCTGTGGGGGCTCCAGCCCTATGGAATGAGTTGCCTCCGGGGCTTCGTCAACTCCCCGACCTCCGGTCTTTTAAACGCGAGCTCAAGACTTTTCTATTCCACTGTGCGGCGCTAGCACAGAATGGAACTGGTCTCATAATTGGTGGTAAAACCCTTTTGGTGTTAAAAGTTAATTGGATTTCTTTTCAGCACAGTCCCAGCTAGTTAGAAATCCATAGTGTAAGTTTGCACGGGTCTTTAAATGTACCGCAAAGAATTCCAGTTCTTCAGAAAACCTTATGATTCAAAAGATTTTTCCTCTTTTCTCTATTAGTTACCTCTTTTCAAGAGAAACCGGTCAAGCCAGCTTTATAGTTCCTTTTACCATAAGATTGACAAATAGGGAGAATTTACTTTTCTGGAGAAGTGGTGTTTATTTCATAATTCTTATGGTATACATATTTTGAATTGGTATACTATGATTGCATATCCAATTGCAATTTTTATAACAGAATTTTTGTTGAAATATTCAAATGCGATCCAAAACACCTAATTTAAATAAATAGTTTTAGTTTGGTTAGTTTAAAAAAAAAGCTTTTATCATCACACCCTAAAAATTCTACTATGGTACTGAATTATTAAGATAGCATAATGTTCAAGAATGGATGAAATAATTTGAAAAACAAATATGCCATATTACTCATTTAGCATAAATAAATACCATCTGATCTCTGTACAGATCAATTTCAATACAGTATTTCCAAATATGTATAAGAGTTTACAGTTTTTTTTAAAAAATTAGTTTTCTGAAGAATATAGTTGATCAGTCCAGCAATGGATAGGTAAAAGGGCAACAGAACAAACACCTTTATAGATTATCACTATGGAAGAATAATCTAAATTTATTATAAATTATAATTGTTTTGAAAGCAAAAATATATAATTTCAATATATTATTTTGTGTTCCTTTTTACAATCCATTCAAAATTAATATAATAATAATGAATACATATATTCTTTGATTCATCTCCCTTAATTTGTAACCACATAATCAACTAAAGCTAATTATTGATTAAAACCTAAGAGTACTAATCATAACTTCTGCCTATCTATTTATTTGACTCTCAAATAAACCTGCTTGCCAAGTTCAAGATACTGTACACAAACATTTTAGTTACATTACAAATTGCTTTTTAGTACATGCAAACTATTTGTGTCTCTATATTAAACGAAGTGGAATAAACATATGAACGTTTCATGCATTTCAACCAAAATAAGAATAAAATGCACAGTATATATAATATGGTCAGTACTTAATTATTTTAATTGGAAATGAAATTTCAATACACTGACATAAAAAAATGAAGAGACGTAAATGTGAATGCAAACAGGAACTTGATTTTTTTAATATAAATCATTTATCTAACTCCAAAAGGAAGATATGTCTTTTAAAAAAAGATGAAATTATTCAATAGTACCAAATATCTAAAAAGCTTATATCTTGATTTCTTAATCAACTATTCATTCTTCAGAAGTGTATTTATCTCCTTCTATTCCACTGTTTTGCAAAGCTTCCAAACATAGTTGCAAAATTTCAATCACCTATTTTAAATCCATGCAGAAATCAAAATAAACCACCCCAAATTTCACAAACAAATCTTGGTTAGCATCAAATGAAGCAATTGTGAAACGCAAAATGGATTCCCCACCTCCCAGTTCTGTATTTCTCTTAGGAAGAGGAAGGAAATAGCAATAATGCAATAAGACAACCTTGAAGGTTGATTAAAACACTGGAACATGATAATAAAGTTTTCAGATGATAGCCCTGTACTGGGTCTTATTACAGGAGAAGACGAATTAGCATACAGAGAAGTCCAGAAGTTATCCACATGGGTGCTCAGAAAACAACTTGCATCTAAATACCAGCAAGACAAAGGAGAAGGTGTTAGACTTCCAGAAGCTGTGAGGAACCTGCCCTACTCTACACCAAGGGGGGCTGTTTGGAGAGGGTTTCCTCTTTCAAATTTCTGGGAGTCCACCTTAGCCAGGATCTCACCTGGAAAAATAACATGATCCAGGTGGTCATGAAGGCTCAACAGAGACTCCATTTCCTTAGGATCTTATGGAAAAATCAGGTGGAACAATGACTGATGGCTTCCTTTTACTGGTCTACAATAGAAAGAGTCCTTACATATTGCGTTACAGTATGGTATGCTGGCTTGACAGCTGCGGACAGAAAGGCATTACAGAGGGTGATGAGCACAGCACAAAAAATTATGGGCTGTCCCTGACACCACTGGACAAAATCGCCAGGACCCACTGCCTCAACAGAGTGAGGAAAATCCTCACGGATGATTCACACCAGGGGTGAAATGCTATCGGCTCGCTCTGGTTTGGATGAACCGGTAGTGATAAAAACTACCGGTTTGGGAGAACCGGTTGTGGAAAAAAAGCTACCGGTTTCTCGGAACCGGTATTTCCGTACAGTTTAGCTTTGCTAGAAAGCAGGAAATCCTGCTTTCTAGCAAAGCTAAATCACGTGGCACAGCTGATCCCCCCCTCTCACTGTTCTACTTACCTTCCCAAGCCTCCTTCTGCTGTGTACTGCGCATGCGCGTGCACACACAGCGTGCATTTGGCGTGCAGCATGCATGCGCGGCCAGCAAACCGGTAGCAAACCAGTTCAGATTTCACCACTGATTCACACCCTGGTCAGCACTTCTTTACTCTCTTATCAGGCAGGAGATATAGAAGCACAGCTAGCTGAACGAACAGGCTAAAAATAGCTTTTATCCATGGGCTTTCAGACTTCTGAATGCAATATAACACCACAATTAGGTTCAATATGATAGACTATCCCCTCCTATATTTCTCACTCTCTGTTCACTTGTTCACCCTGCCCACACAGACCAGCTGATTTCCGTACCTCACCTGCTCTACTCACTGCGGCTGCCTGAGAAGGTGTGCTAGAAGCCGCGTGCATGAAATCACTGTGTGTTTGAAGCCATGTGCAAGTGCGGAAGGCACGTGCACAGAGAGCACATGAGCTCACATTTTCAGGTTGTTTTTTTTTTTTACATTTATATCCCGCCCTTCTCCGAAGACTCAGGGCGGCTTACAGTGTGTAAGGCAATAGTCTCATTCTATTTGTATATTTACAAAGTCAACTTATTGCCCCCCCCAACAATCTGGGTCCTCATTTTACCTACCTTATAAAGCAGGGGTGTCCAAACTTGGTCCCTTTAAGACTTGTGGACTTCAACTCCCAGAGTTCCTCAGCCAGCTTTGCTGGCTGAGGGACTTGGGAGTTGAAGTCCACAAGTCTTAAAGGGACCAAGTTTGGACACCCCTGTTATAAAGGATGGAAGGCTGAGTCAACCTTGGACCTGGTGCGACTAGAACCTGCAGTAATTGCAGGCAGCTGTGTTTTAATAACAGGCTTCTAACAGCCTGAGCCACACATAGGCCTGCACTAGGCGAACCGCTTGTTAAATTATGTGAAGCCCACCTATGACATGACCACATTTTGGGTGTTCGGCAACTGCATTTGTGGTCAATATGAGCCCCTCGCAATTATGTGACTATGATTTACAACAGCTCTGACAGAAACCAGAGTTTACTTCTGGCAAAGTAGTAAAACTTGATCCATAGTGAACAATGGGTTTGCTTAACAACTGCCATGTTTGCTTAATGACCACTGCATTTGCCAGGCTCAATTATGGTTGTAAATCAAAGACTACCTAGAATTTGATAACATACGTTATATTTATTGGGTTATCAATGCAACCAATTGCCTGATAACCCAATAAAGAAGATCTCTTTAAACTAAAGATAAGAATACAGACAGTGCATGGGATTGTGTTTTTTAATGAATTAAGCAGCAATTATTATTTACATTTGTTTTTCATTCTCTTAATGTACAATGACATTATCCCAGAAACTGAGATTGGCAAAAACCTGATATTATAAATGTTAAATTTAATTTTTATTAAGTCATGCATTTTCATTATACGTTTTTAGTAGCTTAGAATATTATTTTATCTGATTATTTTCCATTTATCATAAGATGCTCTTGCTAACAAGAAAGCCAGACAGGTCTGACATGGGCCCAGAGTTCTTTTGAATATTATATTTTGCACTTCAGACTAGCTATAAATTCAAATTTTGGATGTCAATGTTTGGAGGCATCTGGTTGGCCTTTGTTTTAAGGAGAGGATGCTGTAAATTTTGTCTAACCTGTAGTTTTTATATGGTATTTTAATTCTATCTTCACACAGTTAATGAACCCTTGTGTGTTTTACTGTTTGTATATAACTAAATTAGGAAGATCCATCTGATGGAATAAAATATATAACACAATGTATACCTAGGACCGTGAACCATTATGCAAAATATATATATCAGGGTGGATTCTACTTATCTTTACTACCGGTTCACAATGGGGCAGTGCGTGAGCGCGCATGCACAGAAGCTTCCTGATGACATCCGGGTCGGTGAGGGGAGCCTCCCACCAGTTTTACTACTGGTTCTTGTGAACCGGGTCAATCCACCACTGATATATATATATATATGTAGGTCTTGGCGTATTCGGGTCTTTTCCTATGTAAGGTTGAGAGTATCTTGGCGATGTTTTGACGAGGTCTCACTAGTCATCTTCAGGCTGGTGCTTACGGCTTCATGCTTGCACTCACACAAGCATGAATAGAATAGAATAGAATAGAATAGAATAGAATAGAATAGAATAGAATAGAATAGAATAGAATAGAATAGAATAACAGAGTTGGAAGGGACCTTGGACCTTTTAGCAGGAAACCCTATACCACTTCAGACAAATGGTTACCCAACATCTTCTTAAAAACTTCCAGTGTTGGAGCATTCACAACTTCTGGGGGCAAGTTGTTCCAGTGATTGTTCTAACTGTCAGGAAATTTCTCCTTAGTTCTAAGTTACTTCTCTCTTTTGTTAGTTTCTACCCATTGCTTCTTATTCTACGCTCAGGTGCTTTGGAGAATAGTTTGACTCCCTCTTCTTTGTGGCAGCCCCTGAGATCTATTCATCTAATTTTAACATATGCAAGGCAATTGAGGTTACCAATGATAATTATGGATATATCATATCTCCAGTCAGAGGATAGCAGACACACCAATACCACTTTTGGAACATAGAGGTGTCAACCTCAGCATTCTAGTGGCATTAGACTAGAAAATGTAGCAATGGTTTTGAAATAGATAAAATTCAGGGTTGATACAATACAAAGGCAGGCTGTATTTCGTGTCATCATCATTTCTAACAGACTCATTGTAGAGAAAAGAACTTATTTCTTGGTGAAGAATCAACCAAAAAACAACAAAGCTTCATATACGTTTCAGATAAGAGGTATTTTTAATTTAAAAACAATACATTGAACAATAACACAGAAGTCACAAAAACTGGAAAATACAATAATTGCATAAAACTGAACATGTAAGTAGCCAGTATTTGTTATTAATAATACAAAACCACTACTGAGTATCTTTAGAATTGGTACTTATTAAGGAAATCTTAATCTTGTAAATTGTGCAAAGCTTAGCTGCAAAGAAAGAAATGTTTTACAATCCGATTTCAGCTTTTCCTTTATAAATTATTGACTCAACAAATCATATTTTCATGCCAAAATACCTTATATTGTGGAAAAAGTACAATTTATTTCAGAATATAGAGCACTCGTAAATTAATAGAGGGCAGACTTCACAATGTCCTTTCTCCTTATGTCCAAGTCTAATATATCCCTTGTCTAATACTTAAAAGGCAGATGTAGCTTCTTGAATTGCACTGACATACAGCTCCCATTTCTATTCAGTACAGACTTTTCCTAATAATCTCAACAAGGCATTTGACAATCCACAATAACGGTCAAAACGCAAAGGCATATGCCCTGCTTCACCTATCCCATCTCAGCTTCATCTGCATAGTTCCTTAAATGTGCTTCACTTAAACAATGCCTAGATTGCATTTTTCCTCCAGAGAAAGCTCTAACAATGGGAAAAGTGAAAGGAAAGAGAAGCGGATGACCAGCAATAAGGTGAATGGACTCAGTTACAGAGGTGACGGGTACACGGTTGAAATAGCTGAAGATTAGGTTGGGAACAGATCATCATGGAGTAAATTTATCTTTGTGGTCACTAAGAATTGGCATGTAATTATCATCAAACTGCAGGCTAGAATTGCACCACTGATATTATTCAATCAAAACAGCCAAAAGAATCTAAGTTAGGTATCAAGAAACAACAATAGTTTACTTATATAATGTATTTTTATAGGAAACTTCCTATTTATGCTGTGATAATAATTATTTCTTACCAGTATTAGAGATTAATATAAACCTAGACTCAGATGTCTGACTTTTAGATTGATTTACCTTCCTTCATTTAAGTAGACATGTTCTCTTATGCTCAAAATATTAAAAGTTTCCAAAGCAGAACTTAGCACTGATAAACATACTGGATCTATTTCCCTTTTCTCCATTTCTGGTCATTTTTACACTCTGTTCGTATATCAATTTTCTTTTCTTTGAGGGCCTTTTTAAGAATCAGATCTTTTTTAGCAGAACAATGCAATAACAGTTCTAGCCCTCATACTTAGGAAAAGTCATACCAACAACGATAAATATTACATTCATCTGAGAAAAAAATGACAGTCACATTAAAAAAAATATTCAGCTCCTAATCCCATGTTTGCTTCATATAGGACAATCAGCATCAAACATGATTAGATGTTGGATTAAATGCATTGAAAGCATTAGGTTAAAGATAAGAAGACTCAGGTTCAAGTGCTCTTCAGCCATGAAACTGTATTGAATGACTACGGACCAGTCACTCTCTCAGGCTAGTCTATCTGTCTCAGAGAAAATTTGGAAGAAATATTCTTACACACAATATTAAGTCACCAGCGGAGAGACAAAACATCAGTCTAACAAATCAGTTCAATAAAATCTTGGCACTAAAGAGATAAAACATTTACATCATTGCAAGAGAAACTTGTCTTTATTCATTCCAGAAAGCTAAAAGACTACTTTCAGTATCAGTGAAGTTGCCATCTGAAGTATAAACACTTTCACTGGTTTTGCCCAAATGGCCTTTTTCTGAACAATGCAAGCATGAGAAAGCCGATCACACATTCCCACAAGATCCTGTACCCCTTATCAAAGACTCCTGCCACCTTTTTCTCCCAGCAAAACTTTTATGTCTTTAACAGTTGTAAATGTGTTGAGGCTGCCATGTGCAGACTGAGACTGTTCCTGAAATAGAGAGGAAGTAATGGGGGGAAGCTTTACTAGTTGCATGTTGGTCTTTGGCACCCCTCTAGAAGAATCTGTGGCAAATGGAAAAAGTTGCAACTTTTCATTAATTGGATGCATCATTTAGGGAAGGCCTAAAAACCATGTGCTCCAGAAAGTTTCTGTGAAGAAGGAATAGTGTCTCGTCTTTTACGAAGGAATGAGGAAGTAGAAAGTTCTGTTGATGTCATGCACACACCACACACACACACACACACACACACACACACACACACAGAGCAATGTGACAAAATACAGATTTCCATACAGCAAATGTTATGGCCTCTCTAGAAGTCAAGCTCAGATCATCTACAACTAAAACAAGGTTGCCGGATCTATAACCATCCCCGCTTTTAAGACTTAATCCTACTGAAATCCTATCCCACCCCAAAATCCATTGCTAAAGCGACCTCTATTATAATCCATAAAGACAGAGAATTGCTTTGGATCTCTTTGCATGTGACCCTATGGACTAGTATAAACTGGGCTGAAGAGCGCATCAGGTCTCTCCATCCCAAAACCCAGCCCAGTTTGTCAAGCCTAAAGACCGACCGCGGCTGTCAGGGAAGCTGGGGCCGCCAAAAATCCGGGGATCGTAAAAAAAAAAAAAAAAGGGGGGGGGAAGAGCCGCCTGGCTTGCCATAAACCCACGGGACGAAGCCACCGTCGCGCTTGGAGGGGGAAAAAAAGTTTCTTTCCCTACTTTGCAACGTTTCCGCATGGCACTGAAAGCGCACCCTCGCGGGTTTTTCCCGCTAGCCCCGAGCATAAGAAGCCGGGTCGTGGGGATGGACACACACCCGGGACTCACCTTACACTCGGGAATGGTATTCCCGAGAACTTTCACCCAGGAAAGGAAGGAGGACCTCGGATCGGAGACCAAGCGCGGTGGGAGAAGGGCAGGCGACCGTGGCGGAGAAGTCCTGGGTCAAAAGAGCGCCATATCACGGCGCAAAGGCTGTGCGGGATCGGTGGTGGCGGCAGAAGGAAGCAAAAAGAAATATAAAAAGAAAGAAACCCCGCGACCCGTCGCCTGTCCGGGTCCCGCGAGGACTTCTTCGGCCGCCTTGCCGCCCACGCAGATACAAACAACCGGGCGCGGGCACGCTCCCTGGGAGCGCGACCCCGAGCGCCTCGCACCTCCCTCCCTCCTGCCCGCCCACTTCTGAGCTCCTTCCCCTGCCGCACTTTCGCCTCCCTCTCACTTCCTAGCTGGAAATTCCCACTGACGTTGAAAGATGAGCGGCGAAAGAAAAGACGCCCCCGGGGAGGGTTGGAAGCAAAGAAAGGGTGGTGGCCGGGGCTGGGCAACCCGCCGGGGGCCCTCGCGAGTTTATTACACGGAAGCTAAGCTGGCACGCCCTGGCTCCAAAGCGTTTTCCTGCTTTACAAGGGGAAGTAATGCCGGCCGCCAGAGATGACTCTTTCGTTGCGAGGATAGGGAAGATAAATAAGGAAAGAAATGGGATTCTTTTACCCGAAGAAGAGAATCTATCTATCTATCTATCTATCTATCTATCTATCTATCTATCTATCTATCTATCTATCTATCTATCTATCTATCATCACCTTGTTTCTATTTTGAAGTTGCTTGCTATCAAAAGTAACTTTGATCTTGCTTTTGCTAATTAGATAGGTTTATTGCTATAGAAATGGCTTGTGCATACTGTTGCGTAAAATTAAAAAATTGCTTGGTTTTAATGTTGTTATCTTCTACTGTGCTAAAGAGAGTCAGAGTTTTAACAGATTAACCGAGTTGGAAGGAACCTTGTAGGCAGTGGTGAAATCCAATTTTTTTTACTACCGGTTCTGTGGGGGTGGCTTGGTGGGCGTGGCAGGGAAAGGATACTGCAAAATCCCCATTCCCTCCCCACTCCTGGGGGAAGGATAGTGCAAAATCAACATTCCCACCCCACTCTGGGACCAGCCAGAGGTGGTATTTGCCGGTTCTCCGAACTCCTTAAAATTTCCGCTACCGGTTCTCCAGAACCTGTCAGAACCTGATGGATTTCACCCCTGCTTGTAGGTCATCTAGTCCAACATTCCCCCCTCAAGCAGGAGACCCCACACCATTTTTGGCAGATGGCAATCCAGACTCTTCCTGAAAGCTTTATTTATTTATTTATTTATTTATGACAGGAACGGTAGGCACGTTTGTGTGCTTATGCACGCCCCTTATGGTCCTCTTAGGAATGGGGTGAGGTCAATAGTAGAAAGTTTTTGGTTAAAGCTTTTAGGATTATGGGAAGAGACCACAGAGTCAGGTAAACTATTCCAAGCATTGATGATTCTGTTACAGAAGTCATATTTTCTGCAATCTAGATTAAAGCGGTTGACATTAAGTTTAAATCTATTAGTTGCTCTAATATTATTGCAATTAAAGCTGAAGTAGTCTTTAACAGGAAGGACATTACAATAGATGATTCTATGAGTTAAACTGAGGTCTTGTCGAAGACGATGGAGTTCCAAGCTTTCTAAGCCTAGGATTTCAAGTCTGGTGGGATAAGGTATTTTATTGTTTTCAGAGGAATGGAGAACTCTTCTTGTAAAATATTTCTGGACACGTTCGATTGTATTGATGTCAGAGATGTGGTGAGGGTTCCAAACAGGCGAGCTGTATTCTAGAATTGGTCTAGCAAATGTTTTATATGCTCTGGTTAGTAGTGTGGTGTTTTTGGAAAAGAAGCTACGCAAGATTAGGTTTACAACTCTTAGAGCTTTTTTTGCTATGTAGTTGCAGTGGGCTTTGGCACTTAGATCATTTGTCATGAAAACTCCAAGGTGTTTAACGGGATGGGGGTCGTCAGTAAGGTAATGTCCATCTAGTATGTACTTAGTGTTTGGGTTCTTTTTCCTATATGTAAGACTGAGCATTTGCTGGTTGAAATTTGAGCTGCCAATTTTAGACCAAGCGTTAGATGATCAAGGTTGTTTTGAATGATAGAAGTATTGTCTGTGGTGTTAAATAGTTTGACATCGTCAGCAAAGAGAACACAATTACTTGAGATATGGTCACAAAGATCATTAATGTATAGTATAAAGAGTGTTGGTCCAAGGACGCTGCCTTGAGGAACGCCACTCTTGACAGGAACAGGATTTGATAAAGCATTGCCAATTTTGACCACTTGTTGTCTGTTAGACAGAAAAGCAGATATCCATTTGTGAAGGGGTCCTGAGATGCCATAGGATGTTAGTTTTAGGAGAAGTTTATCGTGTACTACTGAGTCGAAAGCTTTGCAGAAGTCTATGTAGATTGCATCTATTGGTTTGCCTTGATCAAGATTTGTAGTCCATATGTTTTTACAGTGGAGAAGTTGTAAGTTACATGATAATTTTTTCCTGAAACCAAATTGTTTATTGGAGAGTAGGTTGTTAGTTTCTAAGTGTGAGGTGATGGATTGGTTGATGATTGATTCCATGACTTTGCAGGTGACGCAGCAAAGAGAGATCGGTCTGTAATTTTCGACTAAGCTGGGCTCTCCTTTTTTGAAGATAGGGATGACTGTGGCTAGTGACCAAAGTTTGGGAAGGGAACTGGTAGTGAAGGCTTTATCAAAGATAATACTAAGGGGTTCAGCTATATTAATGGAAAGTTTTTTTAAGAAATATGCACATAGTCCATCGGATCCAATAGATAGCGATGGTTTTAAGTTATGAAGAGCTTTTCCAACGTTATCTTCAGTGAAATCTATATGAGTTAAGTCATCAGAATCATTGCTGGTACGTTTGTGGAATGTCGGATATGTGTTATCGGAGTTAACAAAAACTGAGCCAAAGAAAATGTTGAAGAGGTTTGCTTTAACTGTTTCGTCATTGCATTCTTTGTTGTTAGAATCTTTTAGTGGTGGAATGGATCTTGAGTCTTTAAGTTTATTGTTAACAAAATTATAAAAGGCACGATTGGAATTTGTGTGTAGGAGGTTCTCTTCTTGCTTGGTGTGGTAATTTGTGCATTCAGTTTTTATTTGGTTGCATATATTTCTGTAGCGGTTTTTGAAATTTGCAACATAGCCTTTTTTGTTTCTTTTCCAGAGGGATTTTTTTTTTGATTGAAACTTTTTTATTGATATGGGTAGTTTGTTTTTCCTGATCATGGTGGTCATTTGTGGTACATATAGTTTAATGATTCTATTGATTTCAAGTAGAAAGACTCTATAGTGGTCTTTAGCAGTTATGCAGGTTGCAAACAGATTTTGCCAGTCCAGAAATGAAAGATAGTTGTTTATAAGGTCATTATTGGCTTTTTTGAAGTTGTAGTTGGGAATACTGTTGTTATGACGATTTAAGTATGGACGTATATTGAGACGAAAATCAATCATGCAGTGGTCACTGTTGGAAAAAGGTTCTTTAATTTGTAGTCCGTAAATTGAGTTTGAATTGTTGCAGAAGATGAGATCAAGGCAGTTGTTGAGTCTTGTATTGTTAGTTACAAGTTGTTCAAGACATAGGTTTGTAACAGCGTTGTATAGTGTAGTATGGATTGGGTCAGTTGAACATTCATTAGTTATCCAGTTAATGAGAGGTAGATTTAGGTCACCCAGGAAGATGAGAGGATATGGGCAGGAGGTAGCCCATGTTAGCATATTTGCATGGGTAATGTCATAGTCAGGGGCTCTGTAGCATAGTAAGAATCGAAGAGTAGTGTCAAGGGATAGGTCGCATACAATAGTTTCAGGAAGAGAAAGTTTATGTGCTACTTGGATATTTTTTAGATTCAGTGACTTTTTGTAAAAGATAGCCACTCCACCACCTCTTCGGTTTTTACGATCTGATCGATAGACTTGATATTCTTTGTTTGATATAATGGAGTCAGGAAGGGATGAGTTCAGCCATGTTTCACACACAAAAATGATATCAAATGTGCCACTGTTTAACAAGAGGATAAATTCAGGTAATTTGTTGACAATGCTTCTTGCATTTATCAATTTGCATTTGAGATCTGAAGTGATTGGTGTTGAAGAGGTAAGGGGCGTGCATACCTAGTTTTGGATGTTAGTAGGTTGGGGGTTGTGTACAATGGATGGTTGTATAGATGGTTGAATGGTAGCTTCCAGTGGTGAAACTCGCACAACTTCCAAAGGCAACTTCTGTTCCATTGCTCTCACTGTCAGAAAAGTTCTCCTTATTTCCAGGTTGAATCTCTCCTTGTTCAGTTTCCATCCATTATTCCTTGTCTGGCTTTCAGGTGCTTTGGAAAATAGCTTGACTCCCTCCTCTCTGTGACAGCCCTCAAATATTGGGACCCTGCTATCATGTCACCCCTGGGCCTTCTCTTCACTAGACTAGCCATGCCCAGTTCCTGTAACAGTTCTTCATTATGTTTTAGCTTCCAGGCCCCTAATAATCTTTGTTGCTCTTCTCTGCACTCTTTCTAGAGTCTCAACATATTTTTTTTGATGTGGTGGTGGTGCCTTTCTCTTTCCTTTTCCCTCCTTACGCCATATTTTCTCCTCCCCTTTCTTCCTAGTTTCCCTTACCTTTTTAAAATTTCTATTTGTATTTTATATATCAATAAACCAATAAAAAATTTGAAATAAATAAATGCATTTTAATATTTTTTTTGACATCAGACATCTCCAACGGGCCTTTCTGACCTGTTCTAAATTCCAGCCATAAGAGATGGAGTTCGATGCTTTAAGAAAGCATCTCTCAAAGGTGATTTTTGTTTTTTCCTTCTAAAGGCCACTGGACTGTTTTTCCCCCCTTGGGGAGGAAGAAGAAAACGTTTCACTTCTCATCCAAGAATCTTCATCAGTTCTGAGGGTGGGGTTTTTTTCTCCTTCATCCTCAAGGAAAAGGAAGTCCAGCTGCTTTTTTAAGAAAACAAAACAAAACATTGGGACAACTATGATTTGAATGATTGAGAATCTCCATAGACATTTAGGAAAGCTGGCTACCTGCTATCCGAAGAAGACCTTCAGAGCTTTCCATGGATCATCAGTGGTTTATAGACCAAGTGTAGTCATTCTCTCTTCTTTCTTTCTACAATTTATCAACTGTCTCAATCTTCAGGTTTACAGAGCTAGAAAATAAGGTTACATTACTTTCAGTTACAAAATTGTAATACTTAATATCAATTAATAGAAGAAACGGGCCAGATATACCCACAAACAGACATATATAGATTCCTGTGACTCAGTGCTTGGTCCCCGAAGACCAGTTGCTTTTTATCAGCCTGTGATGGAATGTCAGGAGGATATAAACTCAATGTAGAACATATAAGTCCTGGGAAAGTAGAAAGGGTGAGAAAGAGACTCAAAGCAGCTGTGCCTTCATTATGCTAAGTATAAATTGAAATAAAGTTTTTGATAGGCTTTTAAGATTCTATTAGATACCTGCCTGAGTTAAGTTAGAGTTACTTAACTGAGTTAAGTTAATAGATTTAACTTACCTCCAGAATGTTAACAAAGTTGATGTAATGACAGATAGATACATAGATAGATAGATGATAGTTAGCTAGCTAGCTAGCTAGCTAGATAGATAGATAGATAGATAGATAGATAGATAGATAGATAGATAGGTGGGTGGATGGGTGGGTGGATGGATAACTTACCTCCAGAATGTTAACCAAGTTGATGTAATGACAGATAGATACATAGATGATAGATAGATAGATAGACAGACAGATAGATACATAGATAGATAGATGATAGCTAGCTAGCTAGATAGATAGATAGATAGATAGATAGATAGATGATAGATAGATAGATAGATAGATAGATAGATAGATAGATAGATAGATAGGTGGGTGGATGGGTGGGTGGATGGATAACTTACCTCCAGAATGTTAACCAAGTTGATGTAATGACAGATAGATACATAGATGATAGATAGATAGATAGACAGACAGATAGATAGATAGATATGGAGATAACAAATACAAGGCCTTGGAGTAAATAAATAAATGTATAAATAAAATGGGGAATGTGTGTACTCTAGCTGTGGAGGAACTTATACTTCAGAATGGTCTAATGGTTAAGCATCAGGCTAGAAATCAGGAGACTGTGAATTCTAGTTCCACCTTGGGCATGAACACCAACTGGGTGAATCTGGGCCAGTCACTCTTTCTCAGTGCAACTCACCTCAAAGGATTATTGTTGTGAGGAAAATAGGAGGAAGATAGCAATAGCACTTAGCAATAGCACTTAGACTTATATACCATTTTACAGTGCTTTTACAGCCATCTCTAAGCGGTTTACAGAGTCAGCATATTGTCCCCAACAATCTGGGTCCTCATTTTACCCACCTCGGAAGGATGGAAGTTTGAGTCAACCTTGAGACTGGTGAGACCCGAACTGCCAAACTGCTGGCAGCCGGTGAACAGCAGAAGTAGCCTGCAATACTTCATTCTAACTACTCCGCCACCATGGTAGGTGGGTATTGTATTCATTATCTTCAGTTAGTTATAAAAATAAAAAAAGCGGATCAATCAAAGACACATACACACCACATATATCAATAGCACTTAGACTTATATACCACTTCATAGTGCTTTTACTATCAACTCTAAGCAGTTTACAGAGCTAGCATATTGCACCCAACAATCTGGGTCCTCATTTTACCCACCTCGGAAGGATGGAAGACTGAGGCAACCTTGAGCCCGGATTCGATCTGCTGAACTGCAGCTAGCAGTCAGCTGAAGTAGCCTGCAGTACTGCACTCTAACCACTGCGCCACGTCGGCTCTTATACCTCTTTATTTATTTATTTTATTTATTTATTTTATTTGTCACAACAATATATATAAGTGTCATACAAAAAAAATTATATAGTATATAAACATATATATGAGTAAATATTAGGAGGTATAAGCATATTTATATATAGGAAGAAGAAAAGAAAAACAATAGGACAGGAATGGTAGGCACGTTTGTGCGCTTATGCATGCCCCTTATGGTCCTCTTAGGAATGGGGTGAGGTCAATAGTAGAAAGTTTTTGGTTAAAGTTATTAGGATTATGGGAAGAGACCACAGAGTCAGGTAAAGTGTTCCAAGCACTTATGATTCTGTTACAGAAGTCATATTTTCTGCAATCTAGATTAAAGCGGTTAACATTAAGTTTAAATCTATTGGTTGCTCTTGTATTATTGCAATTAAAGCTGAAGTAGTCTTTAACAGGAAGGACATTACAGTAGATGATTCTATGAGTTAAATTTAGGTCATGTCGAAGGCGACGGAGTTCCAAGTTTTCTAAGCCTAGGATTTCAAGTCTGGTGGGATAAGGTATTTTGTTATTTTCAGAGGAATGGAGAACTCTTCTTGTAAAATATTTCTGGACACGTTCAATTGTATTGATGTCAGAGATGTGGTGAGGGTTCCAAACAGGTGAGCTGTATTCTAGAATTGGTCTAGCAAATGTTTATATGCTCTGGTTAGTAGTGTAGTGTTTTTGGAGAAGAAGCTACGTAAGATTAGGTTAACAACTCTTAGAGCCTTTTTTGCTATGTAGTTGCAGTGGGCTTTGGCACTTAGATCATTTGTCATGAAAACTCCAAGGTCTTTAACGGGATGGGGGTCATCTGTAAGATAATGTCCATCAAGTATGTACTTAGTGTTTGGGTTCTTTTTTCCAATATGTAAGACTGAGCATTTGCTGGTTGAGATTTGGAGTTGCCAAGTTTTAGACCAAGCAGTTAGATGATCAAGGTCTTTTTGAATGATAGATGTATTGTCTGTGGTGTTAAATAGTTTGACATCGTCAGCAAAGAGAACACAATTACTTGAGATATGGTCTCAAAGATCATAAAAAAGATGACTTTTAAGAAAGTCATGGCTGTCTAGACAACCAGACTGAAAGGGAGATTTGATTCTGGCAGGTGTTGCCTGATATATGAGTATTAGGCCATGTAAGGATTTAAAGGTAATGACCAGCTGTTTGAATTGGGCCCAGAAGCCTATAGGCAAGCAATGAATTACGAATATTGTTATTCTACACTGCTGAAGTTATCCCACCATCCATTTTATTCCCTGACCCTGAGGGAGAAAACCTTAAAAAACATCTACCCACTAATTTCCTTCTGTGCCCCGTAACAATGCAAGGTGAATTTGCTGGACATAAAAATGGCTCTTAGAATTTACTATAGACTACATTTAGAAAATTACAATCGACTGTTGCCTCTTCTGTCCTTCCAAATATTGATCATTTCAAAACTGGAAAACCAAACATTTTGTCTGACTCTACAATAGAGCTTGCTGATTCAAAGTTCCTCCAGTGTGAGTGATTTCAGCCATGCGTTTAATAAAAAAAAAATGTTGCTTGTATCTTTACGATCTATATTGCTATTGTTTCCTGATTGCTTATTTGTACCCTATGACTATCATTAAGTGTTGTACCTTATGATTCTTGATGAACGTATTTTTTCTTTTATGTACACTGAGAGCATATGCACCAAGATGAATTCCTTGTGTGTCCAATCACACTTGGCCAACAAAAAATTCTATTCTATATACTATAAGAACATAGCATAAAACAATGCCACAAAAAAAAAAAAAGAAATCTCAGGATTATATAAGTTGGAAACATGCAGAAGAGGCCTTCATCCTGCAGTGGATAGACAATGGCTAAAATGATGATGATAATCATTGTTCTATTAAGGGCTTTGACAATAACATGAAGACTATAGTTACTAATATTTATATAATCCAGGCAGATGTTAATCCTACAATTTATTCCTGCAAAACCCTTAGCAAGGTAGTGTCTATTGGCCTTAACTTCCAAGTGGAGTCATGTCATTTGGTTCATCCATTTGCTAGCCTGTTGTACTATCCTGCTGCTACTCATTTATCCCATCTCCCAAGTAATTGAGCATACAGGTAGTCACAGTGACTTACAACCATTCATTTAGAGACTATATAAAGTTGCAACACTACTGAAAAAAATAGCTTATGACTTTTCCTTGCACTTATGGTGGTTTGCAGCCTTCCTATGCTCATGTGATCAAATTCTGGGTGCTTGGTCATTGGCATATATACATTGCAATGGTTGCAATTTCCCAGGCTCATTTGATCTTCTCTTTTGTGCTCCTCCCAGCTTGGTTTCCGACAAGCAAACTCAATGCAGGAAACTGGATTCACTGAATGACCATGTGATTTGCTTAACAACCATGGCAAAAAAAGGTTGTAAAATTGTGCACAACTCATTTAATTATTACCTTGCTTAGCAAAGGAAAAGCTGGTTCCAAATTGTGGTTTGTAAATGGAGAATTACTTGTATGCTAAGAGTGGAAAGTTTTCACTCACCTGTCCTTGGAAGATTGGCAAAACAATGAGCGAGTAGTTCCTGCCTCTATCTAAGTCAGGGGTCTCCAACCTTGGTCCCTTTAAGACTTGTGGACTTCAACTCCCAGAGTCCCTCAGCCAGCAAAGCTGGCTGAGGAACTCTGGGAGCTGAAGTCCACAAGTCTTAAAGGGACCAAGGTTGGAGACCCCTGATCTAAGTATTCGTGAGTAGTGATGGGTATCCAGCCAAAAGGGAGCAAAGAAAACAGGTTTGCCAGTATCGACCTCTGTTTTGAAGGGGCAGATAAAAAACAGCATAAGCACTGGGTTAAGGAGCAGTATATGGCTTTTTTTTAAAAAATTGTTCCTAAAGCAAGAGGCAGAATAAGGCAATCAGTAGAAAATAGATTTGGAGGAAAGAACTATGCACTGGACCTTTGAAAAATTGATGCCTGTTTTAATTGCTTATCCAGCTGGCTTTTACTGGTAACCATGAAGTGAGAGGGGCATAATGATGTCCTTTACCGTGGGCAGCAAATGTCTTGTACTAGCCTAGGGGTGTCCAAACGTGGCAGCTTTAAGACTTGTGGACTTCAACTTCCAGAATTCCTCAGCCAGCGTGCCTACCATCCCTGTCCTAATGTTCCCTTTAATTGTATTCATTTTATGTATTCAATTCATGCTTATATTTATTTTTTTAATATGTATTTGACAAAATAAATAAATAAATGAATAAATAAATAAATAAATAAATATTTTCAGCCAGCATGTTAGTGAGAATTATAGGAATTGAAGTCCAACACATTTGGCTATATTCTTTCAACATCAAATCTTATTTTCCCGAGGCAACACAGTTTTTTTTACAAAGGAAATATATATAATATAAACTTGAGACTAGGGTAGAAAATCTTCTGCACTGACGCAATCATTTTTATTACTATCATTAAATTACATTTGCCTGCAGCATTTCTTGTAAAGTGCTCATCATTTTCTGGTGTTAGGAATGTAATAATAAGGGATGAAGAATTGGAGACCTGGAGTCAAAGTAGATGATGAATCCCATCTATGCATTTAAGAATGAAATCAATAATCTGAATTTCTCCTCCCTTATGTTTCATCTGAGGCAATTATATCTTTTTCCAAAACATGATTCCAATGCCAGTTTTCCTTCCTTTAAGGAAATAGAGTAGATCGGGTAACTCAAGAGTGAAGTACATGTTTTGTAACTCAAGGGTGAAGTATAGTACTGAAGCTCTGTAGCATTCCAAGTAGGACTTGGAAAAACTCTTATAAAAAGCTGCAATTCTGGAGTAAAATTTATTCTGATTTAGTAGAAGGCAATTCTCCTGAGTCCTAGCAGATGCCCTATTTCGCCAAAGATCAGATTCTAAATCCTATCTTGACCCCTTTTTTGAATTATGGTTTCTTAATCTCTCATAGAACATAGAATAATATATTTGGAAAAGACCTTGGAGGTCTTCAAGTCCAACCCCCTGCTCAAACAGCAGATCTCCATATCATTTCAGACAAATGGTATGGGGTTGTCCGGTCTCTTTTTGAAAGCCACTAGTGATGGGGCACCGACAATTTGTTGAAGGCAAGTTATTTCATTGGTTAATTGCTCTCACCATTAGGAAATTTCTCCTTAGTTTTGTCTTTGGTTAGTTTCCAACCATTGTATCTTGTCATGCCTTTTGGTGCTTTGCAAAAAAAATAATAATAGTTTGACCCTCTCATCTTTGTAGAATTTACCATGTCCTTCATGTTTCCTAATAGATATTATTCTACATATGTTTTCACTTTTTGTTTTTCCAGGATTCATGCACTACTTTCCTAAAAGGTTAGTGTAGTTTTCTTGCAACAATTCAAAAATGATTAACTATTGCCAAGATTTAGTTTTTTGCTTCCCATCTAGCCTGTCATTCTGAAATTTTGTGGTGATCTCCCATCCAAGTTAGTAAAATCATTGACGAAGTTCTAATTAGTAGATTGCAAATTTAATTAGTGGAAATGCAGAACTCAATCTGTGTGGCAAAGTTTCCATTTAGTAGACAGGTCCTCTATATTGCAATTCAGCCTGAATACACACATTTATACACAATTATGCAAATTATGTAAATTGGAGTGATCTCTGTTCAGGTCTAACAGATACAACTGCCATTCTTCCAAATGGTCCATTAAATTGAAGTTTTACTGTACTAACAAGGTTTATCTGCTTAACTTCGTAAACAATGCATATGAATTTCTCCTATAGTCTTAAGAACATTTAAGCAATAGGTAAGCAAAGTTTATGTTTCTTAACCAGCTAGGAAAAAACTACAGCACTTCAATAAACAATGTGAGGTAACTTAACCCTTAACCCATTTTTAGGGTTTTTTCCCTCCAAACATAATCAAAGTTGTGTCCCTGAGGATTTTATCCATGAAAAGACAATGTGTTCTATTGTACACATTAAAATATGTTGCATTGTGTTTTCAAAAACATTTCGTCCGATGCCTTTAATGGCTGAAAACTAAGAAACGATAATTTTGAGTTCTTGCACCTTCCTGCATCCTGAGAAATTCTCCCATATTTCTTTCCCCAAAATAAATATAATAAAAAAATTTTCTCCTAGTCTGCTATTATTCTCAGCTCTGACTTTATTTTCTCAGTTGGAGAAGATAAGTTACTTTTGTGAACCATCTCTGTAAAGTCCTGTGATGTAGTTGTGGAGAAGAGAAATGACAAAGACTTCTTTGAATTGCTAGGCAACCAAAGGATGTCACCCTCACCTCCTCCAGACCGATAAACAGGACCAATTATTGTAGACAACTGAGTGAAAGGAAGTACAGTATGGTAGATATTGCCCGATAAATCAAATTCAAAAGAGAAACTAATCTGATTATATCTCTGAATTGTAATTTCTACATATCACATCTACACTTAGGCATTTTTTTAAGGATTAAAAAGGTTTTGGAATCTTAGTTATTCAACACATATAATAACCCTTTCAATTTTTGCATAGATGAGATTCACATGACAGATTAATATGATTGGTTTTGTTTAAACTCTCATGTTGATTTAATCTACTATTGTGGTTAGGAATTTAGCAACCATGACTCTGTGGCTTGTTCAATAAATTATAGTTAAAGCAAAATAAGCCTTAGAGTGAACTGAACCAAATAAGCTAAAAAAATAGGGTGGGTTGACACCATAAGCACCATAATCCAAAAACAAACAAAGCACCATTTCAAATTATATCTAACCAAATTTATAATGTTGCATGATTGCTGATATACAATTGATTAAACATGTTGTATGAACACAGCTGCTGCCTCCTGCCATACACTGTTATGTATTCATGTTTGTGCCTTTAAATATTTGAGCGGGAAATCAGCACGTTGCTGATTGGACGAAGCCTCCAGCAGAACTGTATAAAAGGAGAGGTTTTTCCCCCAGCCTGTTGCTGGGTTCACCATATATTAAAGAGCTGTTGTCACTAACCTGGTCTCCAGCCTCGTTACTTCCCAAACTTAACACTGGCGACGAGGATGGGATTTCGAGGCTAAGGAGAACCAGAACCGAGCTGAAGCACGATAGACCCGAACCCAGCAAACACAGGGCAGAAAAGCGGAGATGGCCAGTTACACTCCGCCCGCACCGTTTGACCCGGCTAAAGAGAAATGGGGAACGTATATGACCCGTTTCGAAAGCTTTCTAGAAGCCAACGAACTGCAAGGAGTTCCAGATAACCGCAAAAGGGCTTATTTCTTAAGCCACTGTGGTCCGGAGGTCATTGATATCGCGGAAGCCCTGGCAGAGCCAACGCCGTTACAATCGGTGTCGTGGCCAACTCTACAGACTTTACTAAAAAACCACTTCGCACCAACGCCGTCCAAATACGTGCGGCGGTTTGAATTCGGAGAGCGAAGGCAGATGGAGGGCGAATCCATCGGTGACTACATGGCCGCCCTGAGGAAAGCGTCCAAGGACTGCGGATACCGCGACCTAGACGAGGTGCTCCTCGAGCAACTCATCCGAGGGGTCAGAGACATCCGTTTGCGGCGACGGCTGCTAGCAAAGAGCAACCTGACGCTGGCCAACGCTCTGGACGAAGCCAGAGCACATGAAATGTCCACCCAAGCGGCGGAGACACTGCAAAAGCCGGTCCCACTTAAGGCAAGCGCGAAGACAACCCCAGTGCACCAGGAGGAGGTTCAGACCGAATCCGACGGTGAAGATGAGGAAGGGGTCTGCAGAACTGAGAAACGTGACAAAGGGGACCGAGACGAGTGTGGAAGCTGCGGTGGTCAACACCAGCGCCAACGCTGCAAATTTAAGGACGCGACATGTCGGCGGTGCGGAAAGAAGGGGCACCTAGCTCAAGTTTGTCGAGCGCCCAACCTTCCCGCCGAAAATTCAAATCGAATCAGAGCGCGGAATCGGCAAGGCGACCGCGATTGGCTCAAACAAAAAGGCGCGGATTCAAACCAAACGACTGTGGTCATAGGCGCGCCTCGACCAGTGGAGAAGAAGATCTTCACCAGACCAAAATAGAGGGAGTACGGTGCCGGCTCAAGTAGACACGGGATCAGCGATCACCATCATGTCCTGGGACACTTTGGCGAAGTCACTGCCGTCAGTCGCGAGCGCCACCTGCAAGCACAACGGCTACGAGTCCATGACTACCAGGGAATCGCATCCCTGTTCGAGGACCACCTCCGTCCGAGTCGAGTACGGACCACATAGGAAGACCCTGCCCATCACGATCGTTGAAGGAACCCTGCCCAGTCTGTTGGGACTAGACTGGTTTCGTGCCCTGGGCATGGGAGTGACTGGCATCTACAGAAGTGACTGTAACCTGAAAGACATTCTCTTTAACGAGTTCGAAGATGTCTTCAAGGACTGCCTGGGCAAGTACAAGGGGACCCCTATTTCCTTCAACTTAGACCCCCAGGTAGCTCCCATTAGGCTTAAGGCGAGGAGAGTCCCTTTTGCCCTAAAACCAAAAATCGATAAGGAGCTCGATAAGCTCATAAATCAGGGGATTTTGGTGCCAGTCGATCACGCAAAGTGGGAGACGCCAATCGTCACCCCAATAAAACCAGACGGGTCAATTAGAATTTGCGCTGACTACAAGGCGACGCTTAACAAAGCCTTACAGAAAAGCGCTTACCCGGTTCCAGTGGTGCAACATCTGCTGCACTCTTTGGGGCGAGGGCAAGTCTTTGCAAAGTTAGACTTGGCCCAAGCCTACCAACAACTGCCCGTAGACGCCCGCACAGCCAAGCCCAAACGATTGTAACGCACAGGGGGGCCTTCAAGTGCACCCGATTGCAATTTGGGGTGAGTGTGGCACCAGGGCTGTTCCAAAACCTAATGGAACGACTTCTACAGGGCTCCCAGGGGTAGTTCCCTACTTCGATGATGTCCTAATTTCAGGGGAAAACATAGAGGAATTGGGGGAGCGTTTAAGAAAGGTTTTGGGCATTTTCCGGACAGCCGGATTAAAAGTCAAGGTAAACAAATGCCAGATAGGGGTCGAATCCGTCGAGTTCTTGGGCTACCGGATAGACAAGAAAGGAATTCACCCTACTGAGAGCAAGGTCAAGGCAATTAGAGAGGCTCCAGCGCCCAAAAACAAAGCAGAGCTGCAGGCATTCCTGGGGTTAGTGAATTTTTACGCGGTCTTTTTAAAGAACAAAGCGACCGTTGCCGAACCGCTGCATAGACTTTTAGGGAAAAATACTGTTTGGTCTTGGGGAAAGTCGGAAAATAGGGCTTTTGAAGCAGTAAAGAACCTGCTCTCAAGTGATAGCCTGCTCATCCAATACCACAACTCATTGCCCCTAGTGCTGGTCTGCGATGCCTCCCCTTATGGGGTGGGGGCTGTACTCAGCCATAGACTTCCAAACGGCACAGAAGCCCCTATAGCTTTTTACTCTAGAACGATGTCCTCCCCAGAGAGAAATTACAGCCAATTAGATAAAGAAGCACTAGCCATTGTGTCAGGGGTTAAAAAATTCCACGAATATGTCTTTGGGCGGGATTTTGAAATCGTGACTGACCACAGACCGCTACTAGGGATACTAGCTGGCGACCACCCAACGCCTGTGGCACTTTCGCCATGCTTGACCCGATGGACTATTTTCTTAGCCGCTTATTCGCATAAGCTGCAGCATCGACCAGGAAAGAAGTGGGGCATGCAGGCGCGTTAAGCAGATGCCCACTGCCAGGGGCCATCAAGACCCCACGCCGGGACGCCCATCCT
The DNA here is from genome assembly GCF_028640845.1 of Ahaetulla prasina. Lineage (NCBI taxonomy): Eukaryota > Metazoa > Chordata > Lepidosauria > Squamata > Colubridae > Ahaetulla > Ahaetulla prasina. The sequence goes on along the minus strand of NC_080546.1, from coordinate 25,585,675 downwards.
GCTTATTGACTCCTTGGACTCTGGCCCAGTCACGTCTAAGGAAGTGGCTCGGCATCATACCGACATTATGTTAAGGACTGTACTCGGTTGGGTACAAAGAGGGTGGCCCGCTGCGCCGGGCGAACGTTTTAAGGAGTTTGTTAAAAAAAGGGATGAGCTCTCGGCTCAAGGGGGGTGCCTGTTATGGGGTGATCGGGTAGTAATCCCCGATAAACTAAGGGAAAAGGTATTGGACCTCCTCCACGAGGGTCACCCAGGGATCGTAAGGATGAAGGGGCTAGCAAGAAGCTATGTGTGGTGGCCACTCATGGATTCAGAAATTGCTGAGAGGGTAGGGAAATGCCAGGCTTGCCAAGAGTCCAGACCCCTACCACCAACGGCCCCAGTCAGGGAATGGAAAAAACCCCAAGGGCCCTGGTCAAGAATCCACATTGATTTTGCTGGGCCTTTCCACGGCCAAACCTTCCTAGTGGTTGTCGACGCATTCTCTAAATGGTTGGAAATCATACTTATGAAATCCACTACGGCCGAGGCAGTAATCGCAGCCCTGCGCCACCTATTCGCAACCCACGGGTTGCCTGACACTCTAGTGTCCGACAACGGGCCGCACCACGGCAGCCCAGTTTGAAGAATACTTGGCAGAGGAGGGCATCCGACATGCCCTCTCTGCGCCTTTCCACCCTGCGCCGAATGGCCTTGCAGAGCGTTCCGTCCGGGCGCTAAGGAGGCATTGTCCAGGCTCAAGCCAGGTGACTGGCAAACAAAGATAGACTTCTTTCTGGCCGTTCAGCACAGAACTCCAAGCACTGCTACAGGCAGAAGCCCAGCCGAACTATTGATGGACGGAAACTCCGGTGCCCACTTGACTGCTTGAGTCCCCATTACACACCAGAGGGTTACAAGGGGAATAGACAAAACAAGGGAATTGGGCATAGGCGATCGAGTGTGGGCCCGCAACTACGGGACGGCCCAAGTTGGCTCGCAGGGCAAATAATAAAAGCAACCGCCCAAAGTCATACTTGGTCGAATTACAAGACAACCGAGTATGGAGGCGCCACATAGATCAGATAAGGAGACGAATAACTGAACAACCTAAGCCACAGGAAATAAATTATGACCCTCCTTATTTGAACCCACAGCTGACAATGACCCGGGAGGCGCAAGACTTAGCTGAGGTCCCAGAGTTCCAGCGACGCCATCAGGTTCCAGAGGAAACGACAGGAAAATGACAAAGTAATCCAGGGCCGGATGGCCAAGAAAAAGAATCTGTAAATAATCCAGGGCCCGATGGCTTAGAGAAAGAGCTGGGAGGAGAAAACAGACCCTCCGAACAGCTCAAAACACCACCCAGGACTGAACCGCGCAGGTCTGAAAGAACTAGGAGACGCCCAGGTTATTTGCGTGACTACGTCGAAAAATAACATGTAAATAAAATGTAAATAGAGGCAAAGTGTTTTCTGGGAGGGGAGGAGTGTTATGTATTCATGTTTGTGCCTTTAAATATTTGAGCGGGAAATCAGCACGTTGCTGATTGGACGAAGCCTCCAGCAGAACTGTATAAAAGGAGAGGTTTTTCCCCCAGCCAGTTGCTGGGTTCACCATATATTAAAGAGCTGTTGTCACTACCCTGGTCTCCAGCCTCGTTACTTCCCGAACTTAACATACACTAATTTTGATTTAGCATTTATCATCTCAGTTCATTGAAATAAAGTTTCTTTAAGAAAGGACTACAGAGATGAGATGTCTCCAATGTTTATATCCAGCAATTTAACTTGGTTGGTACAGGAAGGCAATAAAATATGTCTCAACAAGAATATATCTATTTCAACTGCTTATGATCTATGTTCACATATGGATTTATTTTTTAACTATTTCAATCCATAGTTAATCAATTTGAGAAATATTCTACTGGCTCTATTATAATACTGGTTGTAACACAGCTATACTGGTTGGGATAAGGAACATCACATTGGTGTTAGGTTGTATTTTAATATCTTAAAATTAGAAAATCTACTGTTTGCTGATATGCAATGAAAATACATATATACATGCATGCATATATATACATACACACACACACAGCAGTAGTAGGTTGCTACCAGTTCACCCCAGATCAGTGGTGGCTTTGCCCACCCACCCAGACATCTCTGCACGTACACAATATACAATATATGCAGACAAACCAGTGGTTATATTTTCACTGTAGGCCATATGGCTTATTATAAAATCTTACGAATTTGAAGATTAGACAAACACTTTTTAAAGAGTAAGCTACCAATATTTAAAATGTTTTACTAAAATGAAGACTGACCATTTACAAAAATTGGAATAGGGGATTGGAGCCTCCTACTTTGTCAGTAGTTTCCAGTTTTAAGAAATCCTACATGTATTTTTTTTAATGGCTTTAAAATGTAGTAATACATCCAAAAGGTAAGTATTTGGTAAGGGCTAAATTTGTGCAAACCCCCCACCCCTGCATTCTTGGAAACCAACTTATATTTTAAACATTATTTTATTCCTCCTCTATCATCTTTTGGTCCTCCTCTATCGGTTATTAATATTAAAAATGTAAGCAATTGCCTTACATTCAGTGAAATACAAACGTGCCTACCGTTCCTGTCCTATTGTTTTTCTTTTCTTCTTCCTATATATATGCTTATAACTCCTTATATTTACCCATATATGTGTTTATTTACTATATAATCTTTTTGTATGACACCTACATATAATGTTGTGACAAAATAAAATAAATAAATAAAAATAAATCTCCCTCCCTCATCTTCATCAGCTTCCAGAAATACTGGACTAATTCATCCCAAATCAGCTGCTTAGCATCTTTCCAGGTTTTAAGTCAGAAACTTTCCCCGTTTCCAACTAGGAAAAGTGTAGATTTAAACTTGGTTGCTGCAAGCATCACCTGTTCAAGGTTGACTCAGCCTTCCATCCTTCGAAGGTGGGTAAAATGAGAACCCAAATTGTTGGGGACAATATGCTGACTCTGTAAACCGGTAAGAGACGGCTGTAAAAGCATTATAAAGTGGTATATAAGTCTAAGTGCTATTGCTATTCACAGCCACCTTGTGAAACCTTGGTGTCCAAAGGAATTTTTTTGAGTCGTGCAGGCTAGTCACACATTTCAGTTGTGGTGATTCACTCTGGATTTGTTCAGTTTCTGGTTCCGTCAAAGGAAGAACCCTGCCAGCTGAGGAAGAAAGTTTTCATACATGAGCAAAGAAATGACAGTTTTAAGTGTTTTAAAGGAAACGTGTGGTTTTTAAACCATGCTAGTTGAAACAGAACGACAAGCAGAGGAGGATAACCCCGGAAGCTGTGGTCAGTAGCAGAGGGATGAAACAAGAAATATAGATGCTATATACATTTGCAACTCTGATAAGTATCTCTGCCACCACCCACTCTACATGCCAGCTTGATTTAACAATGTCAGATTCATCCTATTTTGGAAACTTTCCTATTTGTTCCGCAGTATAAAGATTGAAGCATTCAAAATCTCATCATAACTATCTTGTTAGGAAAAAAAACCTTATCCAATATTTTTCTGCCTTTCTCTATATGAATGTTATCATGAATAGTACTATATTGAATTCATATTTGGGGCACCATCTTCCAGGTTGTAATTGGGTTCATCCGCTAAAATTCCATTCCTACTGATCTTCCAAAGCTGTAGTACACAGAATGTACTATACACTGATGTATACTGAATGGGTGCAGAAAAGTGGCAGTGAAGAACGATAGTCAACAACCCAGAAAAAGGATGTTATGCAAGTCCATCCAATACTCCTCCCCATCAGACCATTGACTGGGGCTGGTAGAAGTTAGAATATGAAAATCCATCAACAAAAAATATTGCCTCAGCAATCAAATGATGAGTCAGGACCACCCCAACGAAGCTGTCGAAGTGCTGTCCCAGTGCCTGGAAGCCGTACGGGTCTGGATGGGGAGAAACAGACTCAAGCTCAATCCCTCCAAGACGGAGTGGCTGTGGATGCCGGCACCCTGGTACACCCTGGTGGCGAGTTAGTGGCCCCAAAGGAGGTGGTTCGCAACTTGGGCGTCCTCCTGGATGGCCGGCTGTCCTTTGATGAACATCTGGCGGCCGTCACCAGGAGGGCCTTTTACCAAGTTCGCTTGGTTCGCCAGTTGCGTCCCTTCCTTGACCGGGATGCCTTATGCACAGTCACTCACGCTCTGGTTACGTCTCGGCTGGATTATTGCAATGTTCTCTACATGGGGCTGCCCTTGAGGTGCACCCGGAGGCTGCAGTTAGTCCAGAATGCAACTGCGCGAGTGGTAATGGGAGCCGCTCGTGGCGCCCATGTAACACCACTGCTCCGTAGTCTGCACTGGCTTCCTGTAGTCTTTCGGGTGCGCTTCAAGATCTTGGTTACCACCTTTAAAGCGCTCCATGGCTTAGGACCCGGGTACTTACGAGACTGCCTGCTGTTACCGTATGCCTCCCATCGGCCCGTACGCTCCCACAGAGAGGGCCTTCTCAGGGTGCCGTCCGCCAAACAATGTCGGCTGGCGGCCCCCAGGAGTAGGGCCTTCTCTGTGGCAGCACCGACGCTCTGGAACGAACTCCCCCCTGGCTTACGTCAAGTGCCTGATCTTCGGACCTTTCGTCGTGAGCTAAAAACATATTTATTCATTCAAGCAGGACTGGCATAAATAGTGGATTTTAAATTGGGGTTTTAGTAATATTTTAAATTTTTTAAATCTTTTAAATTACTGGCCATTTAGTAATAGTTTATTTTAATTTCTTTTAATTGTATATATTCTGTATTTTATTCCGGCTGTACACCGCCCTGAGTCCTTCGGGAGAAGGGCGGTATAAAAATTTAATAAAATAAAATAAAATAAAATAAATAAACTCTTGGCTATGGGCAGAGTAAATCTGCAATACGGTATTCTAACTACTGTGTCATGATGGGTTCACAAATCATTGTGTATAAATAATTGAATAAACCACAATGAGTCATGCTACATAAATCATAGTTTGGATTCACATCATACGCTAAATCAAAGCCACCCAACCCCCCTCCCCCGTGGTTTGGTTCAGAACAACTATTTTGTAACTTTGGAAGCCCTTCTGATTACTATTGCTAATGGTCACCTGCATGGTGTCCTGAGGCAAAAAACAGAATTAATATAGCTAATGCCTGATTAAGGGAATAAAGACCCAGGAAAATTAATACATCACGCCCTACATACATTCTACATTGTATATAGAAGTACCAGGTCTGGACTGCAGATAACTGGATGGCAGCACATAGGTATGAAAAATTCTAATTCTTTGTTACCATATATTTGTAACATATACTTGTATACTTGGTTTTATTTCAGGCCAGAGATTCATTCATTCACTCATTCACTCACTCATTCATTCATTCATTCATTCATTCATTCATTCACATTGTTAATCACTGCAAATGGGCCAATGCTTAGAGTCATATAATACATTAATAATTTGTGCATATAAAATTCATATATCATAAACAATTTTTTTTTTTTGTTTACATTTATACCCCGCCCTTCTCCGAAGACTCAGGGCGGCTTACAATGTATAGGGCAATAGTCTCATTCTATTTGTATATATTTACAAAGTCAACTTATTGCCCCCCCAACAATCTGGGTCCTCATTTTACCTACCTTATAAAGGATGGAAGGCTGAGTCAACCTTGGGCCGGGCTCGAACCTGCAGTAATTGCAGGCTTTGTGTTCTTAATAACAGGCCTTACCAGGCAGAGCTAAACCGGCCCATATTGATACCCCATAATTGACTAGGTCCATAGGCCAGCTGAAGGGGTTTCTTAAATACAAAGATGGGAGTCAAATTCTTTTGTGGGTATAGCATGTTTCACAATAGGAGGTGTCAACGCTGAAGCTGACCTGACTGGAACCATTTTGGAGCTTCAATATTGCCACACTAGAGCTGAGGGATAGGGAGGGGGGAATAGAGATAGCTGGGATTTATAGCTAAAACTTTCTCTTGGGAACCAAGGTTATTCTCACACCTGGTCAGAGGGAGAGAAGGAGTGATGTTACCGGGTGACTGGATGGTACCTTGATTAGACCATGTGATTGAATGTTTGGAGAAAGGGAAAAAACTTTTCACTTGGTGAAAACCGCAGGAACCCTCAGAGTGGGTTTTCACCAGATCTGTGCCAATATGACATAGCCAATAAAACTATTCTTTGAGAAATTTACTAGCCTCAGAGTTTTGCTTGCTTTGGGACTATTGAAACCCTGACAGGGGGACTATCGTTGAAAAGACCTCCTCATAGATTAATTCCTCTTTTCCCTAATGCGACGGGTTCAATAGTATATCCTTCTACCTTGATGTTTGAACCAGATTGGCAGAATCATACCTTGCAAGGCAATTCCTGAATGTATGCTGATGCTATGCCATAAAAGACTTTGTAAATGACAATCAGAATATCAAACTGCATCTTGAGACCTGTTGGTAATCAAGGCAGTAATATGAAAATAGGTGTAATTTTGCAAGGATGGGCTTCCCTGATTAACAGACAATGTAGCTCCAGATGCTGTAGTGCAATATCAATATCATCAGCAATGACTAAATTAGAATAGAATAGAATAGAATAGAATAGAATAGAATAGAATAGAATAGAATTTTTTATTGGCCAAGTGTGATTGGACACACAAGGAATTTGTCTTGGTGCATATGCTCTCAGTGTACATAAAAGAAAAGATACCTTCATCAAGGTACAACACTTACAAGATTTAATGATGGTCATAGGGTACAAATTTAACACTTAATGATACAACACTTAATGATAATCACAGGGTACAAATAAGCAATCAGGAAACAATCAATATCAATATAAAACATAAGGATTACCAGCAACAAAATTACAGTCATACAGTCATAGTGGAAGGAGATGGGTGATGGGAACGATGAGAAGATTAATAGTAGTGCAGATTTAGTAAATAGTTTGACAGTGTTGAGGGAATTATTTGTTTAGCAGAGTGATGGTGTTTAGGAAAAAACTGTTCTTGTGCCTAGTTGTTCTGGCGTGCAGTACTCTATAGCGTCGTTTTGAGGGTAGGAATTGAAACTGTTTGTTTCCAGGATATGAGGGGTCTGTAAATATTTTCACAGCCCTCTTTTTGACTCATTCAGTATACAGGTCCTCAGTGCAAGGCAGGTTGGTAGCAATTATTTTTTCTGCAGTTCTAATTATCCTCTGAAGTCTGTGTCTGTCTTGTTGGGTTGCAGAACCAAACCAGACAGTTATAGAGGTGCAAATGACAGATTCAATAATTCCTCTGTAGAACTGGATCAGTAGCTCCTTGGGCAGTTTGAGCTTTCTGAGTTGGCGCAGAAAGAACATTCTTTGTTGTCCTTTTTTAAAAGATTGTCAGTCTCCATTTAGCTTGAATTATGTGAATTTAGTTTTAAAATTTTAACCGTGGGTGATCAAGGGCAGCACCAATATAATCCTGATTCTTTGCTAATGCAAAGCTGACAGATTCAAGTTTTCATGTGTTGTGCAAAGGTCTCCCAAAACCTGTAAGATATGGATTTCTCTTACCCCATCACCAAATGCTAATAAGTTCCAACTAGTATGATGATATATTCCTGAATTTGTCTCATCTCACAAAGGCTATTCCCACCCTGTACCCTCCCATTCCCCATTTTGATATCTGGGCACAGGTCTTGGTTAAGATTTCCTGGTGAAAGTGATTAAAAGGGTAGCTGAACAATTTTTTTTCCTAAACACAGTACTAATATTCTATAGAAATGCAGCCTCAAAACAGGACAACTATTAGAAGAAAATAGGATATTTCAGAAAGGGCCCTGAAGAGTGGTGGGTTTCAAATTTTTTTACTACCGTTTCTGTGGGTGTAGCTTGGTGGGTGTGGCATGGCTTGGTGGGCGTGACGGGGAAGGTTGCAAAATCCCCATTTCCTCCCAATCAGCTGGGGCTTGGGAGGCAGAGAATAGATGTGGATGGGGCCAGTCAGAATTTTTACTATTGGTTCTCCGAACTACTCAAAATTTCCACTACCGGTTCTCCAGAACTGATCAGAACCTGATGAAACCCACCTCTGGCCTTGAGGTTTCAGAATTTAAGAAAACTGTTATAACTTTGCAACTCCAAGAGGAAAAAAACTTTCTCTAAGGCAAGCTTGTTTTAATGAGTATATATACAGATATATATAGACATGTAAAAAAATACATGTAAAAAGAAAATAAAAAATAAGTTTAGAGAAAATATAAGGCTAAATAAAAAATATTGGATTAGTGCTGCATATTAGAGTATTTTAAATATAATAGTCTAATGAGAATCATAAATCAAAATAGAATTAAAGTTTTCTGTCTAATCTATTCTAATTTAATGAATCAAGCAAGAATATATTGAAGTCTTAGATTAAAAGAAGCCCAAATTTCAGATGCTGTATAAATCTGTACAAAGAGCTGTAATCCACAAATACTTTCCAAGTAGAATTAAATTCTTTATCAGACCTGTTCTAATGCATACTCTTGCAGCTTATTTTCCTATTCTTCTAATAAAAGGATTTATCTGTGGGAATGTAAGGTTTGGTAATGTTTCATAGAAAAATAGCTAGTCAGAAAGTGAATTCAATGTTTAAAATTTATTTGATTCTACAATTAATGGTATTTCAGAATTGTTGTGTTTAAGAATTTATGACACAAATCTGAATTACTGCATTTTCAACAATTTTTAGAAAATGAATTATTGATTTTGACAATCGATACCATACCAATGATAAAATTTTGTATCAGTTTTATCTAAGTGTGATATTCCCAGTAAATTTAATATTTGTCTTAATTGCCGCTGTTGCGTATGAATTGTCTTGTTTAAATTCTACCTCTGTTGCATGTTATAGTCATTACCTTGCTTAATTTTTGAGTCATAAATTCATTAAGAATTTGTATGCAAGGCCCAACAGATATTCTGAGTTTTTTATTATAAATTCTTGTCACAAAGTCTCTAAAAAATATTTTCTACTTCCTTTTGAATGATGCAGATTATTATTATTATTGGGGTAAAGTGATTTTGATCATTCCAAAGTAAGGGCCTTGAAAAACTCCACTTTTGCTTCGTTAATAATAAGTAATCAAATGAGCATGTTTACTGGACCTAAACATAGCTTCATGGTTGATGGCTTGAAGCAGGGAATTTATTTAAGGGAATTAATTTATTTTAAGGTGACCAACTTTTTTACAATGAGGAGGAGGACACAAATAAGTTGAAGAAAAAAATATCGTAAATAAAAGAAACATTTTATTCATTGCAACAATAATACAGAATATACTATAATATGATAAATGCATAATAGAAAACATTTGTAACAATAACATTTTATATTGTAATTATGCTTACATGCCTATTAATTATTATTTAAATGAGTACTTTTCCATTGAATGAATATTTTTTGTCAATGTATCATTTTCTAACAATATATTGGAAATATCTGAACAAGAAATATCCTTCATATTGAATTTTACGGCAAGTGCTGCAGTAAAAGTATCAACATTCAATCTCGATTTCTCACTTTTCCAAAAATCATTAGCCATTAAATAAATAAAATTAATTATTAAAACTGAAACAATAACATAAGCAAATAAACTTATAAATAAAATTATACATATCTGGAAAATATTAAATAGATAATGAATTAATAAAATGTGAATTATTGTGCTCACCTGTGTATGATTGAATATTCACTGAGAAAGAAGTGAGTCTAATCCATACCTGTGTGCTGTGTCGTATTGCAATAAGAAATAAACAAAGCCACTTGTGTGCAGCACACTCTTGCATGTGGCGCACTCTCTCAAAACAATTCTCATGTGTGGAGTGCATGCGTCTCATAATCGCGGCTTGCCACACAGTACCAAGCCTTGACAAATTGTAATGTCAAATACCAATACGTCACATCACACGCTACGGATTGGATCAGCATCGATCGAATACAGAAATTTACAGATTAGTCTTCAAATATTGAAAAGGAGGACATGTGACTCTGTGGTCTCTTCCCAAAATCCCCAAAGCTTCAATCAAAAACTGTCTACTATTGACCTCACCCCATTTCTAAGAGGTCTGTAAGGGGCGTGCATAAGAGCACCAGCGTGCCTACCGTTCTTGTCCTATTGTTTCCTTTTGTTATATCCAATTAATATAGTTATTATATACTCATGCTTATATATATGCTTATGTATTGTTTAGTTATTTCATGCTTATGCTTTATATATACTGTGTGACAAAAATAAATAATAATAATGTGGGAGGACACTTCTCGAGAGAGGACAGAACTTACAAAAGAAGGACCGTCCTCCCTAAAGGAGGACAATTGATCACCTTATTTATTTACTTACTTATTCAGGCTTTTAGGCCACTGCAATGATAATTCTAAGCAAAGGTTTCCATGTTTTTTCCACTTTAAACTGATAGGCATCTTGACAATAGCAAACATACTGTTCCTGCAACACCAACACTGTTTCCTCCTACGTAAGAGAGAATTATTATTACATATACAGCTACTTGTAGAGGGGCATTTCCCCTCCTAAATCTATCTCACTTTTAAAATGGTTAGGAAAGAACCAGTTGCTGGCTTTTGTTGCTGGGTAAAAATAGATCTTGTCAAAATAGGCAAACGCCCTGGCATACTTTTTTTTTTTTTTTTGCCACCCTGTTGCTCTGTCAGCATCTTCATCATTTTAGCACACTCCTGTCTCCTCCTTTTTTGTTCCATATTAAGAAGGTTGCTATTTAGGTCAGGTTAGCCCATAAATGCCTTCAAGGTGAAGACTGGCTTTGCTTTTTTCCTAAGCAATGTCTGCCCTCTAGTGTTGAATTTCTAATTCAAAGGTTCCTAAATTGAAAAGTAGCAAAACAACCTCCAGAATTTTGGTTCGGATTCACTATCTCTGAAAAATGAACCAGTTTCCCATCAGATACCCAATTGCTTTTGGCAAAGTTCAGGTAGGGTGCTTGTCGGCTGGCAAATTACAGAGTGCACGCTGGCATCAGCACAGTTAAAACTTACATATATTTTGTACAGTATGATGTAATTGCTTCAAAAGTGTAGTCCCTGCCAAGGGACTTTAGAAGCTGGCTTCTAAAACTCTTAACTCTTTGCTGCCACCTATAGGGTAGCTAAGTTTTTGGTAGGCTTAAACAAAGATAGAATAGAATAGAATAGAATTTTTTATTGGCCAAGTGTGATTGGACAGACAAGGAATTTTTCTTGGTGCATGTAATGTATCTTTAAACTTTTGGACGGAATTTTGGGCGGGAACAAGCACGTTACTGATTGGTTCTAGCATAAGCCGAAATTGTATAAAAGGAGGGATTTTGCCGGATGTTTTTCGCTGGGTTCACTATAAACTAAAGAGCTGTTGTCACTCACTGGTCTCCTGCCTCGTTATTGCCCGAATTTAACATTGGCGACGAGGATGGGATTCTGAGGTAGCGAGATCAGGGAAAAAGAGCTGAAGGAGCAAAAGAAGACGTGAACCCAGCCAGTTCAAGGGCGGATAGTTAGCGATGTCCAGCTACACGCCGCCAGCGCCATTTGACCCAGCAAAAGAGAAATGGGGGTCATACATGGCTCGCTTCGAGTGTTTCCTCGAAGCAAACGAACTACAAGGAGTTTCGGATAATAGGAAGCGAGCGTACTTCCTGAGCCACTGCGGTCCAGAGGTTTTCGATACCGCGGAGTCACTTTCAGAGCCAACGCCGGTACAATCGGTACCATGGCAAACACTACAAACAACACTTCGAGCACACTACGCACCGGTACCCTCAAAGTTCGTCCAACGGTTTGATTTGAGGCAGCGGGTACAGCGAGAAGGGGAATCGATAAGCGTGTGCATGGCCGCGTTGAGGAAAGCCGCGAACCACTGTGAGTACAGAGATTTGGAGGACTCCTTACTCGAACAGCTCATTTGTGGGGTTGGAGACATCTGACTGCAAAGGCGGCTGCTGTCTAAGAGCAACCTAACTTTGGCAATAGCCCTGGACGAAGCCAGGGCTCACGAGATGTCTACAAAAGCGGCAGAAACATTGCAAAAGCCGAACGCACAGGGTACCGGGGCGAAGACAACACCGGTCCACAATGAAGAAGTCCAGGCCGAGTCAGAAGGTGAGGAAGAGGAAGAGGTTTTCCATACCAGCCGGTCGGAGAGAGGTGACCGGGGCGATTGCGTGAGTTGCGGGGGCCAACATCAACGACAAAACTGCAAGTTTAAGGACGCTATTTGTCGGTGGTGCGAAAAGAAAGGTCACATAGCGCAGGCCTGTCGAGCCCCCCAACCTTCCCGCCAAAAATTCAAATCGGCCAATCAGAGCGCGGGAGCAGCGAAGCGGCCCGAGATTGGCCAATTCAAAAAGGGCGCGAAGTTAAACCAGACCGCTGTGAGAGTGGGCCTCGCATGGACGCGGCTAGAAAAAAAGATTTTTATCAAGACATACATTGAAGGAGTGCCGTGCCAGATGGAAGTGGACACCGGCTCATCGATCACAATTATGTCTTGGGGGACCCTAGTGAAGGACTTGCCAGCCGTCGCGAAGCGCCAACTACAGACCCAGAAGCTGAGAGTGCAGGACTACCAAGGAAATCGAATCCCTGTTCGAGGGGTGACGTCCGTCCAAGTCAAGTATGGACAGTTCAAAAAGACCCTACCCATCACCATAGTCGATGGAACCTTACCGAGTTTGCTAGGACTGGACTGGTTCCGAGCTTTGGGCATGGAAGTGACCGGGGTCTTCAGAAACGAAGTCGACCTCAAGGCCGAACTGCTGAAGGAGTTCGAGGACGTTTTCAAAGACTGCCTGGGCAAGTACGAGGGGACCCCTATCTCTTTCAATCTAGACCCGCAGGTTGCCCCGATCAGGTTAAAGGCTAGGAGGGTCCCATTTGCCCTTAAGCCAAAGATTGATAGGGAATTGGACAAGCTAGTTAGCCAGGGAATACTAGTGCCCATTGACCATGCGAAATGGGAGACACCCATAGTGACCCCAGTCAAACCGGACGGATCGGTCCGGATTTGTGCTGACTACAAGGCAACGTTAAACAAAGCGTTGCAAAAGAGTGCATACCCCGTTCCAGTAGTGCAACACTTGCTGCACTCGTTGGGACAAGGGCAAGTTTTCGCCAAACTCGATTTGGCTCAAGCCTACCAGCAGTTACCCGTAGACAGCAGCACAGCCGAGGCACAGACAATTGTCACGCACCGGGGTGCTTTCAAATGCACTCGACTCCAGTTTGGAGTTAGTGTGGCCCCAGGGCTATTTAAAAACCTAATGGAGCGACTATTACAGGGCTTACCCGGGATGGTACCTTATTTCGATGATGTATTGGTATCAGCTGAGAATTTAGAGGAACTGGGAGTTAGACTAAGAAAAGTTTTGGGCATTTTCCGGTCTGCCGGGCTTAAAGTTAAGCTTAACAAATGCCAAATTGGGGTAGAATCCGTGGAATTCCTAGGCTACCGCATAGACAGGGAAGGGATTCACACCATTTGCCCTTAAGCCAAAGATTGATAGGGAATTGGACAAGCTAGTTAGCCAGGGAATACTAGTGCCCATTGACCATGCGAAATGGGAGACACCCATAGTGACCCCAGTCAAACCGGACGGATCGGTCCGGATTTGTGCTGACTACAAGGCAACGTTAAACAAAGCGTTGCAAAAGAGTGCATACCCCGTTCCAGTAGTGCAACACTTGCTGCACTCGTTGGGACAAGGGCAAGTTTTCGCCAAACTCGATTTGGCTCAAGCCTACCAGCAGTTACCCGTAGACAGCAGCACAGCCGAGGCACAGACAATTGTCACGCACCGGGGTGCTTTCAAATGCACTCGACTCCAGTTTGGAGTTAGTGTGGCCCCAGGGCTATTTAAAAACCTAATGGAGCGACTATTACAGGGCTTACCCGGGATGGTACCTTATTTCGATGATGTATTGGTATCAGCTGAGAATTTAGAGGAACTGGGAGTTAGACTAAGAAAAGTTTTGGGCATTTTCCGGTCTGCCGGGCTTAAAGTTAAGCTTAACAAATGCCAAATTGGGGTAGAATCCGTGGAATTCCTAGGCTACCGCATAGACAGGGAAGGGATTCACACCATTTGCCCTTAAGCCAAAGATTGATAGGGAATTGGACAAGCTAGTTAGCCAGGGAATACTAGTGCCCATTGACCATGCGAAATGGGAGACACCCATAGTGACCCCAGTCAAACCGGACGGATCGGTCCGGATTTGTGCTGACTACAAGGCAACGTTAAACAAAGCGTTGCAAAAGAGTGCATACCCCGTTCCAGTAGTGCAACACTTGCTGCACTCGTTGGGACAAGGGCAAGTTTTCGCCAAACTCGATTTGGCTCAAGCCTACCAGCAGTTACCCGTAGACAGCAGCACAGCCGAGGCACAGACAATTGTCACGCACCGGGGTGCTTTCAAATGCACTCGACTCCAGTTTGGAGTTAGTGTGGCCCCAGGGCTATTTAAAAACCTAATGGAGCGACTATTACAGGGCTTACCCGGGATGGTACCTTATTTCGATGATGTATTGGTATCAGCTGAGAATTTAGAGGAACTGGGAGTTAGACTAAGAAAAGTTTTGGGCATTTTCCGGTCTGCCGGGCTTAAAGTTAAGCTTAACAAATGCCAAATTGGGGTAGAATCCGTGGAATTCCTAGGCTACCGCATAGACAGGGAAGGGATTCACCCCACGGAGAGCAAGGTAAGGGCCATCAGGAAGGCCCCAGCTCCCAAAAATAAAACGGAGTTACAAGCATTCTTAGGTCTTGTCAACTTCTATGCGGTATTCTTAAAACACAAGGCAACAATAGCCGAACCGCTACACAAATTACTAGCAAAGAAAGCTGTTTGGTCCTGGGGGAAGGCGGAAGCTAGGGCATTCGAAGGGGTAAAAAACCTTTTGTCTAGCGATAGCCTCCTCATTCAATATAATGGCACGTTGCCATTAGTACTAGTTTGTGATGCATCTCCCTATGGGGTGGGGGCTGTGCTCAGCCACAGATTGCCGAATGGAACGGAAGCCCCTATAGCATATTATTCCCGAACAATGTCCCAGGCCGAAAGGAACTATAGCCAGCTAGATAGGGAAGCATTGGCAATAGTCTCCGGGATGAAGAAATTCCACGAATACGTTTTCGGACGAGACTTCGAGATAGTCACGGACCATAGACCCCTACTAGGCCTATTGGCAGGCGACCGCCCAACACCCGTTGCACTTTCACCCAGGCTGACCCGTTGGACTATCTTCCTAGCAGCATACTCTTATAAATTGATCCACCGCCCCGGAAAAGACTTAGGGCATGCGGACGCTCTAAGCAGATGCCCTTTACCCAAAACCATCGAAGACCCGACCCCGGGGATTCCAGTCTTACTAATTGATTCTTGGGACTCTGGCCCAGTCACGTCCAAAGAAGTGGCTAGGGCATCTTACAAGGACATTACAATAAGGACTGTAATCGGTTGGGTGCAAAGGGGATGGCCCGCTGCGCCGGGCGAGCGGTTCAAAGACTTTGCGAAAAAACAAGGGGAACTGTTGGTGCAAGGGGGGTGTCTGTTATGGGGGGATAGAGTGGTCATTCCAGAAAAACTACGGAAAAATGTATTGGAACTATTGCATGTGGGTCACCCGGGAATCGTGAGGATGAAGAGTTTAGCGAGGAGTTATGTTTGGTGGCCCTTGATGGATCAGGAAATCAGCGACAGGGTAGGGAGATGCCAACCCTGCCAAGAGTCACGGCCACTACCCCCTACAGCCCCAATTAGAGAGTGGGAGAAACCCCAGGGGCCATGGTCCAGAATTCACATTGATTTTGCCGGCCCGTTCCACGGGCAAACCTTTTTAATTGTAGTAGATGCCTACTCAAAATGGTTAGAAATTATCCTCATGAGATCCATGACGGCTGAGGCAGTCATCTCAGTCCTGAGGCACCTGTTTGTAACCCATGGGTTACCCAACACCCTGGTCTCCGACAACGGCCCGCAATTCACGGCAACTCAGTTTGAGGGGTACTTGGCTGAGGAGGGCATCAGACATGCCCTCTCGGCGCCTTTCCACCCGGCGTCGAACGGACTTGCAGAACGTTTCGTTAGGAGCGCGAAGGAAGCGCTATCTAGGATAAGTCCAGGCGATTGGCAAACAAAAATTGATACGTTCCTAGCAGTCCAACATAGAACCCCCTGTGTAGCAACTGGCTGCAGCCTGGCGGAACTATTGATGGGCAGAAAGCTCAGGTGCCCGTTAGATCGTTTAAACCCAACCTTCACCCCAGATGGATACAGGGGGACACAAGGAAAAATTAGGGAAATGGCAGTGGGTGACCCAGTGTGGGCACACAACTATAGCGAGGGTCCAACATGGTTAAAAGGAACAATCCTTGGAATAACCGGGCCAAAATCCTATATAATAGACATGGAGGATGGCCGAGTTTGGCGGCGACACATAGACCAAATAAGAAAGCGAATACCAAACAAATCAGAAACAAATCAGCCAGGCCCTGACTACCAAATGTTTGAATTCGCAGCTGACTCAACCCCGAGGCGAACGGGGGACTTATCTGAGTCCAATGAAGTCCAGCGACGCCAACCGGTTCCTCAGGAAGACAGCAGGGATGACTCTGCCAATAATCCAGAGCCGGACGGCCAGGAGGAGGAGCTAGGAGGAACTGAAAGTCCCTCCGAACAGCTCGACTCACTCCCCGAGAATGAATTGCGCAGGTCCGAAAGGGTCAGGAAACGCCCTTCCTACCTGCGTGACTACGTTGAGAAATGATATGCTAAATAAATGTAAATTTAGGTACAATGCGTTCTGGGAGGGGAGGAGTGTAATGTATCTTTAAACTTTTGGAGGGAATTTTGGGCGGGAACAAGCACGTTGCTGATTGGTTCTAGCATAAGCCGAAACTGTATAAAAGGAGGGATTTTGCCGGATGTTTTTCGCTGGGTTCACTATAAACTAAAGAGCTGTTGTCACTCACTGGTCTCCTGCCTCGTTATTGCCCGAATTTAACAGTGCATATGCTCTCAGTGTACATAAAAGAAAAGATACATAAAAGAAAAGATCATCAAGGTACAACATTTACAACACAATTGATGGTCAATATATCAATATAAATCATAAGGATTGCCAGCAACAAAGTTACAGTCATACAGTCATAAGTGGAAAGAGATTGGTGATGGGAACTATGAGAAGATTAATAGTAGTGCAGATTTAGTAAATAGTCTGACAGTGTTGATGGAATTATTTGTTGATTATTATTTTATAATGCAAGTGTAATAATATTCAGTGGCAGCATTGATGTATGAAAAATCAATTGAGCTTTGTCAACCATTAGCTTGAAAAAAAGGCAGGTGATTGCAGTGAGATGAAAAAGTGGAAGAGGGAATGTTTATAACATGTTTTGTTGTGATATGTGGGCAATGGTGGGCTTCAAAATTTCTAGCAAGGGGTTCTCTGCCTGGTTGCTGGGTGGGCATGGCCATAGTGGGTGTGGTCTATTCAGCCTCCTCCACCATGGGCGGGGGGAGGGCATTTCTGCTCTTCCCAGGCTCTGGGGGCTTTTCTCGAGCCTCCGGGAGGGGGAAAACGGCCTCCCC
This sequence comes from Ahaetulla prasina, assembly GCF_028640845.1. NCBI lineage: Eukaryota > Metazoa > Chordata > Lepidosauria > Squamata > Colubridae > Ahaetulla > Ahaetulla prasina. The sequence continues at coordinate 25,568,035 of NC_080546.1, read as the reverse complement.
TGGGCTCCGGAGGCCCTCCAGAGGCAGAAACGGGCTCGTTTCTACACCTATGGAACTTCCGGGAGGCCCATTTTTTGTCCATCCAGAGCCTCTGCAAGAGCGCTACACTTACCTGGCATCCAAAACGGGCCGTGTGGAGACTCCTGGGAGGGGAGAGGCGGGGTAGGCGGGGCCAACCAGTCCTTGCTACTACTGGTTCAGTGAACCAGATGTAAAATTAGCATCCGGTTCTCCTGAACCGGGCCAAACTAGCTGAATCCCACCCCTGTATATGGGTAGTTTTCTGCTCACTTGTGGAGGGTGGAATGCATTTCAACTCAGCAGTGGGAAAACGTCTTATTTTGACTATATTCAGTAAGGTCCCTAATGCATACATGCGAATAATCTCATTGTAGCCTACATTAACCAAACCTGAATGCGTTTGATCTTATAGAATCTATCCAGTATCTTTGGCAGATTATTATTTTTAATGGTGTAGCAACTATATCTAATCATTGGAAGCATGGGAAGATAGGCAAATGAGTATCTTGGTCCTCATTGTTGATTGGTGCAATGAATGCCAGAAATGATGAGTCACCAAACAAAATTTTCTCATAAGGAATAATGTAAATAAATTTAATGTGTTCCCAAACCAAAGACAATGAACATTTTAAAAGAAAGTCCAGAAACTCCAATTGCCTCTTGAAAAAGCATCTTTGGGACAACCATCACTTGGAAGACTGAGAATCTCCATAGATGCAGGGCAAGAACTATCGTGTGATTGACACATCAACCTTTGTTTCAGATGAAAAGGGCAACAAGTTGTGAGGCAATTGACACAGACAAGTTGTAGTTTGGGCATTGAGAACCAAAGAAATGACAAGTACGGGGACAAAATTGCCTTATCAAAATGCATCGAGTACCATATTAGATCAGTTTCAAAGCAGTTGAGTACCGAAGTACCATTGTATTTGATGCATTTATCTCTCAAACTTACAAACCAATTTTCTTCTAAGAAGCTTGAAAAAGATGGTTTGGCATCCTTTGGCCTTGATAATTAACCAGGGGATGAAGGCCTCTTGGTGGGTGCCTGCTGCTTCCACTAAATCCAATGAATGATTTTTATTTTTTTTACACATTGAATGCAGCTGGATATGCTTCAGAATAATGGAAATATACTTGCAATCAACTAACAAAGGACCTAGATATTTAGAGCTCATTGCATATATAGTAAGGCTGAGACTTATGCACTACCCAATATTAGGCAATATCTATTATATGACCGAAACTTGGCACATCAGCCCTATACAGTCAAGTACACAAAAGTATCAGCGAACTGAAAGCCTTCATCAAACTTTTATTACTACAAATCCAAAATACTTGCTGCAAGTCAAATGGATCACGTTACAGATGCGGTCCAGGAAGGCTTGGAAGAATGCAAAGCTAATAAAAGGAATAGATTTCGCCTTTAACAGCATGGGTGTGCCAAGTCTGCATGGAAATCTTCCATAAAAAAAAGAAGAAGCAAATTTTATGCCATTATAAAAATGTTGAGTAATTCCAAGTAGTAAATGCTTGGTGAGCAAAGATATCAACCAAATTTTAAAATAAGGTATTGTAAAAGAAAGCATACAGCCATAAAACATAAATAAGGAGGAAAATGTTACAGAAATCTATTTACCATAGGATGACAAAGAGCAAGTAAATTACAGGGCTTAACAGCTACCTGGATGCTGAGCCTTTTGCCCTCAGCATTTCTGCAGTGTCAGCAAAGGTAGCAACAACCACTTTTCAAGCTACATTAAAATGTGTGTTTTGCTGCACTGCTAACTGCGAAGCTGCTATTTTCATACCCCCTCAGTTGTGTGTGATGTGGTAAATAAGCCGGAGTATTTTAACCACTATTCTCGTCACCCCTGAATAGTTTTTCCATTACGTGGTTTGGTTGAGCAAGAAAAAGAAGTCTCGTCTTATCTGGGGATTTAGAGTATGATGAATGTGACCAAAGATTACTTGTAATCACAGTTTTGCATTTTCCCCAGCTCCCTTATAAAGCTCCAAAGACTTTGTTTACGTCAGTAAATGCATGAATGCATAGATTATGTAGAACTTATTGTGCTCTACGTTCACACTGGCTTAATGGTAACAGTCAAATTCTGCACGGGGTGGGGACTTGGGATAGTCCCAAAGGTGTGTTTTTCAAGAGGCAACCGGGCTTTCTTGTTTTTCTTTGAAGACATTTCGCTTCTCACCCAAGAAGCTTCTTCAGCTCTGTGTCAAGCTCCGACTAATGAACCCAATCAGAATTCTGAGACTAGGCTTCTTCTCAAAGGTCCTCTTTATTGAGTGCATCATATCAGCACAGCTTCAAAGGAAAACCAATTCTAAATTTTCCCCACGGTTTCAGTATAATTAAACTAGGAAATAACCCCATCCTTAAGTGTCACAGGTCACTCTGGCCAATTGGGTTAATTGGCAGGCTCTCCAGGCAGTCCTTCCCCAAACTTATCCATTGCCAGTAGAGATGACCTTGGTTTTCACAAGAAAGGTCTCTGTTGTGTCTAGTAAGGCATTCCAATCCTCTTCCCCTCCTGTGTGGCAACTGAGAAAGAGAAAAATGGCTGCTACCAGGTTTGGTTCGAAGTTGACACTCTGACTGGATGGTGGGCAATGGAAGGATTTATATTCCTTGCATACAGCTGGTGATTTATATTCTTTTAGAGAGTCATTGAGGCCACCTGAAGGTTTATCTGTGTCCTCAGGGTCACTTGAATAGTGCAAATGGGTGTGGAGCCTTCTTGGAACTGTTGCAAGGACCGTGTTGTAGACTGGAGATAGATGATTCTGGTTCGGTTCTGCAACCCAACAAGAAAAACACAGACTTCAGAGGATAATTAGAACTGCAGAAAAAATAATTGCTACCAACCTGCCTTCCATTGAGGACCTGTATACTGCATGAATCAAGAAGAGGGCCATGAAAATATTTGCAGATCCCTCGCATCCTGGACACAAACTGTTTCAACTCCTACCCTCAAAACGACGCTATAGAGCACTGCACACCAGAACAACTAGACACAAGAACAGTTTTTTCCCGAAGGCCATCACTCTGCTAAACAAATAATTCCATCAACTCTGTCAGACTATTTACTGAATCTGCACTACTATTAATTGTTTCATAGTTCCCATCACCAATCTCTTTCCACTTATGACTGTATGACTATAACTTGTTGCTGGCAATCCTTATGATTTATATTGATATATTGATCATCAATTGTGTTGTAAATGTTGTACCTTGATGAACGTATCTTTTCTTTTATGTACACTGAGAGCATATGCACCAAGACAAATTCCTTGTGTGTCCAATCACACTTGGCCAATAAAAAATTCTATTCTATTCTATTCTAAATCTACACTACTATTAATCTTCTCATCGTTTTCATCACCAATCTCTTTCCACTTATGACTGTATGACTGTAACTTTTTGTTGCTATCATTAAGGGTTAAATTGCAACCTATGACCATCATTTGCGTTGTAAATGTTGTACCTTTGATGAAGGTATTTCTTTTTATTTTTCTTTTCTTTTATGTACACTGAGAGCATATGCACCAAAACAAATTCCTTGTGTGTCCAATCACACTTGGCCAATAAAATTCAATTCTATTCTATTCTATTCTATTCTATTCTATTCTATTCTATTCTATTCTATTCTATTCTATTCTATTCTATTCTATGATGCCATAGCCCTTCCCCTCGGTTGCGAGAGGGCTGTTCAGTTTTGACATAGATGGCCTCTTTGACCCTTCTGGATGACCTGACAGCCATGACCTGGATTACTGAGAATCTCCATAGAGACTTGGGATACTGTTGGCCCACACCTTGGTGCCAATCTCTTCGTAGTACAGTGTGTTAAATACACCCAAACACAAGTTCAGCCTACACATGCTGGCTGTTATTCAGATGTGAACTGCAAATATCCTCAACTATAAAGGTCATTGGGAGTATTAGATTGGTCATTGTCTTTCATCCTTACCAAAGGTGATATAGATAAAAGGGGATAAAATCACTTGCATTGTCTTAAACGCAATGAAATCAAAGAAGCAAGCAAGATGTTTCTATGTCAGCAAAGAATCTGGTGACAGAATAAGTTACCTATATATTCCCCAATCCAGTAGAAAAAAAACCCTGTGCATAAGTAGGTGTAACTGCTGTAACACATGCTGTACATTTCTCCAAGGTAAAACAAAGTAATCTATGCATTTTCTCCTGGCAATTTACCAACATGAAATTATACAATGCGGTTTTAAAACAATAACCATAAAAGCAACAGTGATAAAAAACTGCCAGCAAATCAATTTTATAGCATCAATCAAAACACAGACTAGATAATGTGAATTAAAAATTCAGATCACCAACAATATAAAATATCGTTATCCAGTACCAAAATGTCCATAAAGAAGGTACAATCGTTATATCATTGAATTGGACAATTGGCAGCAAAGTACCTTCTCCATAGCAATTATTTTCCTTTGGCTGGAGTACCCAAGCTTGAACTTTGGCAGTGAATCTTAAGATTTGGCTAAAAATGTTACAGAGAAAGCAATTATCAGGTACCAAGTTCCTGAGGTAGCTTTAAGGTAGCTTAAACTTAGCTTAAACATATCAAGCAGCACTAGTGTAGAGTTATCAGAGTTGTAATAAAAAACAGTGGGTGCCCATTCAGTCACAGCAAAGAGGTACACCCCTAATTTTTTGTGCTGCCATTCAATTATACCTATTCCCACTCACCCACCCCAGAATCCTAAAGCAGTGCATAGATTGGAAACCTCCATTCTGATATGTCCACAGTGTCCTGGAGTTACCTAACTCAGGAAGTCTTCAGAATATTTTTAAAAAGGGAGAGTTGTTTTCAGGTTCTTTCCCACTTAGCTTAAGTGGGAAATAGGTTGAAAGCAGTGGTGAAATTCAAATTTTTGTACTACCGGTTCTGTGAGCATGGCTTGGTGGGCTTGGTGTGGCTTGATGGGTGTGACAGGGGAAGGATATTGCAAAATCTCCATTCCCACCCAACTCTGGGGCCAGCCAGAGGTAGTATTTGCCGGTTCTCCAAACTACTCAAAATTTCCGATACTGGTTCTCCGAACTACTCAAATCCAGTTCTGCTGGATTTCACTTACCCCTCTCCTCACGTACTCATTTTTTCATGTTGCTGCTATGTTGGACAAGTCTAAGGATTTGGGTGCTTAAATTTTTAAATTGTATTTGGTTTGTGGATGGCTTCCAGTGACGTCTTTCTAAAGGTCAACACAAGTGTGTTAAAATTACTAGAAATTTAACTCATCACTTCTTTTTTAAAAAAATGTGCTTACACAAAAATCACTGCTGAAGATTTTACGATATTGGAGAATTCTGAGGACCACAAAATTACTCTGTTGCGTCAAGTGCACTATGGCCATTGTTCTATTATCTCTTGATCTAGAGGGATCAAGAGAACAATTGGGACCTTGAAATTACTCCCCAGCAGTAATCATTAGAACAGAAAATTGACGAGGCATCTAGTGAGTGGTTTCTTCACTCTGGTGGGATATATTATAAAAGATACTTTCAAGTCAAGCTCAGTTCCCATGAGTTCATGGACATGTACTTATTGTTTTAACAGCAAAGGGGTAGTAGTTTGCTACTCTTGCCCTCTTATGGAATGATTTTGGGGTGTGTGGAGTGTGGAAGATATCTCCCAGACGAGGTCAACCAAGTTTTATCAATTCAGTACTACTTGCAACAAGCATGTCAGGGAGATTCTGTTGAGTGAAAGCAATTAGCCAAAGTTAAATATACTGAGATTCCATGGTTGGTGGTGAACTTGACTCTGTGTCTCTTGAGTTATCATCCAATGTCTTGACCTCTACACCATACTGGCTCTCAAAAATATTATGGCTTTGATATATCCACCGGTGTCTATGCAGAGTTTGAGATGCGCAAATCTTCCCATCCTCCTCTTTCTCTGTAAAACTGAGATATCAGAAATCCATTTAAAGACAAGCCTCAACCTAAATTGGTTCTTTTGGCCAGAGAGATGTTTGTGAACCTACCTATGTTAACAGTTAAAGATCTGTGTCAAAGCAAAGATTGAGTCTGGCTTGAGGAATAACAGGTTGTACAAGGCAGCACAATGCCCTTTGTTAAATGAAGAATGCACTTTCATTCTGATTCCATCTAATGCTCCTTCTCCCTTAAAGTGTGAATAAATGCAAAAATGATTAAATATTTGATTACAGTGTTGTGAAAGGATTCGAATCAAATCAATCAAAAACAAAAACTTATTATTTATGTTTTAGTGTAAATGCAAAGAGGAAAATGCAAATGTAAACACATTTCCAGTTTCATAAGCAAAATATTTTCTTTACCTTTGTCAGAACATTGCTTCAGGCTCAGATTTTGGAATCAGATGGGCTTGCTCGGAAGTTCTGTTATGTTCTCCTTTAATCATAAAGGCAAATATAGTACAGTGCCAAAGCTGACTCTGTTGAACAACGCACAGCTATATAATAAAACTTATTTCTTCATTTAGAATAGAATAGAATAGAATAGAATAGAATAGAATAGAATAGAATAGAATTGAATTTTTTATTGGCCAAGTGTGATTGGACACACAAGGAATTTGTCTTGGTGCATATGCTCTCAGTGTACATAAAAGAAAAGTTACCTTCATCAAGGTACAACACTTATAACACTTAATGATAGTCATAGGGGAAAAATTTAACACTTTATGATATAACACATAATGACAGTCATAGGCTACAAATAAGCAATCAGGAAACAATCAATATCAGTATAAACTGTAAGGATACAAGCAACAAAGTTACAGTCATAAGTGGAAGGAGATGGGTGATGGGAACAATGTGAAGATTAATAGTAGTGCAAATCCAGTCAATAGTTTGACAGTATTGAGGGATTATTTACTGAATTGTTTACTGAATTATTTACTGAAGCAACTTAGAATTTGGATATAATAAGTGAAATATTTTTTTCTGGGCAATTCTGAGGCCTTTGTTGGGTCTACTTTATAGCAGATTATCCTTTTTTTAACCTATTGTGCAACAAGTACAGAGATTGGACGTAATCTGTTGAGTCAATACTTTGGCACCTGAATCTTTACAAAACAGGTATAACCATTTCTGTTTCCAAAAAAGCTTCATCAGGCAAGATAGCTAAAATCTAGAAACATTTGTTAGAAAACACAAGCCCTTTATTTTGAAGAAATCGAAAGAGAAATTGTATTGCTTTTAGCATCTTAATTTATTCTGAGATTGTCTTTCTTGATATTCTTTTTGTTTTGAGACCACCTATATGCATTTTTTTTGATGAAGTGTCATTCTTTCTTTTTTCTTTTTTTCTGTATATACTCTTTTACTTTCAGATTTTTCACTAAACTCGTATAGCCCCATTTGCTGAATTTGCTGTCCTCCTTTTTGAATTGTTTTTAGTTGAGCTTCTGGTCTTTCTCTTTAGTTGAGCTTCTAGCATTTCTACTCTTTTTCATTAGTATCACAGTCCTATTAATTCCATTTATCACACCTCTTAACTTATTATGGTGTGTCCTTTTGAAGTCTAAGATAAGTGGCTGACAATATTAAATGAATTTCCCCTTAAAATTAAGAACTTCATTCTTACATTTCATTCATTTCCTCCCCAACATTCCTGCTGCTTCTACTTCCTTAACCAAATAGTCAGATTGGTTAGCTAATCTCACATCAAGTGCAGTTGTTTCTGTTGTATCTTCTTCCACTCCCTGAAAAAAGAAAGTTAGCAACAAGCATAGATGTTAGTTTCCCCACATTACTTCTATATGTTTTTCTGAAATATCTCCAGGTTGTTATTGTTAGTTATGAAGTCGTGTCTGACCCATCGCGACCCCATGGACAATGTTCCTCCAGGCCTTCCTGTCCTCTATCATCCTCTGGAGTCCATTTAAGCTCACGCCGACTGCTTCAGTGACTCCATCCAGCCACCTCATTCTTTGTCGTCCCATTCTTCTTTTGCCCTCAGTCTTTCCCAGCATTAGGCTCTTCTCCAGTGAGTCCTTCCTTCTCATTAGGTGGCCAAAGTATTTGAGCTTCATCTTCAGGATCGGGCCTTCTAAAGAGCAGTCAGCCGTTAGCACACCTCTAGGTCTGACTGGTTTGATATTCATACTTAATTTTCATATTTCACATGTCCCTTATCACAGTTTTAAGATTGCTATTTTGAGAGGTGTGTTGCAATCAGATGTGACTCGTGTTCTACTTGATGGTGCCAATGGGTGGAATATAGAAACTTGCCTTATGTCCATCTGATTGAGTATTGCCCTAGCTAGGTGGTAGCTGCTTTCAGATAGAATTTCCTAACCCTTCCTGGAAATTATTTCTGGACTTATTATCCACTTTGCTTATTATGTTTCCTGTCAGAAGGAAGGTGGCCTACAGTAAAAACATCCATGGGTATTCTTTATAATAAATAAGTTAAAACAATAAACACATTGCTGCATGATTAAATCCTTCTTCCATAAGGTTGACACCTGAGATCCCTATCAGAATGTGTAAGCCAGGTACATATTACTTAGGGAAGATGGTCCAAAAGTAGCAAAGACTCAAGCTGTTGGAAGTAGAACAGGGGTGTCAAACTCGATTTCATTGAGGGCTGCATCAAGGTTGTGTTTGACCTCGGGGGGCCAGGGGGGCCATGGCCAGGGTGGCTGTGACCAGCTTGACATCACCATGTCAGGGGCACCTGTGTTGGTCTGAGAGCTCTACCAGTGAAAATGGGCTCCTGAGCTCCGTTTTTGGCTGCAACTACATCTTGCAACCCTCTGCCAGTGAAAATGGAGCTCAGGAGGGTCCTTTGCTATTTCCAGGGTGGCCCCATGGGCCAGATCTAAGCACCCTATGGGCCGGATGTAGCTCCTGGGCCTTGAGTTTGACACCCCTGTTCTAGAAGAAGCGCTTCTAGAGAATTTTCTATCTGAGCTGCAAAAATCAATATGGTCTCTAGGTGGCAGCAAAGAGATGCAGAAAGTATGGACATTGGCAGCCCAGTTTTATACACTCAAGAGTTATTGATTAATTAATTAATTTAAAATAAATAAACTTCTTGAACAGGTCCGTGTGAGTTGAAGCTTTCTTCAGCTAGAACCCTTAAAAAAGAAGTGCTTACATTCTTTTACTATGAGTAACAGAACTTTGTAAAAGTTGTTACATTCTTTCAGGAAGGAAGACAAATAATGCTTTTCTACCCTTTAGAAGAACATCTGAGTCAGTAGGTTTTTCCTGCTCTATGTATAGCCTGATAGAGTGTGTAACGAGAACACTTCAGACAATTGAAGTGTTCAAAGCAATTGAAATGTCTTCCTTCTTCAAACCATAGACTGAGACCATTTTGGGCATTCTCACTGTTTCCTCATTGGGTACATTATTGCCCAATTGTCCTGATTATAGCACTTTCTTTTGAGTGGGAGGGAATGGAACTGTTTAGAATACTGTTGATGCAATGCATTTCATAAGTGTAGAAATTACACGGTGTAGAAAAAGTGGAAATAAGTTTCATCCCATCTTTCTTAACATTAAAATCTAGGATCCCATAAAGTGGCTATACGGAAGATTCAGGACTATCAAAACCAAATAATTCTTCTACACAGAATTAAACGAAAATTGCTTGCATGGAATTATGTAGCGATTGTTTTAAACGAATGCATGATGTGGGTGGCTATTAGCCAAGTTGGTTCTATTGCATCCCAGTTTGATAGACACCATGAATGGCTGTGAATATTGCACTGACATTTCAGTGGGATGGGCACATAGAAGTAGAGACAACGTAGGCTGGCATATTTTTGTGTTGCTCCAACAGATTAGCCACCATTTTATTCCTGCAAAAGCCAGCTTGTTAGTATTTGTAGAAAAGGGTGGATTGGGATGTTTTTGCATAGCAGTCAGGTTTTAAGCAAAAATAACAACTGCTGTGTTGATGCATGTACCATATATGGCAACTGTCATCTATTACCCATCAAGCAAACTTGTGTGGTGCATTCATGTTCTGCTTTGGAGACTTACAGAGACATCTGGTTGCCCATTGCGGAAAACTGATTTTGTACCTTGCGGCATCCTTCCGAGAGCGGCTCTACCAGTGCGATGAGCCTTGTGGTAAGCGGGTGTGGGGTGTGTCGGGCACCTCCAACCCCACACCCCCACCCTAGCTTGATTTTTTTCACCTGCACCTTGCCCCATCTCATACAACCAGACTGTGGGCAGGGCTTAACTAGGGCTTATTTTCAGGGTAGGGTTTATGTTATGTGCAGGTGTTAAAATCAGGCTAGGGCTTATTTTTGGGATAGGTTGTATTTTCGGGAAAACATGGTAGTATTTATGTCCTTGAACTATGTAATCTTAGAAAAATTCTCTGCTGCATTTTACATTAGCTTTTTATTCACTTTTTATTTTCAATACCTTGTTAATTTTTTATTTTTTTCTACATATAGAATGTACAGTTCCAGGAAGGGGCATAGATTTTGGAAAGTCATTTTACTTATGCTTTCTGATAAATTGTATGAAACTTTAACAAAAGTTAAGGTAAGTCAGCCTTAGATCACTAAATAATTATGCAGATGTAAAGAATAAAATCGATTCTTTGCCAGCAAATTGTTATAGCATGGCTCCCCACAAATGCATTTTTCTGTTCAGCCAGAATGTTAGATGTGCTCTGTTGTTGAAGTGTCTACTTGTATATCCATTCATTTACATCAATAAATTACTTTTGTTAAATATCAGTTTTGAGTTTTAAGAAATGAGTGAAGAAATACCAAAAAGACGGACATTTGTTTCTCAAGAAAAACATTATTAATTGAATGATAAAGATTACCTTGATTATCCCATGTTGAATTCTGTCTAAAGACATGGCTTCTCCTAGGACTGGGCCCAAATGACATCAAATAGCAACTCTTTCCTGGATTTTTGCAGCCTAGATGTGGTAGTTCTATCTCATACCTAATTTGTCTAATTAAGGTAGTGCTTGGTTTACAACCCAATTGGGACCAGAATTTTTGGTTGCCAAGTACCCAAATTTTGATCACATGTGATAGACATAAATGCAAGGACTCGTTGTAACTCCCTTTTGGTGCCATTGTAAATTAGAACAGTGACTAAATGAATGGTTATAAGTCGAGGACTATTTATATCTAGTAAGATTAACCAGCCTCTATTAACATAAGAATATATACACAAGTGTGTTTATGCATTAAAGGCAAGACAAAAGTTCTTATAGCAGGCTATTTTCACAGCAGCTACAGATGCTGTGTTATGTATTTATTTACTCCGTGATTCTGGGTGTCTAACAAGAATTATAAACCTCCCAATATGGAAAAATACCACATTAGAATAATAAATGGACACATTGCTGGTATCAGACCAGATAAGGAAACCAGTATCATGTAGGTCAGTACTACTTCTATTATAAATTCAGTAACAGAACCAAGCAAGTCTGAATGTGTTTTTCCCTTTCTTTCTTTCCTTCCTTTACTTTTATGCAGGAAGGGCTTGCCTGAGATGTTTACTCACTTTACATTCTTGGCCTGGGCTTAGGTCCCTTTTATCTGACTATTGCCTTGGTAGCAGCTCTTCCACCTGTTTTTCCAAGTCCATTCCCTCAGTCCTTTACAGCTGGGAACAAAACATAGAACTCATATAATTACAATGGGTTTAAACACTGTTGTGATCAAGGCTCTGGAGGATGAGTTTACTAAACCTATAGAACATAACCTGGACTTCTATTCTATATTTTAGTCATACACTGGAAAATCTTGTTCCTGAGCTTTCAGTAGCTATCTTCCATATGGATTTCATCATCTATTTAATTTACCCAGCTGCTGGTAAACATTTACATAGCATTCAGCTGTGTATTTTTTTTTCGAGCATTCAATTTGGGTCAGGCAGTAATCCTTACTGGAAAAAAAGAGCATCTCTCTTTCTCAACCAATTTACCTCACAGGGCTGTTGGAGGAGAAGACTCAAATTAATTAATGGATTAAAGGAATGCAAATTTTGGAACAGAAGACCAAGTTGCCCATTTTCCATGTTTCCATACCAGACATAATTATAAATTTAAAATTAATTAATGGCACAATAATTCATATTCATAATTTAGATCAGGGGTGTCAAACTCGATTTCATTGAGAGCTGCATCAGCTGCATCAGGGTTGTGGTTGACTTCAGGGGGCCAGGGTGGGTATGGCAAATATCACTCGTGTCAAGGTCGCCTGTGGTGGTCCGAGCACTGCCAGCGAAAAGGGGTTCTCAAACTCCTTTTTTGGCTGCAACAGCCTCCTGCAACCCTCTGCCAGCGAAAACAGAGACCCCCTCAAGCTCCATTTTTGCTGGCAGAGGCACCAAGGGCTGATCCTTTGCTGTTTCCAGGGCAGGTCTGTGGGCCAGATCTAAGTATCCCACAGGCTGGATCTGGCCCCCCGGGTCTTGAGTTTGACATCTCTGATCTAGATGGTGAGTAAAAATCATAGACATCCATTGTCTAGTCTGGTACATTAACCATTACCTCAGACAGGTCCCAAACTACAGGTTTGTATATTAGATAAATATATAGCACTCGTATTTTATTTTTACACTGATCCTTTGAAAGTAATAATTTGTTTAGTTATTACATTAATTATTTGTACATTAGTTACAGTATTTCTCTTGCTTAAATTGTACGCACAACACTGAGAGACATATGCACACTAGTTTTTCACTAGCTTCTATTGTCAGAGAAATGCATCCTTCAGATTATATCTAGAAGGTCTGGTTTAGCCAGTCCGATTTCATCATTACTGATGGGCTCCAGTTAATGCTTGGAAGTTTCACACACTGCCTGATTATTTAGCTGCTATTTATTCGGTCATGTTTGATTGTAGAAGAAAACAAAACAAAACAAAATGACGACAAAAAAAATCTCTGTGAACTACTCCTGAAATACGAATATGCTAACTGCACTCCAAAATTCACAAGTAGAAAATGATTCTGAATTAAATTCAACTAATAGATTTTATCTTACCCCAAACTAAGTGTGATCATTGCATCCAGACTCTACAAATATATTTGCATTCAGTTTTGGTCACCATGATGTAAAAAAGATGTGGAGACTCTAGAAAGAGTGCAGAGAAGAGCAACAAAGATGATTAGGGGACTGGAGGCTAAAACATATGAAGAACGGTTGCAGGAACTCGGTAGGTCTAGTTTAATGAAAAGAAGGACTAGGGGAGACTTGATAGCAGTGTTCCAATATCTCAGGGGTTGCCACGAAGAATATGACTTCAGTAACAGAGTTGTTAATACTTGGAATACACTACCTGACTCTCTGGTCTCTTCCCAAAATCCCCAAAGCTTCAATCAAAAACTGGCTACTATTGACCTCACCCCTTTCCTCATCAGTGGCTTTGGGGTGAGATACCAACTGTACGCTGATGACACCCAGCTGTACTTTTCCACCCCGGGCCACCCCAGTGAAGCTGTCGAAGTGTTGTCCCGGTGTCTGGAAGCCGTACGGGTCTGGATGGGGAGGAACAGGCTCAAACTTAATCCCTCCAAGACGGAGTGGCTGTGGATGCCGGCACCTCGGTACAGTCAGCTGCAGATGCGGCTGTCTGTCGGGGGTGAATCATTGGCCCCGATGGAGAAGGTACGCAACTTGGGCGTGCTCCTGGATGGCTGGTTGTCCTTTGAAGACCATTTGGCGACCGTCTCCAGGAGAGCATTTTATCAGGTTCGCCTGATCCGCCAGTTGCGGCCCTCCCTGGACCGGGATGCCTTATGCACAGTCACTCATGCCCTTGTTACCTCTCGCCTGGACTACTGCAATGCTCTCTACATGGGGCTCCCCTTGAAGAGCACCCGGAGACTTCAGCTAGTTCAGAATGCAGCTGCGCGGGTTATTGAGGGAGCGTCTCGGAGCTCCCACATAACACCTATCCTGCGCAGACTGCACTGGCTACCTGTTGCTTTCCGGGTGCGCTTCAAGGTATTGGTTACCACCCTTTAAAGCGCTCCATGGCTTAGGACCGGGCTATCTACGGGACCGCCTACTGCCGGCTTCTATCTCCCATCGTCCGGTACGCTCCCACAGAGAGGGACTCCTCAGGGTGCCGTCAGCCAAACAGTGTCGACTGGCGGCCCCCAGGGGGAGGGCCTTCTCTGTGGGAGCTCCGACCCTGTGGAACGAACTTCCCCTCGGACTTCGACAATTACCTGACCTTAGGACCTTTCGCCGCGAACTTAAAACTTATTTATTTCATATGGCTGGACTAGCCTGATTTTTATTTTTATTGGATGGGTTTTTAAAATTGTGTTATTTTACAGGGGAGTATGTTTTTTAACATTTTGGGCATTTAAATTAGTTTTTTAAGGGTTGTTTTAAATTATTGTGTGTATTTATATTTTATCTGCCTGTTCACCGCCCTGAGTCCTTCGGGAGAAGGGCGGTATACAAATTAAAATATTATTATTATTATTATTATTCCTAAGAGGTCTGTAAGGGGCATCCATAAGAGCACAAGCGTGCCTACTGTTCCTGTCCTATTGTTTCCTTTCGTTATATCCAATTAATATAGTTATTATATACTCATGCTTATAAATATGCTTATGTATTGTTTAGTTATTTCATGCTTATGCTTATATATACTGTGTGACAAAATAAATAAATAAATAAATAAATAAATAATCAAGGAGAGAAGCAACTTAGAACTAAGGAGAAATTTCCTGACAGTGAGAACAATTAATCAGTGGAACAACTTGCCTGCAGAAGTTGTGAATGCTCCAACACTGGAAGTTTTTAGATGTTGGATAACCATTTGTCTGAAGTGGTGTAGGGTTTCCTGCCTGGGCAGGGTGTTGGACTAGAAGACCTTCAAGGTCCCTTCCAACTCTGTTATTATTATCATCATCTTTCTTGCTTCTAGCAAAACGACTCTGAAGTATTATATCTGACATTATATTTGGCACTTGTGGGAGGGTGGATTGTGGATCTTTCCCAGCAAATATTTTGAAAAAGGAAGTACATTACTGTTATTTCTACATAAAGGTTGTTTAACTCACTTATATTATTTTATGTTACAAAAGTGCGTAAGTGAAACAATTAAACTATCACTAATTGCCATCTAAATATACAACAACATAACATCTTGCAAAATGTTGGTTTATGTGTATTGGAGACAGATTGTGTCTAAGATTATAGAATGAGGAGAAAGTATCATGTTAATTAGTTTATGTTGCCTTTCTCATGGAGAGAAATTGCTTTACTAGGACTTCACACCCTTGAAATGTGTTGGTGTTTCACTTTTTATAATGCATTTAACTATTTTGAGTGTTCCCTGTTCTATGCCCCCTTCCAACACTTTTTGACCCTTAGCTTTTTTCTTTCTTTGTTCAGCTCAGTTTTTCCTCTCACTTTGAATAAATCACCACCCTAAAAATGTTTCATAGAAGAATATATATTAATTTATGGATGTAGGTTTCCATGCAAGTTTTCTGAGGGACATGCCTCAGAAAACATGTCTGAAATGTCTTAACCAATTTATTGTGGTAAAGGAATTCATGAGCCAACCTCACTGTTTAAATACAGATAGTGGTTGGCTAGACAGATCAGAAGGTACAAGAGAACATTGAATGAAAAAGAGAGAACCAAGGGCCCAAAAAAAGCAAGATTTTTGTCTTTATTCATTAGAAAATGCCACAATGAGATGCCTTGAATGGCTACATTCAAAATTATTTAACTTCTTAGGCAATATTTGGCATCATAAATCTGGTAATTTCGTGGATCTTTGTGCTTTCTGCTTATCTCAGCAGTATTTCAAATCTGGCTGATACACAGTTCTTCTCATTACTTAGACTATCATGATGAATCACAAGAGCTACTTCTTCAGGTTTCACCCCAGAATTGGGGGCCAATGCTTTTCTTTTAATAATTTGATTTGGGATGGATTAAACTATGCTGTGAATGACTTTACTCTCTGTTTATTGATGATGATGGTTTCAATAATAATAGTTTTGATGCACAGGAAATCAAATCAAGGGCATGATACCTGAAAATGTGCTTGATCAACATCAATTGAATGTTCTATGTAATCCAGGTTAATATATATATAATCGAAAAGCTGATTATGTAATTTATGTACATATACTTCATATTTTATTTACAAAAGGAGAATGCAGAACTTAAAATAAATAATGGATATTTACACAAAATAACCCAGGATTCTACTACCACTGAAGAATCTACTAGCAGTCTTCAATATGTTCATAAAGACAAGCAATGCTCATAACTTCTGCAGATTTCACAAATAAGGGGGATTATTATCACCCCAGAACACAGGCTCGAGATTCTAAGGGATCCTGCTAGATTGAGAATTAGACCCTAACCAAAAAATGTTGTTAACTGGTGTGGAATGTAAGACTCTGTACTTAGGCAGCAAAAACCAGATGCCATGGTACAAGACAGGAAGTACCTGGGTTAGTGCTGTTAGTTGAAATAAGGATTGGGTTGTTTTAATAGATTACAGATTGAGCATGAGCCACCAATGTGAAGCTGCCAAAACTGCCAATGCAGTTTTAGGCTGTATCAACACAGGAATAGTCTTAAGATCAAAAGAAATGATAGTATTGCTCTCATCAAACCACAATTGCTGTACTATATCCAGTTTTGGTTGCCACAACTCAAAAAAGAGGCCACTGGAAAGAATGAAGAGAAGAACAACAAAATGCTTGTGAAGTGAAAATAATTACATATACGATTGGTGAATAACAAATTAACTTTATTTAGTTGCACTGAAGTTTAGCTTTAAATAAAATTTAGTTTTTTCCAGCTTCATGCAGATTTTGGTATCATGCCCTCAAAGGCCAGATATGATATTGGGAAAGACCAGTAAAACCTGAAATCGATGGTTTATGGCAGTGATGGCTAATCTTTTTGCCATCATATGCCAAAAGTGGGGGGAGCATGGTGGGATAGCGCACTTGTGTGCCCACACCCATAATTCAATGCCCCCCCACATCGCACCCCCCTGCATGCGTGTGCGACCCCCCACTCTCTCTTCGCTTTTGACACGCGACGGCAAAAAGATTACCAGTGGGCCCGGTAGGCCTGTTTTTTTGCCCTCCCCAGGCTCTAGAGGCTTTCTTGGAGCCTGGGGAGGCGAAAATGGCCTCCCCCACCTCTCCAAGGCCCTCCAGAGGCCAGAAACGGCCCATTTCCCAACTTCCAGTGAGCCTGGAAGGCCCATTTTTTGCCCTCCTCAGGCTCCAGAGGCTTTCTTGGAGCCTGGGGAAGGCAAAAATTGCCTCCCCCACTCCCCGGAAGGCCCCAAAATCAGCTGGCCAGCACATGCATGCTGGAGCTGAGCTAGGGTAACGCTCACGTGCCCACAACCATGGCTCCGCATGCCACTTATGGCATGCGTTCCATAGGTTTGCCATCACGGGTTTATGGCAATACTCCATCAGAAATAGCTGTGTAGCTTCTATGATAAAGTTCTACCTCCTTAGACTTAGTGAAAAGGAAAGAAACCTGGAAAAGTCAGACTTTTAGAAGGACACTCAACAACAAGGACACTGAACAAACACCTCTCAGCTACATTATAATCACAATATGTACTGGAACCTCTTTGTATTTAGCCTAAATGAGAATTTCATTAGATTTTCTGCTCTTTTTCAATAAAATTATGATAGATTTATTTTTCAGTACAATACAGGATATAAGGAAATCTCTTTGCAATTGCTCTTGCTCTTTAATGTTATGGTCCAGGTATATGTTTTCATGCTGCTTCCAAGCTAAGTTAGTGAAGCTGTTAATTTGTGAAAAATTACAACACTGTAATCAGGCTGCCAGTTGACTAAGAATGCTACTATAACTACTCCTATTAATCTCTGCAACATACAAATAGTATATAATATTTAATATTACAATTCTCAGCCAATTTATGTACAAATAAGCTACACTGGACATACGTCTGCTTCAATAGGCATAGGATTACTCAGAACTCAGAAGTGGGAGATTCTTGGCTCAATCTTGTCTTAGCCCTGGCTTTAGATCAGGTGCTATATTGTTGCTTCAGTCCCAAAAGTTAACTGCACTACTGAGATCATAATAGCAGCCTAGCAGAAATGATTTTGGAAGGCTTACTGAGGTAATGTATTCAAAGCAAAAGATTTCTTAAGACTGAAAAAGAACGATGTTAATGCTACATTAACAACTATTTTTAACTTGGCCTAACATGCAATTAAATACATAGATTAATGCTAGAATCTCACACCTGTTTACCTCAGAGCAAAGTCTAAACATCTGGCTAATTGTGCAGCGAACTATAATAATATAAATGTATATGCTGCCTGATTCCTGGTGAGTTTACAAATTAATAAAAATATTTAAAACAAGAGATTAATAGCAACAACAACAACAATAATAATAATGATGATGATGAAGGAAGAGAAAACGTATTTGGATGGAAACAAGAAGAAGGAAGGAAAGAGACATCAGTCATCTTCACCAAAGGCCTGGGTGAAGAGCTAAGTTTTCAGGGCCTTTCAAAACATCAGAAGGTTGGGGCATTTGAATTTTGGGGCAAATCTTGTTCCAGAGGGCAGGCACTGCTACAGAGAAGAGATATTTCTGGGGTCCCAATAAAAGGCATTGTTTAATTGAAGGAGCCTGGAATGTGCCAACTTGGTTGAAACTCAGAAGGCAAAATCAAGGAACATATAAAGAGGCAAGAAAAGACTTTTACACACTTCTGCCTAAATGTATACAGTAAATGGAGTGCCAGGTAGACATCTTGCCTGTTGTTGCCTCATATTACAGGACTTAACTGTGTTTATACTTGATAGCATGAAGACAGCTGTTCTTGGGTCTGTTTGAATGCAAAAAGCAGACTTCTATACTGTGGTCTCAGACCAAAGGTGGGTTTCAACAGGTTCTGACCAATTCTGGAGAACCGGTAGTGGATATTTTGAGTAGTTTGGACAACCGGTAAATACCACCTCTGACTGGCCCCGCTCCCATCTATTCTGTGCCTCCCATGTCCCTGCTAATCAGGAGGAAATCGGGATTTTGCAGTAACCTTCCCCTGGAATGAATAGGGAATGGAGATTTTATAGTATCCTTTCCATGGAGTGGGTAGGAATGGAGATTTTACAGGATCCTTCCCCTGCCACGCCCACCAAGCACGCCCACCAAGCCACGCCCACAGAACCGGTAATAAACATTTTTGAAACCCACCACTGTTTCAGACCCCCTTTGCCTGAGGTAACAAATGTGAGTTGGCAGTTATTATTCACATCGAGCTGAAAAAAAGCAGAGATCCATTCAGATCTTGTCATTTAGTACCAGTACGTCAGAAACTGATCAGAAAAGGAACACCAACAAGGGAGACATCAGGAGTGCCTATTGTTCCTGTCCTAATGTTCCCTTTGATTGTATCCAATTTCATATAGTTATTACACACTTATGATTATATTTATGCTTATATATCGTATAGTTATTTCATGCTTATGCTTATATATACTCTTGTGACAAATAAATAAATAAATAAAATAAATAAATAAAATAAATAAACATGATTACACACATTAGTGCCTTCATGTATCCAAGAGACAACTTGATGATGTTTAGTATTCCAGGCCAAATATGAAGACTAGAGACAGGACTGGTGAACTTTAAATATGTGCTTTTGATAGGTTCTCCACATATTAACTTGTTAGATTCCTAGTAGTTCTTGACAAGATTATATTATACTGTATGATTTATATTCACTGTAAAATACTATGATGAGAGATAATTATTTGGGGAACATACAGCTGACTTCACCAATACGTTGTTCTTAAGTTTCAGTGTTGTATATACTACAGAAGATTTTCTTGGGCTAATTTGATATTTCTTTCTTTTTTAAATAACATGCTGCTTAAGCATTCTCCTAGTTATTGGAAGGGAAAAAGGAATTGGAGGGAGGAAGTATCAGTACTTGAGGCAAAACTTTGGCAAGCTCCCAGTCAGAAACGGATTTTCATTCTGCAGCGGATTGGGAAAAGATAATTCTGACTGGAATTGCCCAGGAGTTGAACTTTTCAGCATTATGCAAACACAGACTGTATTCCGGTAGCTGAAAATGACTTCATTGAAATTGCAAGTGATATTGAGAACCAGTTGCCCATAAAGTACAAGATAGTGGAATTGCCATCTGAGGTTTATTCAAAACTACATATTTCAAAACCTTAAAGGTTTACATTTTGATGAATTGTTCCCATATTTACAGATAAATAAACTAAGAATGCTTGATGGACAAATCTTTCCATGGTTTTAAACCGAACTAAATGTTTTTGCTCTGTTCACAATACAGGTAGTCCTTGACTTACAACAGTTCATTTAGTGACTGTTTGAAGTTACGATGGCACTTAAAAAAGTGACTTTTCACACTTACGACTGCTGTGGAATCTTCATGGTCACGGATTGAAATTCAGACGCTTGGCAACTGGCTCATATTTATGACGGTTGCAGTGCTCCAGGGTCATGTGATCCCATTTTGCGACTTTCTGACAAAGTCAGTGGAAAAACCAGATTCTTTTAACTACCATGTTACTCATTTAACAATCGCAGTGATTCACTGAACAAATTCATCTGGCAAAAACGTTGCAATATGGGACAAATCTCATTTAATAAATTTTTTATTTAGCAACATAAATTCTGGGCTCAATTGCGGTCATAAGTCAAGGACTACTGTACTTAAAAAGGTAAAGGTTCCCCTCGCACATATGTGTTAGTCATTTTTGACTCTAGGGGGTGGTGCTTGTCTCTGTTTCAAAGCTGAAGAGCCAGCGCTGTCTGAAGACACCTCCGTGGTCATGTGGCCAGCATGACTAAATGCCAAAGGCACATGGAATGCTGTTACCTTCCCATCAAAGGTGGTCCCTATTTTTCTACTTGCATTTTTTAAGTGCTTTTGAAATTCTAGGTTGGCAGAAGCTGGGACAAGTAACGGGAGCTCACTCCGTTACATGGCACTAGGGATACAAACTGTTGAACTGCCAGCCTTCCGATCGGCAAGTATTATTCTTTCTTAGTTTTCTGTCCATCCCAGGACATTTCTACATTTAATTTATTAGTGAATTATTATTGTACTGAAGTACAAGAGATAAATTGAGGTAGAGTCATCAACTGAATCATCTATATACACCTGTTTCTCTGCCCAAAATGATTTTTCTTATCAGAGAAAGTGCTGAAAAGTGCTGGTTTGCCAGGTCCTTGCAGATTTCATTAGTCTGAAATCCTAGAAGGTAGAAAAAAGTTTTGTATGCAAATATCAGTGTTCTCCTTATAGTCTGGTCTTTTTCTCAGGAATTTTGTAAGTATGAGGAAGTTCTCCATAGCTATGATAAGTCAAATTACAACATGTTTTAAGCGGGCTTAAAACATACTTATTTAATTGTGCAGGACTGAGCTAGATTTTAAATTTATGGGTTTTAATTGGCTTTTATTCTTATATTTTAATTAACGGGCTTATAGAATAAGTTTTAAAATTGTTTTATATTGTATTTATTGCTTTGTGTTTTTTAAGTGCCTGTGAACCGCCCTGAGTCCTTCGGGAGATAGGGCGGTATATAAATACGATTAAAAAAATAAATAAATAAATAAACATACAAAAGTATCTGTACATAAAACCTGGAATGAAAAAGTAAACTAGGCAAAAGTAAGACAAAAATGTTGCAAAAGGGAAATTCAATTCCCACTGCCAACTGCTTAAGTTGGCTGGTTACTATTAGCATCTTATTCAAACCTGAGATGAATAACCTGAAATACAACAATGGTATATGCAGTTCCCCAAGCCTTGTGTGCAGTCCTTGGATGACCTGCAAAACTATTCACAAAAATTGTAATTTAGTGAATTCTTCTGAACAGAAAAGAATGATGTAAACTATATTTTATTAATATAGTTTACAGTAAAATGTAAACATTTATATTTCAATTACATGAAATGAAATGTTCGTCTTAGCTCTACCCACATACCACTCATACTGTAGCTTTTAACCTATAAAAAGTTAGTTCCTGTTTAAAGATACAGAATAGTTTTGCAAAACACTTATATACTTAGTTCAATATCTAAACTTTCTGGTAGATTGAAAAATCAGAGTTTCCTACTTTTGAAATTTTTCAAGAAGTGAGTGTATAGTTTCACTTGGTATAACTCTTACTGAACTTGTCAAACCTAAGTCCCTTCACTTGAATCAATATTGACAGGGTTTCGCTCTCTAAAGATCCATGGAGCTCACTTTGGATAACTTACTAGAAACAAGCAGGACCTACAAGGAAAACTTTCAGACTACTGACAGTTTAAATGGACAGTTTAAACAAGAGAGTTTCTCCAGTGCAGCCTTTTGTGTGCCTTTATCTATACCAGCCAAAAAGAAACAAAATTATGAGAAGAAGAGGAACTACAATCTGCTGGTGGATGTGAAGACCTTAATGGAAGCCAACGTCCGTGGAATGTAAGAAAATTATATTCTAACTGTTATGCTGAACTGCTTCTATAACTTTGCTTACACAGAAAACAAATCAGTTACTTCTCAAGGCAAGCTTCAAGGCATAATTGTATACTGCTTACTGTGCAAAACAAGAGTCTGTAGCAGCTGAGTTAGCAGCAGGAATTATTTTAGTGCCTCATTCAATTTGGCTGTGTTTTATGGAACAAAAAGAGGGCTAAAACCACAGCTGGGAGGAGCATATAGTGGCTGATCTTTGATCCTAGAAATTGCACGTGCCTCAAGTTATCTGGCAGCATATAGTTGCTGAACGACAACCTGTGTTCTTCTCAAGGAAGCAACAGTGTTAATTCTGAAGGACTGCTGGAGTAACCAGAGCCAGGGCAAGGTGAGTAAGGAATAAGTGTTGTTCTCTCCTGCCCATTACAATGGGAAATAGAAGCAGAAACTATTATGAAAGAGAGGGAAAGACTAGACAACACAGATGTTTGTGAATGAATGGAGAGAGTTGAATGTAATTACTGTGTGGAAGAACAGAGAAAGCATTCTTACCGTCTTCCCATTGTAAATAATATTTGGCCCTGGAAAGTTCCTGTTTGCTTTCTTTTTTCCTAGGAGATGGTTGAATAACTAGAGTTAGAGGGCTGTGAGTGGATTTCCACACCTACTGTAGCTGTTCATTAGAGTAGAGTAGAGTAGAGTAGAGTAGAGTAGAGTAGAGTAGAGTAGAATAGAATTCTTTATTGGCCAGTGTGATTGGATACACAAGGAATTTGTCTTTGGTGCATATGCACTCAGTTTATATAAAAAGACAAGATACATTCGTCAAGAATCATAAGGTACAACACTTAATCATAGTCATAGGGTACAAATAAACAATCTAGGAAACAATGTACTAGGAAACAATGTCAATATAAATCGTACGTGTACAAGCAACAAAGTTACAGTCATGCAGTCATAAGTGGGAGGAGATGGGTGATAGAAACGACGAGAAGATTAATAGTAGTAATAATGCAGACTTAGTGAATAGTTTGAAAATGTAGAGGGGATTATTTGCTTAGCAGAGTGATGGCGTTTGGGAAAAAAATGTTCTTGTGTCTAGTTGTTCTGGTGTGCAGTGCTCTATAGCATTGTTTTGAAGGTAGATGTTGAAACAATCTATGTCCAGGATGCGAGAGGTCTGTAAATATTTTCACAGCCCTCTTTTTGACTTGTGCAGTATACAGATCCAGAATGGAAGGCAGGTTGGTAGCAATTGCTTTTTCTGCAGTTCTAATTATCCTCTGAAGTCTGTGTCTGTCTTGTTGGGTTGCAGAACCAAACCAGACAGTTATAAATGTAAGATGTTATACCATTATCTCCCCCAACCCACAGACACTCAGCGGTCACTAAACATCTTTTTCTTGGGCAAAATCAGAAGAGGTGCACAGATGTCTAAACTGATATAGGATCATGAGTTGAAGATGAAGTGACGTGAGCAGTGCCTCTTGAAAGCTTATGCATTTCTATAATAAAATACTTTAGTCTGGAAAGATGCTTCCAGATTCCTCCTGATTTTTAAATACTATTGGTTAACATCTGCAATTTATTATTTATTTAGCATATGATGAAAACATGACAAAGTAAACATATATACACTGGCTATGTAATTATAAATAAAACTTCTGTAGGGGTATTTCCATGGAAGGTATTTCTACAATACTTGGAGGCCAGAAACTGTGCTAGGAAAAAAAGTCAGCTTTAACGAGATTGTCTTGAAAAACAGCATTTTTAATTATCTGTAATGTTTATTGGGTTGAAACAGAGCCTTTTGGGTAAAAGATCAAAAGACTTTACGAGAATTTTAGAATGCTGACATTCGATGTGTGGATTGTGCTCTTGTGTGTAGTTATTGCCAGGATCTCTCATGTGGATAAATAAAACATAGATATGTTGGGCAATTTTAAAGATCTGCTGTAGGCATACCTGGAAGTTAAAAATAACTCTATAAACTCATGCTCTAATAATATATATCATTTACTCAGGAAGTTGATAAAGGCAATTGCCCGATGATCCCACTGTTTTTTTGGCAGATTCTTTCATTTTTCGTGTTCAGATATTGACATTTCAAAACAAGAGCCAAGCTCCAGCAAACTATTGTTTACCATCTGCAAAGCCCAAGCTGTGCCCCATTCCCTCTGCAGCCCATGACTGCATTTCACATTTTTTTTTCCAAATAAGGTTAACGTTTAGCTACATATTGCTTTAGTTAGCAGTAACAACGATAATTTAAATGTGTCTAATTCCTTTTCCTTAAAAAAAGACAAGGCAACCTGAAGAGATTTTTTGCATTGGGTGCAACTCCGGCATTGTTTTTGATTGAGTGACAAACTCAAGTGCCTTTCTAGTCTTTGAACAGACTAGAAAAGAATCTGGTAGTGGTAGAAGAAATGAACTCTTCATCCTAAGGATTATGGTGTTGTGTTTTCAATTCTTCTGTTGCATTTTCTAAGCTGCAGCAATCCCAAGTGACTCCTGGCAGTTCATATAAATAAAATCAGGCAGGTACAACAGATAAAGGATGAAAACAAAGATCAGTTATAAAAAAAGCAATACAATAAGGATAAGGGTGATCACACCACCATTATTAATAAGGGGACTGATGATGTAATAGTTAAGCTAGTATATAACCCTATTGATAATATACAATATTTATTTCAAGCAAGCAAGCAAGTGAACAAAGGACAAAAATGAAACAATGCTTTTATTTAAATCTGAATTTATGAAAAGCTGTACTAATTCCCTGACAAAAAGGGTATTTTAGATCTGAAAAAGCAATCATTAAAATGAACAGGGATTGAAGCATTTTTCTATGAGAAAAAACATGAAAATACTCTGGGCTTTCAAAATGCACACTATAAAGTAATTTAGGCATAGGAAGCTGGGGAAGTTTTATATAATCACGGATGATGAGACAGAAGATAGAAGACAGAAACATTTCTTCTCTGTAAATTTGAAATTAAGATTCTATACACTTCCCTCCCCTACCCTCAACAAGTTTCTTATAATTACAACACTTTACATTGGCAAGTATGTTGAAAGCTTCTGGAGGATAAACCAGCAAAGTGGAAACGGAGGAAATTCTCAAATCTATAGTATATGTATATCTATTCAATAGAATACAGAGAAGAGAGAGTGGCTGGGAATTTAGAATCCAAGACCAATGATATTCCATTTTTTTGGATGGGATCATGCTATTCTGGATAGAAATGCCATTAAGTTCAGAGTGCCCTTGGACTCACACCTTCTGTTTGATGAGCAGGCTACTTCTGTGACTAGGTAGCCCTTTGCACAACTCCATCTTGTGCACTAGTCATGACTACTGCTAAATCAGGAGTTACTCATGCTCATCTTAAACCTTTCCAGTGGACAATTATAATTTGTTCTGTGCAGGACTGCCCTAGAAGATCACCCCAAAGTTACACTTTTTCCAGAATTCTGCGACTGAAGTAATTAAGCCACTCAAGATAATTTTATTGGGGAGGTGGGCAGCATACAAATTTAATAAAGTAAATAAAGGGTATTTGCCAATTTACCTATGTAGTACCACTACTGCAAGAGATATGATTTCCATTTGGCTTCCAACTGTTTGAAACCCGAGGCCTCTGGGATCTTGTCCCATTGTTTTTTTTGTCCTTCTAACAAGCTAGGGAGTTTACCCTTCAAGCAACATCCTTGATGGTTTGCTGTCATTGGGGACTATGAGACTGTGCCTTTTCTGTTACCGCCTCTCTGCTTTGAAACAGTGGGCCATCCAAGATTAGGCTAACATCAGTAGTGTGAAAGTCTATGGATATTCTCAGTCATCCAGGTCCTGGTTTTCCAGGAAAAACAAAGACCAGATGCCTTTTGAAAAAGCACCTTTGCGACAACCAGTAGTGTGAGCATTCAAGAAACCAACCAGGATTCAGGTGTTCCAGAAGGCCTGGAGCAATAGGTAACTATTGCTGCTAAAATTATTTCCTTGAGATTGTCATGGCTAAGAACGATTGTTATGGGGTGATTTCTCTTCTCTCTCTCTCTCTCTCTTCTCTTTCTTTCCTTCCTTCCTTCCTTCCTTCCTTCCTTCCTTCCTTCCTTCCTTCCTTCCTTCCTTCCTTCCTTTCTTTCTCTTTTTCTTTTATTTATTTTGCAGAAGAAATATATTTGTAAGATTCTCTTGGGAACTCACATGGATATAAATCTCAGTAACAATTAAAAATTATTAATAATCCACATAACCTTCAAAGATTCACTGATATCTGTCCATATATTTTGAATATGTGAAAGAAGCTATAGTAAGTCCTTACTGTTTAAAAACAAGAAGAAGGTAGTTTACTCAGGAGCTCTCAGAAGCTCTCAGAGTTTGAGGGATGGGTATCTCTCTACATACCAAATGATAAAGAAAAAAAAGAGAAAAATACTGTTACTGATATGCTTGTTTTTGAGCTTCCTGGAGGCATCAACAATGGAAATAGATGCTAGGCTAGGTTGATATTAATTGTTAATATTGTTCTATTCTTCTGTACAAGCTCTACTTATCTAACACTTTTTCCTAGCAACCTAAAGCTTGGATATACTGTATGTGATGTAGAAAGTAAGATTGATCCAATCATGCTCAATTATGGCTTCTCTTAATCCAAAATGAAGTTCGGGGAAAGGAAAATTCTGTACAATAACTTCAGTATAAATTCACAAAATAAATTGTGCTACGACATAATTCATTTAGTTTTGGTTTACCACAATATCTTAATCCACCCAAAATTTGTATGGATTTGTGTAGATGGACCCAATATTTTTAAGGTTTATTGGATTATGGGGAAGAATTTTGATATTTGATTTTGAACCATGTTAAACCTACTGTAGTACTTGAATTACAGTTTTGAGTATTTCTTGCCACATAATGAAGAAAATCATACAGTTGCTTTTCAGGCATTGTGGTCAGAGAAGACTGTGGCCACAATAAGGGACTTGGGCATGGATATCTGCAGGAGAGAAGGGGGGCAAGGAGAACCAGCGATATGTTTGTCTTTGCACAAATTATGCAATTATTACTACTTTTGGTGCAACATTCTTGTGATGGACATAATGCTATTGTGGCCTAATCTGATCAGATTCTAATGATCTTTTTAGACCTATAGCCAAATGTTGCTCACCCTTGATGTAGCATTAGATGTGAACCAGATTATTATGACTTTCACAGAAACAAATAAACAAAACCATGGATTATTGTGATACATGAACCAAGTGAAGTTTATTTAGCTGGGTCATCTTTGGTTTAAAGAGAAAGAAAATCTGAGCTGCATATAACTAGAAAAACATTCCCTTTCTAGTGAAAAACAGAAGAGCGTTGTTATCAAACAGAAGGTGATCTTAGTCCAGCTCAATAGGAAATAGAATTGCTCAATAATAGTCTTATTCTTTAAATGCCAGATTTCATTTTCAGTTTCTGGGATGGTTAAGAAAGAGATACAGTATGTCTGAAGTTCAAATAGGTGTCAATATAGAGTAAATGAAATTATGGGCTGATTTGGGAAATGAGTTTTTTCATTATTACTGGCAGTGCTGAATTTCAAATTAATAATAATAATAATAATAACAACCACCACCACGACAACAACAAAGCAGAGTTGATGGAATTATATCTACAGATGTAATTGAACTACATCTACATGTAAGTAAGCAGTGGGGTACCCCAAAATTTTGTTTTAGGCCCAGTACTCTTCAACATTTTCATAAACAATTTAGATGTGGGAAGGGGAACTCACTAAATTTGTAGATGACACTAAACTGGCAGGAATAGCCAACACTCCAGAAGACAGGCTTAAGATACAGATGGATCACAACAGACTTGAATGCTGGGCCTTATGTAACAAAAGGAAATTCAATGTAGAGAAAAAGGGAAGGTTTTGCACTTAAAGAAGAAAAAACCAAATGTACAAGTACAGATTGGGTGAAACCTGGCTCAATAGCAGTCACTGAGAGAGGGATCCTGGATGCCTAGTGGACAATCACTTAAATATGAGCCAGCAGTGTGCAGCAGCAGCCAAAAAAGCCAATGCAATCCTTGGTTGCATCAACAGAGGGATAGAATAATAATAAATATTAGAACAATGCAGTCTTTCGTAACCTCCTGACACTATTGCCCTCCTGATTGGGCAAGCAATTCAGAGAGCCCAGCAGCTGTAGTCCAATGTGCCCTTTATGGGCAACTAGATAGATACAGATTAACAGAGTTAGAAGGGACTTTGTAGGATTGGGTTAAGATGGTTTCTGATACTTTTTCTGCCCTTGGTTTCCCCCCCTCCTGTTACAGGAAGAGCTGAGTGCGCTTATCATCCTCGGGACTGCAGAAAAGGTCTTTTGGGCTGAGCCAGTTTCTCCTACCTACACCCTTCCGGGATAGGATTTGGGGAACGTCCGGGGAAGGGCCCTTGTCCCTGCCCAAGAGGGAGGGAAGAAAACGGCTTCCACCTGCCGCAGTGCCGACGTCTGAGTGCCCGAGGAAGGCTCAGTCCCGCTTGGCTGTCCGCTCCCAAAGGCTTCAGTTGGTCTGTTTCCTTGCTCCACGCTTCGTCTTCCCTCCTCCCTCGCCTCTTCTTGCTTGCCGGCGATGTCTCCCCTCGTGGCTCGGACGCTCGTGGCCGCCGTCTCGGCTCTGGCCCTTGGCGTTTTCGTTTCGACCGGCGCCCAAGAAGCAGCATCAACAACAGCAACAGCGGCAACGGCGTCCCCGTCGGTCGGAGGGCACTTCGCTCAGGATCTCTTCGCCGTCTTCGGAGGGAACCGGAGCCTCTCGAGCGAGCAGGTGGGCCGGATGCTGCAGAAGTTGGGCGCCCGGCAGAAACAGAGCGAGTTCTTGGCTCCGGGATCGCTGGCGCATCTGCGCTACAACCAGGTAGGGAGACATTCCCGCCCTTTGCCCTGCATCCCTAGCGCTAGAAACTCCACCCAGCCTTCTCGGTTTCTGCTTCCAAGTTTAGGGAAGAGGGAAGTAGGAGCCCAAAGTTTCGAGTTGGTTTTCCTTAGGGATTTCTTCATTTTTTTTTCTTTTTAAGAATTTTAGTCGAACGCTGAAAAATTCAAAAGCTACAGATAAGGCGGAAAATAGACTTTTCATAGCTCTCTCCATTTACAGTAGTTTATTCTTTCTTCCCTCCCTTCCTCCAGTGTGGTTGGGAGGAAGAACTGGCAAAGTTTAAGAGCTGGGATCCACTGACCACACCGGCTCATTTTATTGCCGCTCTAACTTTAATGTTCAAGTCAATGGCCGAATGTTCTATCATAGAACCAGAAGGACTTTTGATGGTGGAAATCTTAGTAGCAACCATAGCAAGTATGTGTTGTCGGGGAACGCTGGACTGTAAGCAGTTAACATCCCATATTGTTAACAACAATAAGCATATATTGTTATAAGTTAACAACATTATATATTGTTATATATAATATTGTTAGGGATGCGCGGTGGCTCAATGGCTAAGACGCTGAGCTTGTCGATCGAAAGGTCGGCAGTTCGGCAGTTCGAATCCCTAGTGCCAAGTAACAGGGTGAGCACCTGTTACTTGTCCCAGATTCTGCCAACCTAGCAGTTCGAAAGCACGTAGAAAAATAGGGACCACCTTTGGTGGGAAGGTAACAGCGTTCTGTGCGCCTTTGGTGTTTAGTTATGCCGGCCACATGATCACGACTAATAGAGTCCGGATTTAGTTGTGCTCTGTATTGGACTGTAACTCTGTGATGCAAATCACTGAAACTGGAGAATGTTAGATTTAGGAAGACAAATTTATTATCTTCAGTATTAAATATTGTATACACGATAACTGAACATGCTTTAGTATAGGCAACTTCTAATGCTATCTATTAGAATATAGTGGCAGCTAATCTGTCCTTCTTTTCCTGGATTTTGTTAAAATATTGAGTCACTAGTGCAAGAAAAAAAAGTATAGCTTTTTAAATGAAGCAATTTTTCAGAATAAAAGCAAAGTTCAAACAACTTGTTGTTGCAACTGTGCAAATAGCCACATGTATCCATGGAGAGCTGTACGGTTATGGACAGTGGTGACATTTCCGTTCTTCAATAAATAAGATATGAAAAGGAATCACACATAAATTGTAGCTCATTATGGAGTTAGCGTTATTATGGTATGGAATACATATGAAGATAGAACTGTGGTTTAGTGCCATAGGACATGCTTTATGCATACACAGAAGATCTAATAAATGATCGAGGAAGTGAGACTAAATAATAATGTTATCAGTGTGGGTAATGAGACATTTGCAAGAAAACAACCAAGCTCAGAGAGAGCACCAAGCCCTCCTCATTTCAACCCTGAGCTACAAATACTCTCTTTTATTGATTATATGTTGTAGAAAAGTTTCACACACTTAGGTTTGAGTGTATCTGCCAGATGAAATAAATCCAATTATGTGCTCATTATAATTACATCAGTGTAGGCTTTAGTCTGAATATTGTTATATAACTATAATTACATAATAATTACATCTGATAAATACTGGTATATTGTAAATAATAATTTCATCAGAATAGGCTTGAGTCTTACTGATTTTTTCTTTAAATAATATGAAAAGATTGAGTCTATCATCTCTTTGTTATTCTCTTTGTGCTCCACACTGAATTGTGTGTTTACCTCTGCATTTAAAATGTAAACTAATTTTCTCATCTTGGGGCCCTCTAGGCACAACACATACATATCATTCATATCTCCCTCCCCAAATTTGCTCTCCCTCTTTAGTCTGCAGTATGGATGAAGGGAGTTGTAGTCCCAAAATTCTGAAAGAAATTAAATGTATCTATCTGGCCATTATTTACATATTAGGCCATGCTCTAGCTCTCAAGCTAGTAGTATTGTCCTTATGCATTATCACAGCATTTTGTATACGGCATAACCCTCTTCCTCCCAAAAGAAGTGTTAACAAGCAAGAAAAATAGGGAGGAGAATATATCAGAGAATACCTGTTGTGAAATGTTTCTGTGTAGAAATAATTAAGGCCCACATTCATTTTGGAAGTAAACGCCAGGCATGCAATAATCCACCCAAACTGCTATTGGTCGCGGAGGAATATCCAGAAATTAAACAACAGCAGCAGCAATGACTTTAATACAAGCTAGTTTTCACCACATGAGGCAGAAAGCTATTTCAGCTTTTTAGTCTCTCTTTGTGATAGGCTCAAACTAAGCTTAACCTGGTAGTATAATGGATAGGTGAGATGTATTGGTAAAATGCATTGCATTGCAAAGAAGAAAATGTTAAACTTTTTTCATCTGGTACTTCTATCGACTGTTTTTTTTTTAAATTAGACCATCCAAAAGTAATATGTACAACTTGCAATCTGGGTTTCTATAATTATGTTATAAATGCTATTTATCCATGTTCTCTTCAGTGTTTCCTTCAATATAAATATCAGTGCAGTTCACAACAATAAAAAGAAAACAGAATACTTATCACAACAACAGAAATAATGCAAACAATGAAAGACTAAAAGGCCAGCTGCTTATTGCTTCATACATATAATATAAACTCTAGCAAATACCATAAATTCATAAATTTGTTTTATCGGATCTGTCCCTACATTAAATTGTTCTTTAAGTCAAGGATATGATAATAGCTGCTTTGTCAGCATGGTTTTTAAATACTATTTGGGAAATTACAAAGAAAGTTGGTAAATATGTACATTGGAACATACGTCAATATTTACTGTATAAGCCAGAAGATTCAGGAAAATAGCTTATTTATACCTCCCTTTATATGAAGAAGTAATTATGACATTATTCTTGTTATTTTTGTATTATTTATATATCACTATTTGATAGAATATGGAATATGAACCAGTTTTATTGGTTTAAATTTTTTGTTTTTTTGTAGAATATCACGATAACATACAAAAATGCAATTTATAGACATAAAGTATATAAAGTATATTTAATGACAATAAAACTGTTATATAATTAAGTACAGTGGTTCATTAGAATAGCGGTCAATGAAACTATAGGTAGTCCTCAACTAATGACCGTAAGATTGTAAGTTGTGCCAGTCAGAGGTTAAGTGGATCATTATGTAACCATGTCTGATCTTACAACCTTTTTTGCGGTGGTAGTTAAGCAAACACAGCACTTATAAAACAAACATGGAGTTATAATGCAAATACCATGGTTGTTAAGTGAAACTGTTCTCTGCAATAGGCATTTTTTTTGCCAGAAACTGGAAGGAAATGCCAGTTTCTGGCAAAAACGTTGTAAATTACAGTCACGTAACAATTCTGGAATGTGCAGAGATGGATAGGTTAACTCTAAAAATTAAAGGAAAAGAAGATTCGAACTATTTTATAACATGGGAACTATTCTATAAATGGTTAAATGACAAATATTGAGGTTAGAAGAGTGGAATTAGGTGAAATATGGTTTATAGGCGAAAGAAAAACAGATGAGTAAATATTTATGATGGTTATATAATCAATACTATAATGGAAGATAATATATGCTATAATATGATTGATGTTATTGCATATTTGTTTATATATATCTGATCAGAATGCCGATGATGATGTTTTTATGCGTGTATGTTAACACCAGGGGAAACTGAATGCTTAGAAGACGTAAGGTCAACAAAGAACAAAGAATTGATCAGTAATTACCGTAATTATAGACCCGGAAGAGTATTGCAGAATTTTGACTTCGAGTCAATTTCAGATACAGAGCTAAATCTGAACTATTTCCTTGGAAAAACACTCTACTGTATTCCTATCACAAGTTATCTTTTTATTGTGATTACTGACTGCAGGTGACACTGTGGCCAAAGGTCAGGCAATTTACCTTGTACAAGATTGACAGGGCACAAACATTGAAATATATATTGCTTTGGCAGTTAGTCATGCCCTGACTACTACCTTTGGAGTAATGGCAGAGAGAATTTAACTGTCATTCCAGGCTTAAACAAAGGAGGGGGGGGACTTGTTTCCTTTTTTAAAAATATACATAATTTTATTGAAAGTTTTAACAATAATAATAAGAATTAATACAAACTAAAATAGAACAATGAAGAAGAAAAAGGGAGAAATAAAAGAAAAACCTAAAAGCAGGGTGGATTTGATTTAAATCAAGTTGATTTAAATCACGATTTAAATCATAATTTAAATCACTGATAAAAAGGCTTAAATCATCTTGATTTAAATCATTTTTTAAAGAGCAACTGTCATCTCTGTCCCACAGCAACTCCTCCTCTGTTGACTCACTGACAGTCCCAATATTGCAGAATATATTCCTAGCGCAACAGTATGCTTAGAAGGGTGCAGACTTTTTCAGACAGGCTTTTCTGCCTTCCCAGGTAAAATACATGGAAAAATCCCATTGGAGGATAAACCCACTTAGGGTTAGTGTTAGGTCCCCATGAAGTCTTAGAGCAAAATGGATGATGCCAATGAATGCTACATAACATGCTACATAACTAAGCTGCTTTCATGCTGAATAAACTAAATTATTAATATATATTAAATAGAAAACTAACTTTAGATTAATTTTTACTCCAAAAGCATTTTATTAAAATAAATTTAATTAAAAAAACATTTAAATAAAAAAAATCAGATTTTTAATTTTTTTAAAAACTTATTGATTTTTATGCACTCTGCCTAAAAGTGCAAAAAGAAAACAAGTAGAACACACACACACACACACACACACACACACACACACACACACCCCAAAATAAGATATCCTCTGATAATAAGCCCAATTGGCTCACTCATCATCATAAAATCTCCAGAACTGTAAAGCCTACAAACTTGTAATTTGACACGTATGTTCCTCTTGCTTTCTAGGTGCTCGCTAATAAAGGATTTTTCAAAATGGCCATCAGATCATTAATATTTCTTATATTATTATGAACACGCTTTGATTCTAAGGAGTTAGATGTTCTATTCCCCCTCCCCACCTGAAAAGAACTCTGTTCCAACTGCCACTTGGGTGTGGCCGTGGCCAGCGCATGACTCATCCAGCCTGTGGGCTGGGAGTTTAGACATTCTACTCCCCCTCCCCATCTGAAAAATGCTCTGATGCTAAGGAGTTAGACTGACGGAGAGAAAGGGGATAAGATAGGTGAGGCTTCTGTGGGGCAAGCCTGAGGGAGAGAAGGGGAGAGAAGAGGCTGATCGTAACTACTCATTAATTTTCAAGCTATATCAATTTATCAAGCCCAATCATATAGTTTTGTAGTGGAGCACGGGTATGTGTGTGTGTGTATGTGTGTGTGTGTGTGTGTGTGTGTGTGTGTGTATGTGTATAAAGAAATGGCATCCAATCTTGTTTTCAGCAGTTATAAATACAATGATAGTTTAACCTCTCTCTCTCTAAAATTATTTCATGATTCTGTTCTTTTTATAATTACCCTCTCTAATAATCAAGATAATAAAATATAAGTTGATGTTTTTCTCTTCTTATGCAAAAATTCCATAAGGTGTTTCCAATATCCAGTAAATATAGATATTTTCTCTAACCTAACACGTCAATTTTGCCACATATTCTGTTTCAGAGATTAAATAACTATTACCTGAATACTTCCAAAGTATAATTGAATGATTATAGGATTTCATGATATAAATATGTAGCAATTCAAGTTTTTCAGGGGAAAGTATTAGTTGGTTTCATAAAGCTTCAGAACAAAACCATCCATAGGATTAACACAATCTGTGCGAAACTGTATAAACAATAAAGGATGAAGCACATTTGAATGACATCTTGTCTCCAGAAATACAACATGTTTATGAAATATTAGGAGCAGAAATGCACAGGATTTCAATTACCGATTTTTGCTCCCAGGTCAAGCAAACATTGGAACATGCTTCTATATATCACTTAATTATATTTCTTTCTTATTCATGTCCTTTCGAAAGTGCTGATCCAGTGAAAGTCATTCCTTTCAGAACAGGTTCCTTGGTTGATCTGCTTCTCAACTGTGCAAAAGTGTCTCCTAAACATAGGAATGAAAGAAAAGAGAGACATGACCTGAACTGTGAATGAACTGCATTTTCAACCAGTCCACAAAACTTTGCTTAATTAAAGTAACTTCTTCCTCATTTTCCCCCCTAAAACCACATTAGCTGACTTTATTCCAAAGATGCTTTTCAAAAGACAACTGGACTTTGTTTTTCCTTGAAGGCATTTTGCTTCTCATCCAAGAAATGAAACATCTTCAAGGAAAAA
Source organism: Ahaetulla prasina (assembly GCF_028640845.1). Classification (NCBI taxonomy): domain Eukaryota; kingdom Metazoa; phylum Chordata; class Lepidosauria; order Squamata; family Colubridae; genus Ahaetulla; species Ahaetulla prasina. Next base: position 25,532,295 of record NC_080546.1, on the reverse strand, counting down.
CAAAATCCAATTGCCTCTTGAAAAAGCATCTTTGGGACAACCTTGACATAGATGACTGAGAATCTTGATGCTCTCTTTGCTTTGGGCAAACCTAACTTTAAAGAGCTTTTTGGCCTGATCCCAACTGGATAATTATTTTGCTGCTTTTGCCTTACACTTAGTGGTATACCAGTTGTAGGTAATACATAACCTTCCTTTGCTGAAACTCTGCAGCCATTTCCTGATTTATTTTCCCTAAAAAACTATCTAAGGAACCTCACTAAGGGAAGAGGGAGGGATTTAAGGCTATACAACAGTAGTGGATTCTAACCGGTGTTACTACCGGTTCACTTCGCGCACGCGCTTTTCACGTGATCAGTGTGCGCGTGCTCTTTTCGCTCGCACACATGCCAAACTTGCGCTTCGTGCATTGACTGGCTAAACAGCTGAGGCATGGCAATCCGCTCTGCCGTGCCTTTTAGCTGGGCTAAAAACGGAGGAATAAAGGTAGATATAGCGCAAGGGCGGATGGGAGGGCCCAGATGACGGGCGGAGTGAACCGGTTCGCTGTCACTTCAACATCTCCGCTACCGACTCTCCCGAACCGGGGAGAACCGATAGCAACCCATCACTGCTATACAACTTGGCCAATGAAAGCAACCCACTGCAAATGGACTTGTAATGGCTCACTTCTCCTGCCACTTTCACTCATCATGGCAGATCTCTGTGTAAGTATTGATTGATACAGCTTTGCTAATGGTGTTCAGTCTAGCTTTTATTATCCATTCTGTGTTTGGTATCCAAACTGCAGCAGCCTTAGCCTGCAACATGACCTCCCGTGACTTCATGGGATTGTGATGTGATCATGATGAAGTGCACTTTTCAAACTGTGCCATCGTTTTCTGCATAGAAGCAGGCAGCAAGTGGGTCACATGAGTCATTCTAGATTGAGCGGTGTACAGCTGGAATGAATTAATGAACAAAAATTAATAATGAATGGAATAAGGTATGGCTGAGATGCCTGCATTGAGAATCTAGTGACCGTGCCCATGTCTTGTACTCTGATAGCTTGATTTTCCTTATTTGCAGGGTAGGGTGGATCAAGTTCAAGGAAAGTTTACCTTGCAAATATTTAAGATTCACTTTAAAATCTATAATTAAAATAAACTTTGAGCTTGCCAAGGTTCCTAGATCCTTTCAGAAGGATACTGAGAAGTATAATGAGAATTTTCTCCTCAGATGCCATTCTAAAAGTAATCTTTTATACAGTTGATGACAATCGAATCTAAAATGTTTTGCATCTCTCTGCTGTAAGTACCTTCCTTTTCTTTGTCAAACTAACATAGGTTTTTTTATTCTCTTTTAGTGCATGTCTTCTGAAGATATTTTTTCTCTGTATGGAATATCAAACAGTACCAGGCTAATGGAATCCTCCTTCTCTACAATATGCCCTGCTGTCTTACAACAAGTGATCTTTCACCCCTGTGAAAAAGGCCCCAAAGTCAATTCCAAGCCATCTCCTACAGAAGGTAATTCTCCATTTGGAATCTAGTTTAGTTAGCAGATTATTTTTTTCTAGTTCTGTAGTTCTACAAAAAATATCAATGTTTCTATAGTTACAGTGGCATAATGTTGGCTGCCAGTTTTCACTACTAACTGATATTTCATGATAATTTTATTATATCAACTCAGATAATGATCATAATTAAATTTTTATATTGTGATAATAACAAAATGATGCTGTGTCCCTTAGTTCCAAATACCATGGTGCTTAGTAATACAGGTAAGACTAAGTCTTGTATCGTCTCAGCAGATATTATTAGAAAGGCATTGTTGTGAAACATTTTAAACTTAAACACTAATTGCATAAAAGCTGACATAGTGCAGGAATTTTGTTTGAACTTAGAAGGAACTTCATAGTCTTAGCTTAGCAAACTATAATATTGGTAACTGTAAATAGTGCCTCCCATGTGTAATGATGTCAATAGATTATATCTCTTTCAAGAAAGACTGTTGAGCAAGGACTTTTACAGATAAACCAAATCATAGGGGACAATCATCAAGACAAATAGAGAAAAGTTATCGAAAGAATCTCCAAAAGAAAGGCAATTTACAGAAATGGAATCTAAACTAGACTACAAAAAGCACTACGGTTTTTTTGAACGATGGTGCTGGAGAAGAGTCCTGAGAGTCCCATGGACTGCAGGGTGAACAAACAAGTCAGTCCTAGAGGAGATCAACCCTGAGTGCTCTTTCGAATGCCAGATCCTGAAGATGAAACTCAAATACTTTGGCCACCTAATGAGAAGGAAGGACTGACTGGAGAAGTGAGTAATGCTGGGAACAATTGAGGGCAAAAGAAGAATGGGCCGACAGAGAATGAGTTGGCTGGATGGGGTCAATGAAGCAGTCGGTGTGAGCTTAAATGGACTCCAGAGGATGGTAGAGGACAGGAAGGCCTGGAGGAACATTGTCTATGGGGTTGTGATGGGTTAGACACAACTTTGCAACTAACAACAACAGTATGGTTTATAAGACAAAAAAGAGTTGACCAAAGAAAATCAGAAACACATGAAATTTACCATATTTATAAATATTGTAAATAAGTCCGGATACAACAAAGAAGTTGTTAGAAACTACATATTCACCTCTAATGCTTTTAGCGGTACTTCTTTTATTAGTGTCTTTAAATAACAAAATAATGGAGAGTTTGACACTCAGAAATAAAAAAAGATCTCTAAACTCTTTTCCCTTATTGTTAAAAACAGCATATTTTGTTTTTATGGTTAATTCTTCAACAACAATATATTGAGCCCTAACTGTACAAGTTCTATAATTTTTGTGCCAACTTATTAATATTATAGCTAGTCCTTGACTTATGAGCACAACTGAGCCCAACATTTCTGTTGCTGAGTGAGAAATTTCCACCATTTTACGACCTTTCTTGCCAGAGTTGTTAAGTGAATCTGGTTCCCCATTTGACTTTGCTTGTCAAAAGGTTAAAAAGTGATCACATGATGCTGGAACCTGGCAACTGTCATAAATATGAGTCAGTTGCCAAGCATTTAAATTTTGATCATGTGACGATGAGGATGTTGCAACTAAGTGTGCAAAATGGTCATAAGTAATTTTTTCCAGTGGTTTGTAACCTTGAATAGTCATTAAATGAACTGTTGTAAGTCGATGACTATCTGTATATCTTTGCATTCTCTTTTGTTTCTTATTTTTGTTCATTTTCTCTTTTTATTTTCTTTAAAAATATGAATAAAAATGTTAAAAAGCAGTTAAAAAGAGTAAAAAACTTTGTTGCATCTGTCAGGTGCATTTTAGTCAGGTCACAATTTTTCTGCCTTGTTTTTTTTTTTGGGTTATTTTTAACTACTGTAACTTTAGCTGACAAGAAATGTAGCATAATGGGAAATGTCAAGGAAAAGGAAATAAAATAATGTGAAGTTATTGTGGCAATCTATGGTTCAAGAATGGAAATAGTGATCATAAACATGAAAAACCCCGTATTTAGCATTTTTAGTGTGTTGCCGTGTGCAATTTAGCATATTTTATTATTCATTTATTTAATCAGCTTTTTTACTGCCTGCATCACCTATGGGACTCATATTTATATGTTGTTCCTAGTCAAATAATCTCAGCAAATCCTTGGACTTAACTATATCTTGAATGTTAGGCCGTCAGCTGTTTTTCAACTAGATGGATGAACTATTTTTTCCTGCCAGATGAGTTCCCTATCCAATGAATCACCAAGAAGGACTTTGTTAGTTTAATACAACTAATATATATTTTACTGTATCATTTTTGTCCTTTTTACAGTTTGGGGCTTTGGATTCCTTGCTGTGACTATAATCAGCCTTGCGTCACTTCTTGGATTGGTTTTAACACCTCTTTTAAAGAAGGACTATTTCCCTAAGATTTTAACCTACTTTGTAGGTTTGGCCATTGGAACGCTCTTCTCTAATGCAATTTTTCAACTTATTCCAGAGGTAAGGAAAACCTAAACAAAAATGATGGGAATATAACCATATTTTATGTTTTCCCTTAAGACTGAACATCCGGAAAGATTCTCTTCAATATTGCAATCATTCCCTTTCTTCCCCATTTCCCAAAACCACAAACTCTTTCAGGGAGATAGATTAGATTTGTACCACTATTCCCTATCTAAGAAAAATAAATTACCAGTCTGACAGGAAGTGGAAGGGAGAACATGCTAATGTTATATGTCTATTGGCAGTGGCCTGGCAAATAGAACACAATTTGAAAGCATTGATTGACTACAGTCACCGAGTCATGTCTATGGTTGTCTGCCAGTGGAAAAGGGGTTGTTGATGTCATGAAGCTTTGGCAGGATTGCTTCATGGAAAGAGGAAGTGATTTTTTTTTTATTCCTCAAATGATGATGTTTGCTGCCAGAACCATTGGTAAGAAAAAATGATTAGGTTAGTTGCTGAGCTGGTTAAGCATGTTGGATGAATAGAGTTCATGTAGGACAGAGGTGTTAAACTCAATTTCATTGAGGGCTGCATCAGGGTTGGGTTTGACCTCAGGGGGCTGGGGTGGGTGTGGCCAGAGTGGGCATGGCCTGCTCAGTGTCACTCATGTTGGGCACCTGTTTCCAGCTATGATGGCGTCCTGCAACCCTATGTCTGCACATGGCCCTCCCGAGCTCTGTTTTCACTGGCAGAGGATGGCAGGAGGCATCGCAGCTGGAAACAGAGCTTGGGAGCCTGTTTTCGCTGACAGAGGCACTGTGGGCCAGTCCCTCACTGTTTCCAGAGTAGCCCCGCAGGTCATATCTAAGCACCTGGCAGGCCAGATGTGGCCCGTGGGCCTTGAGTTTGACACCCCTGATGAACTGTTGAGATGACCAGACTGAGCCTGAGGGAGGGATCAAACATTTCATCAGTCAAGAGTCCATGCCCACAAGAGATCTAAGTCCAGCCCACCTTGAATTCCTTTCTTAATTCCCACTAATTTCTCTTGACCATTAATAGTTCAGATTCTTGTAGACAGCTTAACCTTGCAATAAATCTCTATGCTCATTTGAACTGCCTGAATCTCCTGATTTCCCCAATGTTTGACAGTCCACAGAGAGGTGAAATGGAATAAGAGTTGCCTACTACAATTTATTTCCATGCAAATTACCATGTTCAGCATTCATTCTGACCCACATGTACATTTTGTGGATTAATTATTTTGCAAGATTGATTTAAAAAATCAGCCAGTTTGGAATATTTAAATACAGAACAGGCAACCTTTGTTATGGGATGGGCCTAGCAAATGGTGACATACTGTTTATGATTTAATTTAGGTGAATTACAATAACAAGTAAATTTGGGTTAAATTTACTGCATGAATATGATGAAAAAGTGAATACCGTAAAGAAAAAAAAGCCTTCTTAAAAAGAATACAGAAATATCAAATGACATGGAATTGTTATCAATATTTTTGTTCTAGGCATTTGGATTTGATCCCAAAGAAGATAACTATGTTGAAAAAGCAGTTGCAATTTTTGGTGGATTCTACATCTTATTCTTTGTGGAAAGAATTCTTAAAATGATATTGAAGACCTATAGTCAAGTGAGTTGGGTAGCAGGATTGAATTAAAGGGATGTGGAGATGTGTGCTGTTTTCACTGCTAAAGATGATTATATTTATTTAACGGTGCAGAAAATAGCGAAAAAAACTGATGCAATGTTTTAACCAAAGACCACATCAGACAACAGATCTCACACAAGTCAGTTCATTGTAGAGAAGCAAAGTCTGAGTGGAAGCTAGGACTTTCTCTCCAGCCAGAATGAGATTGGAAGAGAAATGCCACTGACATGTGTGAAATTGTAGGTTGAAAAGACAATAGTATCTCTGATATACAGTGTTAATGTTACACTTTTATGCTAACCACACATGGATCTGTTCAAAAATAAATAAATAAATAAATAGGCCAGGTCAAATGCTAAATTGGATTTAATGTACGATTATATTTCATTAACATTTAATCATATAGATTAAATACATGATGTGATTCTTTGCTGGGTATCTGCTGTTGCTACTGTCCTACTGTTGCTTCATGCTTATGCTTATGTATGGTGTTATGACAAATAAAAAAATAATAATAAAAATAAATATTGAATAGTTTTCCTTTCTGTCCCATTAAAAACAATTGTGTGGTAACTTTTGGAGTGTCCTGAGGTTTGTACATAAGGCTTTTAAGAGTCACATGTATTCCTCAGATCCAGGATGTGCACTTCTGGATAAGAATGCCACATTGCTCACATTAAGATATATTTACTGTATTTGTGGTATATCAATCAGCTATTTTCATTGGAACAAAGTACATTTAGACAAGATCTTTCCTTCTCTCTCCCTCTCCCTCTCCCTCCCTCCCTCTCTGTATTTCTCTCTCTCTCTCTCTCTGTCTCTATCTATATCCGTCTATCTATCTATCTATCTATCTATCTATCTATCTATCTATCTATCTATCTATCTATCTATCTATCTATCTATCTATCTATCTACTTACCTACCTACCTACATCTACCTACCTACCTACCTACTTACCTACCTACCTACCTACCTATTCTATTTCTAAAGTTATATTTTCATAAAGTCCATTGATTCCTTCCTGGATTGTTTTATCTGGTTCTCTTTAGATGGGCCACAGTCATTTTGAGCCTCAAGAACTGAAACTTCCTCGAGATTGTTCTGCACCTCCTGCTCCTGTAGAATCAATCAAACCAGTTAATGGAACCATGTGCTATGCAAATCCAGCTGTAGCAGAAGCTAATGGAAACTTGGGTTTTGATAATGTCAGTGTGATCTCTGGACAGGTATGAATGAACATGTCTTGCCAGTTTATCACAGCATTTCCAGCAAAGAGCTGATTGCTGATCTTTTCTTTGTTGATAATAGTTTTAAAATTGACCTTGAGTTCATTGTCCACTCCAACATCAGTATGTGCGTGTGTGTGTGCACACAGAGAAACACAGAGAGAAAAAATTGTGTTTGTTTATACAAACACATATAAATATTTCTTACAATTAAGTTGTAGATTTACTTTATCCATATATATTTCTATCTCCCCCCCCTCTCTCTATCTATCTATCTTTGGTTGTTCGGGTTTTCTCCCGTGTAAAATTGGAAGTGTCTTGGCGACGTTTCGACGAAGTCTCATTCGTCATCTTCAGGCTGGTGTTTACTGCTTCGTGCTTCTAGGAGCAATCATTGCTGATTGAAGATGACGAATGAGACTTCATCGAAACGTCATCAAGACACTTCCAATTTTACACGGGAGAAAGCCTGAACAACCAAAGACCTACATACAAACACCCATGAAAACCTCAGAAAACACACACACACACACACACACACACACACACACACACAGACAGACAGACACACACATATATATATTGCTTTCTTATTAACCATTGCACTTTACCAACTCATATCATTTTCAACTTCGTTATAAATTGGTTCATATGTTCATAGTTCACTCCAGCCTTCCTACCTACTGAATATATACTACACTACATAGTTAAATAGACAGTGGCTGGCAGCTGTTCAGGAAAAGGCTGGGCTTGGCCAGTACTGATTCCAAGAATCTGATGTCATTGGCAATGATATCCCAAGTTCCACGCAATGGAACATGTAAGAACCATAAACTGAGAAACATAATCTCTTTCATTATGTCATGCAAATTGGAGGTAATAGCCTGTTGGGTATATTCTCTTTTCTGGGTTTGCCCATCAAAACATTTCCCTGAAGTTGGTTCTGCAATTGACTGAGGCATATATAGTTATATACAGTGGTGGGATTCAGCCAGTTCGCACCACTTCGGGAGAACCGGTTGTTAACTTTCTGAGCAGTTTGGTGAACTGGTTTTTGGAAGAAATCATTAGGGCAGAGAACCGGTTGTTAAATTATTTGAATCTCATTACTGGTTATATAGTAATATTAGGCATAAGGGGACATGGAGGCTCAGTGGCTAAGATACTGAGTTTGTCGGTCGAAAGGTTGGCAGTTCAATGGTTCGAATCCCTAGTGCTGCGTAATGGGGTGAGTTCCCATTACTTGTCCCAGCTTCTGCCAACCTAGCAGTTTGAAAGCACGTAAAAAATACAAGTAAAAAAATAGGGACCACCTTTGATGGGAAGGTAACAGCATTCTGTGCGCCTTTGCCATTTAGTCATGCTGGCCACATGACCACAGAGACGTCTTTGGACAGCACTGGCTCTTCGGCTTTGAAACAGAGATGAGCACCGCCCCTTAGAATTGGGAACAACTAGCACATATGTGCGAGGGGAACCTTTACCTTTACCTAATATTAGGCATAACAGGAAGCTGACACTAGATTACATTGGGAAAATCTGCAGGTTCATAAGATTATCTTTGACTTTAAACATTGACTTTAAGGTACCCTGTTTGACTTTAGGCAAGTCCTGTTAATATAACAATAAAATTAAACTTTAGGGTAGTATCCTTTCTCTTTCTTTTAGGTTTGTGAACTGTTAGTTTAGCTCTCTGTCAATATCTCCAGCAGTCACGTAAAATTAAATTCCATTCATAGTTGAAACTGTAACCTTTAACATCTTGTGTAATGTTTATACAAGATTCATGGTTGCTCAGACTGGAAAGCTTTAATGTTTGATTTGGTTAAAAAAGGACAATATTGTAAACTTTCCCTTCTGCCTTAAAACAAAGATAGTGTTAAGAAATTTTATGGTTGGCCACACAGTCAGCCAGATATTTAGACTGGATTTGACATTTTTATCCACTTATAAAGTCCTGCTCTAGGATTAGGGATAGGTAGATGTTTGAGGGTGTTATTAGTATTGTGGCAAATATTATTATTATAGCCATACAAATGTTTGGACTACAGCTGGAATTTTTATTTACATATCAAATCCTTCCTAAGGACCTGTTATTGTTTAATCACATATATTATTGTTTAATATTATTAATAAAGCTTTATTTTTATTATTTATTATTGGTTGGCCACGTCTGGTGGCTAGAAAATTTCTGCTCTAACAGTTTTTTCAGGATCCTTCCTGTTAATTACTGAAGGTTAAGAAGATTAAAGAAAAAAAAATTCAATAGGAAAATTAAGTCAGACATCATTTAATTTTTCTATGTTTACTTTGATGAGAAAATTGACTGTAATTTTTGAAATGTTGAAATTGTTCTTTAAGTGCGTCTCTGAGAATTTCATTGTCAGAATAGAGCCATATTAGCCAATGGTAAAAAAATAAATAAATCAGTACCTAATTTTGTATTTCCAATGCATTGACTGAAATTTAGATAGTATTTGAAATTATTCAAATTTTTCAGTGCAGTTCATCCACAATAAAAAATATAGTCATAAAATGTTTGCTAAAAATACATACACCTGTGTGACAGTTCAAAGTTGCAATGGTACTAAACTAATTGTTATTCAAAAAGTTTTTATTAGTCAAAAAAGGTTTATACAAATACATATCAGGTATGGTAAATTTTCATTTTTCTTATCTAAAATAAGAATTTTACTCAAATTTTTTAACACATACAACAGCCATAAGGCAAGCAGGTGACACGAAGTAGCTAAGTTTGCAAATTTTAAATACGTAATAAAGAAGAGTCAAGAATAAACAGAATATCGTACAAAAGAGAATAAGGAAAACCAACACAAATATCTTTATCACTTCCTAGTTTTGGATCTCAGAACTCTGGGTTCAGCCTGACCCAACTCCAGGGCCGCAACAGCGGCAGCCGCTTCAGCCCCATGATCTATAACCTCCCCTTCTTCAATTCCTGGGTCATCTGATTCCAGGAAGGCTTTGTGTTCCTCCACATAGGCCGTAGCCTCCATAATTGTACTGATTTTTTCGTAATGCCCTCCCGGAAAATCATCAATCCCTCTGGCATCAGCCATCTGAAGCCCACTCCTTCTGGTACAATTTGCTTGACAAAAATAATATTTCTTTCTTTTTCACGTACCTGTCTGGGAATCTGCCTCAGAATGGCTATCTCCCTGCCCCTGTAAATCAGTGCCCCACTCCTATGTTTTCTAAAATTTCATCTCGTCTCTCTTCTCACAAATTTGACATGAACGTCTCTGGGAACTGCATGCGTGCGTGCATATTGCGAATTAACTCTATAAACTCGATCCACATCCCAATTCATGAAATCAACACCTCTCCCAAGAAATTCTCCCAACAATTTAGTCACAACATCTCTCAAGTCTTCTTGGTCCACTTCTTCCAAATTTTGAAACCTAAGGAAATAAGACATTTTATCCATCTGTGGTCAAGCACAGCATTGCCTGTCGTCTCCTCTCTTTTCTGCACTGCCCGCATCTCACCCTCAAACCTTCCACTTTCTGCTTGTTTTCTGCTGAAACTTGTTGAGTATCCTTTAAATCCTTTTGGATAGTCACAATTTCTGCTCTTATTTCATCAATTTCTTGTCCATATTAGATAACTTTTCCAAAATTCTCTCCATCTCTCCAGCAGTTGGTCTCTGACCTTTTGCCATTAAGGAAAAAAATACAAAATCCTCAGGCAGGCACGGTATCCTTGTAATTTCCTCCGGATCCACCAGGGGCACTCACAGGAGCAACGAGTCCAGAGTACAGTTAGTCAACCAGGAAGCCGAAGGAAGTGATGTCATCAAAATTCTCATAGTGAAGGCGGAGCTGGGCGCCACCACTGTTCCCCAGAAGGAGGGGCCTCAAACCTTCCCTCCTAAATTTCTCCATCACCTCTTCTCTCCAGAGCTCCACAAAACCGGTAATCTTCTTATTTTAAGTTCTCCTCTCTCCAGAATAACTCGTGCTCCTTCCAACCGCAGGGGAGAAAACCCCCGCACTCGGAGCACTCCACTCACGTTTACCGATATTCCTTCCTTCTCCTCCTCAATTCTTCTCCGTGCCCTGTTCACCACCAGGCTGCTGCAGTTATAGATCCAATGCCCCGGTGTCACTGGGCACAGCGGCCCAGGCGACGACCAAAATAATGGCCGCGGCCTGTGGCCTCCGAACCCCGCCGAGCCTAGGACGCGCCAGCATCGGTCCCCACAGTCCTGTATGTCGGCTGGGAGACCCCTGGCGAGCCGTCCGTGCGGCAGGTGTCCTTTTCGGAACACCTGGCCCCTGAGGGCCTCGGCGGCGGCCGGATTCGGGCGCTGGAGGCAGGAGAAGCCTTCCAGACGTCCGTTGCCGCTGGATACCGGAAGTCGTCCTAAACTAATTGTTCTTATACCAATCACTGAAGTTGTAGGGCTCCCATGGTCACACTATCAACATTTGTGTGCTTGATACCCGACTTGCATTTATGACTACAGGGCACTTTAACTCCCGCCTTCTGCCTATCTCCCCTGCCTCATCTCTGCCCTTTTGGCCACCTGCACTCGGTCAGCCTTATCAACCTGTGCTTCACTGCCTTTGCCACCCCCAGATGACCTCTGCTGCCTTCTTCCTTCAACTGTTGATGAGACATATCCAGCCTGGCTCTTTGCAAGGCAGCTGCAGGCCATTCAAGATTTTTTTTTCCAGGCTTGGGCTTGATAGGAGGATAAAAATATCAAATCCGGCCTGGCTAGATCCAGTCTGGCCATTAAATCCACATCTGGTTGACTGGGCGACTGATCATAATCATACCATTGCTATAAATAAACTATTTATTTTTATTTATTAATTAATTATTAATAATTACTATTTATTTTTACAAATAAACTACTATTTATTTTATTAATTTATTATTATTTTTCCTGAATGCCATCACTCTGCTTAACAACTAATTCCCACAACTCTGTCAGATAATTTACTAAGACTGTATTACTATTAGTCTTCTCTTCCTTATCTATCTCCATGATGGCGCACCTATGGCAAGTGTGCCACAGGTGGCACGCAGCGCCCTCTCTGTGGGCACGCGAGCCATTGACCGAGTTCAGCTCCACTGCACATGTGTGTGTGCCTCGTGCCGGCGCTGGTCATTAGATCACAGATGCACATGTGTGGGGAGGGGGCATATGTGTAGGGGCCACACACACATTGCATTTTGGGGTTTCAGGTGCGTACTTTGGGCACTTGATCTGGAAAAGGTTAGCCATCACTGATCTATCTCTTCCCACTTATTACTATAACCATGTTGCTTGTATCTTTCAATTATATTTGTTTCCTAATACGATTTGATAGCTTATTAGTAATCTTGACTATCACTAAGTGTTGTATCTTTTTATTCTTGATGAATGTATTTTATTCTCCTTATGTAAACTGAGAGCATATACACCAAAGACAAATTCCTTGTGTGTCCAATCACACTTGGCCAATAAAGAATTCTATTCTATTCTATTCTATTCTATTCTATTCTATTCTACTCTACTCTACTCTACTCTACTCTACTCTACTCTACTCTACTCTACTCTACTCTACTCTACTCTACTCTACTCTACTCTACTCTACTCTACTCTACTCTACTCTATTCTATTCTATTCTAAATTTTATCACATTTTAAAAATGTAATGGATTATTTATTTAAATTGACACAGGAGTTTTTTTTCCAACTTAGCTACCCCTAAATCATATGAATTAGTGAAGAGTGTTCTTTCCTTTGTTAATCTGTTTACTTAAAGTAAAACTTGTGTCCTGGGAGTCCAGACTTTTCCTATTGAAATTAGATGGCATGATTAATAGGTGAACAATAATTTCTGTTCAACAATTGTGCTGACTCTGAATTCAGAGTCCCAGAGGAAGAGCTATCTTTGTTGTTTGCTTTATTAAGCTATGTGAAGTCTTAAATACTCCTGTCAGGTTCTAGAGGGAGATAGACAAGATTTAATTGGATGACCAAAAAAATAAGCTAAAATATGGTGTCTTTGTTTCCAAAAGTCCCTACTGCTTAGAAAGACTCTCTGGCTGTTAACAATATGAAATATAATTCTTTCAGAAAAATTGCCATAGTATCAAATGCTTAAAAGAATAAAAGAATCCTATCTTATTGCTGAAAATTATCCCTGGTCCATCAACCTAATTTCTGACCACTTTTAATTGATTAACTATTCTGTAGCTCAGCTGCTTTTTAAAGGAAAACATATTATTTGATGTATTATCTAATAGCCATTTTAAAAATTTGCAAAGAGGTGTCATGTTGTCTATGATAAGCCTGTTAGAAGATGAATCCAAGTCATTATGGTCTTCTGAACCAAATGGATAAAACATTGGACATTAAGAGCTGAAGTGGCACAGTGGTTAGAGTGCAGTACTGCAAGCTACTTCAGCTGACTGCTAGCTGCAATTCAGCAGTTCAAATCTCACGGCTCAAGGTCGACTCAGCCTTCCATCCTTCCGAGGTGGGTAAAATGAAGACCCAGATTGTCAGGGGCAATATGCTGACTCTGTAAACCGCTTAGAGAGGGCTGTATATAGGTCTAAGTGCTATTGCTATTGCTATTGCTATTGCTATTGCTAAAAGCATTGGAAACCTGGGTCCATCCTGTTTTGCAGTTCTTTAGATAATTCACTTCATTTGGGCAGCTTACTGCAGAGAAAGAGAAGAACTGTGATATAGATCAGAAGTGAATTTGACTTCATGGTTCTGTGCTTGAATTGAAATATTATGTGGAAAATGATTATAGGTAATCCTCGACTTACGACTGCAGTGGTGGAATTCAGCCAGTTTGCACCACTTCGGGAGAACCGGTTGTTAACTTTCTGAGCAGTTTTGGCAAACTGGTTGTTGGAAAAAATCATTAGGGCAGAGAACCGGTTGTTAAATTACTTGAATTCCACCACTGTATGACTGTAATGGACCCCAGAACTTCCATTATGTTGTGACAATCCCAAGTCATAATACCCACACGATTGACTGATTTTATGAGGTTTTTGTGGTTGGTACTTAAGTAAACACTGATTGTTAAATGAATCCATTTGTTTTTATGGGTTTTTTTTGCTGGAAAACCAACCGGAAAAAAAAATGTAAGTCATGGTCACATGACCATGGAATGCTGCAACCAGCTGTAAAGGTGAGCATCTGAAATATGGTCATGGGATCAGTATGTGTGCGTGCGCACGCCATTGTGGGAACTCCGGAACTGGATTGTAAGGGGAGACAGTGTGTCATAACTTTGAATGGTAGCTAAGTGACCAGTTTTTAAATGAGAACTACCTGTACTTTGCATTCCATGTCTTATTTCTCAGTAAATGCAGTTTAAATCTATAGAGAGGGCTATAAAACACTGTGAAGCGGTATATAAGTGCTATTGCTATTGCTACATGATCCTTTGCTTTTTTACAGTGACTTAGTATTTGATGTAACTCTCATTTTTTATTGTTGATGCAGAAAGAAGAAATGCAAAGTAGTTCATGCAAGTGTTTGAAAGGGCCTTCCCTATCTGAGATTGGTACAATTGCCTGGATGATCACATTAAGCGATGCTTTGCACAACTTCATTGATGGATTAGCCATTGGAGCTTCTTTCACACTTTCCCTACTTCAGGGAATTAGCACATCTATAGCCATTTTATGTGAAGAGTTTCCTCATGAATTAGGTAATGTGTTTTACATCATTTCAAAGTTTAAGGTATGTAGCTGAGGCAGACTTCTAGAACCAATGAAGCTACCATAGTTATGGCTTTCAACTTTTAATCATAGTGATTCAGGAATCTGCATTCCAACTCTAAGGGCATCGGTACTTGGGGGTAAGCTGTCCTAACAAACTTCTCATCCAGCAAGACATAATCCATAAATATTTTATATTTAAATGGGGAAATGATAGTTTTCTGATACATTTTATATACATCTTACCAGTCCATTTTGAATTATTATCATCCTGAATCAATCTACTGCAAGTTGAAAGCCTCTCCACTGAAGGTTACAGACTATAATTTATCATGCTTGTCCTGGAGATTGATAGACAGACGTTTTTCAACTTCTCATTCTAAGAATGATAGAATGACTGGCTCAAAGTCATTCTGTACTAAGCGTGCCTTTAAAGGATTACACCAAACTGTCTCTCTGTATTTTGATTTATCTTGGAGAAAGCTTAAATCGTAACTGTGTTACATATTGATAATGTCATACATTTCTTTTTTAGGGGATTTTGTCATCCTTCTTAATGCAGGAATGAGCACAAGGCAGGCCTTGTTTTTCAATTTTTTATCAGCATGCTCTTGTTATATTGGCCTAGTTTTTGGCATAATTGTAGGCAACAACTTCGCTCCAAACATCATTTTTGCAGTAGCTGGAGGCATGTTTCTATACATCTCCCTTGCAGATATGGTAAGTTTCTGCTACAGCTTATCTACCCATCTACCTACTTAACAATATTTATAGTCTACTATAAATGGACTTAACCATTAGCATTATTACGATGCATGATTATGAGAGACTAATATTTGTGAGACAATGTTAAGAGAAACCATAGTACCAGTACTATTAGCGTGAAATTAGGACATTGAAATGGCAATTAGTTCATGTTACTTTTTTCCAAGCTGGACATTTTGGATGTGATCTAGCATGATGTTAAATTCAGTCAGTCTAACCCTAGGAGGAAATATTTATTGCTATGAGACAAAGTAAGGAACTTGTATCTTGGCCTTTTTTGCTTAATTCTAAAAACAGCTGTTCTCCCTGAGTTACCCAGCTGCACCTGAAAACCCTATATGGAAGATTGAATAGTTCTACATGTGTACTGAGGCCAATGGCTTGAAAAACTTGAGAGAAATAAGGGGAAGTATATGGATTTAGTATTTAGTCTGTGTGGGATTCAAGAGCTATAGTTTTAGAATTTACCACCGTCTTGCTTGTGGTGGCATACTAGCAATTTTCATTTCAAAACATTTGGTATGTCTAGGACAAAAACAAACAAACAAAGATGGCTAAGTAAAAATTAATTAAAATGCCATTAGGGCAACTATGTATGTAATATTTTTCTTATTTTATCAAGTTATGCATTACAATTTATTCACAACTTTTGGAGTACTTAAGTTTTCAGGGACTGCGTGACATGTTAATACTTCTGGCGGTGCAAATTCTGAAACCAGAAAAATCAATGTGTTAAAAATACAGAGAATTTAATAAAGCTATGTGAAATTATTCGTAGAGATATATAATTTCGCCCACTTAGAGAGGAAGACATGAATAGATCACATCTATAATCATAGCTGGCACAGTGAATGGTAGGATATGTTTGTGCCTCATTTCTTGAGGTACAGTGAGTTAGGCATAGTTCAGAAAAAAAGTGGAAATATGGTAGCTGGGTATATTTTATGAGCTGTTTCTCATCTTTATCAAGAGCATAGACAAGGTTGGACATTAAACCTGTTTTCTCTGATGTCTTTCTATCTTACATGATGTATAGAACCCAGTTTGAAAGCCTGCTTATGGCACAGTAGGTGATAGGATTTTCTATCTACCTTTCAAATCTCTCTATCTTTAGGTCTCTAGACCAGAACTGTGTCTAAGCCAAATGTAATAATATGTGTGAATGATCAATACAGAACCCCGATTTATTGCTGAACCTCACTTTATTCTTCTCTGTCTAGAAACAGGTAGGATTCGTAAGAGTTCTTCGTTTTCTCTCTTTCTTACCATTTCTCTTAGGTGATCATAGTGAACTGATCTCATTGTTCAAGGGAATCTATCAGCTGAAGTGATAGTACTCTGGGTCAAAACAGAGATTGTATGGTCTCATACTGTCAAATGTTCCTCCATAAGAAACTTTTCTGCACATTAAAATGCTTACATATGATGGGTAAAGCATTAGTAAAGTTTTTGGTCTGATGTCTTTGCCTTCTACAGTTAGACAGCCTTTAAAAATGCATTCTAAAATTGATTCTAAATGTATGCCCTATACAATAGCTACAGTTTATGGCTTACTTACTTACAAATTCTTTTCTTTTTGTCTATGGTCCAAGATGCTTTGTTTCCCATCCTTGGTTAGGTAAGATCTTTGGAGAAATATTCTTCTGGGAGTTGGCTGAAGCCTTAGATTGACCAAACCTGAACCTAAAAAAAATAATCATATATTTACTAATTGCAGCAAGGAATGAGAATTGTCTTCATTTGTTTGCTGCCAAGTACATAAAGCATCTACTATATTTCTACTGCTAGTGGGACAATAGTTCAATACTTTTAGTTAAAACAGATATCAATCTCCATCAAGTTAAGATCTAGAAATACTCATGCAGAAAAGAATCAAGACATAATCCAGATTAATTGTTGGTAAATAAGCAGAAAGAAACAATTTGGTGTAGTGGTTAAGACCATAGGAGGCCATGAGTTCTAGTCCTGCTTTAGGCACAAAGCCAACTGGTTACTTTGGGTCAGTCACATTCTCTTAGCCCTAAGAAGGAATGTTATTTTTAGATTTAACTTGGTTTGAGATAGTCAGTTTCCCAGTTGTGATTGAGTCTGTCCATGGGTTGTGAGATTAAGGAGTTTCCATTTTATCTTCTGACTGCTAGTTGTTGTTCATAGATAATCTTCTGTCTGTCTGTCTTACATAGTGGCTATTACAGTCCTTAGAGTGTGTGTTGCAATTTGTTGCAGATGACTTCTTTCTTTTTGGGCTACTAAGTCTTTTGGTTTACTTATGTTTTAGAAGACTTTAGTTGGTTTGTGTGCTATTATGAAGTCACGTGGTTACAATAGTCTGTTGTTTGTTGTTTGTTTCTGAGATACTTGTGACATAAGGTAACATTATTCTTTTCATATATTATATTTGTTGTGTTGTAGTAGGTTGAGTGGTCAGGCATTTTTTGATAAAGTTGTATGGCTATCCATTTTGTTGGACTATATTGTATAAACACAATCGCCAGCAGCAGTGGTAGTCAACCTGGTCCCTACTGCCCACTAGTGGGCGTTCCAGCTTTCATGGTGGGCGATAGGGGTTTTGTCCGATATTGAAGCACTTTCCTTTTTTTTAAATTTAATTGACTTTTTAAAAAAAAATTCATAGTATTATTTAAAAACATTTTCATTAGGTTTTCATAAAATTCCCTCTGACAATTTAAATTTCTGAAAATATACTATTTGTATCGTCTGTGCATAAGTTTAGTTCACGTTACCTAAATGAAACTAAATGGCGCTATAGTGCGACCACGCACAAGAGAGCCTCATCCCAGAATAGCTTGTGCATCTCCCCCCACACCACCCAGCTGTAACAAACAAGCAGAGCTGGTAGCTGGCGCCTCTCCCCCGAAACCCAATCCACGATGCACGAGAGGCATGCGCAGACTATGATACACAACACATTACTGTGGAACCGGTGGGCGGTTAGAAAATTTTACTACTAACAGAGATACAAAAGTGGGCAGTAGATATAAAAAGGTTGACTACCCCTGGCCAGCAGCCAACAGCTAGATAACAAGGGATAAACACTAGACAACAATCAAGTAGAAAACAATACTCCATTCAAAGAAATACCAAGGAGAAAAGCATCCACTGACTAAAACTGGAAGGGCAAGTTACTGTATATAAACAGGGAACATACCGTGTACTGTTGATGTTACCTAGCTGGGTAATGAAAGGTCTACAAGGAAAGATTTATTTTTTCCTACCTACATAACACTGCGACTTATCAAGTTTTGCAGCTAGACCTGAACTTCATCTTAACTTTTCACTCATAATAAGCTGACCCAAAACAGATGATTATTAATTAAATTTGCTACACAAACTAATAAAATGTTTCCTGACTAAGATGGAGAGACGAGGAAGTCCCCGAATCTAAGAATAGAGGTTTAGAAATAAAGCATAGCTTCTTTTTTCTTATCCATGTCTTGGTGAAGTAATTGTTTGGCTTTACTCTCCAAGATGGGTGTATCCCCAAATCATTAAGTTCTTTTTTTTTCTTGGAACTTAGAAGTTGTATCTATTCTTACCAGTAATGTACAAAAAACCCCCACCATAAAATAGAAATGAAAGCATTTTATAAATTGAATATACTAACATGCTATTCTACCACTAGATGGCAAGATTTACCTACTGTAATTTTTTTTTCTCCTTTTTTTTGGTGGTTTTTATTCCCATGGCAACTCCAGTTTCCAGAGATGAACGACATGTTGAGAGAAAAAGTAACTGGAAGAAAAACAGATCTGGTTTTTTTCCTGATTCAAAATGCTGGCTTGCTCACAGGGTTTACAGCAATCCTGCTCATCACTCTCTACGCAGGAGAAATTGAACTGGAATAATGTGACAAGGAAGACAATTTACTAGGTGAAAATGGAAGCGCTTCAGAAAGGAACTTGAAAGTAATAAAAGGCACCTTGTTTGCTTCCCTGATGGAACACAACTTTTTTTTCATGAAAATAATATATATAAATATAAAAATAATATATAAAAATAATTTTCTAATATGCATTCTAGGATAGCATTTTCCTCTGTGTGTTTGTCCTATGTTAGTCACTTTTATATCAGAGAGCAACAATTTAGTGGGATAAGAGGACTAAGTTATGAAAGGGTTTGTCTGAAAAACAGACAGACATTTATTATTTATGTCAATGAAAATGTGCTACCAAACCTCTATATCAGAAAAGCCCCTGGTTTCGAACTTTGTACTGAGATCTGTTTTAAGGTACGTGTGCAGCATAATTCAGGCTGAAATGGTTTACTGTATAGATCAATCCTTTATAAAAATATACAGAAAATTCAGTCCCATTTTAAGGTATGTGTTTATAGCATTTTAACCACATAGGGGACTCCTCCGAGTAGGAGAAATCACACTGTCATTTCAGTATCCTGCTGGCCTATCGCCTTCCTGAATGAGCATTACATACTTTGTTCATTAATTTTTATGAAAATGATATGGCAACTGGAAGACTCTGATTTTACAGATCTCTAGCTTTTGGAAAATGGTTTGTTCTGCCTGCTAGGACTGAAGGAATACCAATTTTCTCCTCCTCCTCCTCCTCCTCCTCCCCCTTTCCCCTCCCGCTTCCCCCTCCTCCTCCTGACCCTCCCCCTCTCTCTTCCTCATCACCCTGCTCCTCCCCTTTTCCTCTTTTTAGAGAAATCACTGCCTTTTTTTTACTACAGTGTAATTCAAAATAGGTTTAAAAATTTCCACCACAGAAATTATTAATTTGAAAATAAACAAACATTTTTCGCAAGATCTTAAAAATCATGCAGAAATTCCAATTTCTAATTAACATTGGTTTAATTGGACTTCCTTTTATTTATTTATTTTTATTTCTTTCATGCTTATGGGAATGGCATTAAAAATAAATTTAAAAGCTGGCGAAAAAAATTCACCAACTTTTTAATAATTAATAACATTTATTTTTAAAGGAAGAATTAAACAGTAGACAGCCATGAAACATTGGATTTTTATTACTGACTTTCAACACAAATGAGCCACAGTCAGCATTCTAAACTGTTAAAGTTTCTTGTTATAAATTCCTTAGAAATGGAAAGGATAGGAAAACTATGACTTTTGGCTGAATTGCATGTCTAGATATGCTCTAAATATTGATTGCCTGTGTACACTTTTGATATATAAACAAAGCTCTCATAAGAATTGTGTTCCAATTTTAATGGAAAGTCCAGCTTCAGTTCCAAACATTAAATAAGAAGCCGGGTCAGGTAAATGTTCCATATGATTGCTAACCCAATATTTAGGAATGCATCATTGTGCTCAACAGTCTAACTCCATGATGGTGAACCTATGGCACGCCTGCCAGAAGTGGCACACAGAGCCATCTCTCTGGACACCTGAGTCGTTGCCCATTGCTCTTCTGGGTTCCGGCATGCTGGCCATCTGGTCTTCACATATGTGGGAGTGCCGGAAACAGGAACATCAGCCGCTGGGTGCACATGCACGTGCCGGGCAGCTGCTCTTCCAATTTCCAGTGCATGCATGTGCACCGGCCACCTGGTCTTATGGCTTCTGGGATGCATGCTGGCGTGAAGACCATGTGGATGGTGCGCATGTGTGTGCTGGAAACCAGAAGATCATCTTCCTGGTGTGCGCATGTGCACCAGACAGCTGCTGGTCTTTGTGCGTACATGCGTGCCAGAAACCGGAAGACCAGATGGCCAGTGCATATTCATGCACCAGAAACCAACAGACCAGCTGCTCCAGGCCACCCCAGGGCGCACATGTACCCCAGGTAGCTGCTCTTTCAGTTTCTGGCACGCACGATCCCGTTTCAGCACTTGGTGCCGAAAGGTTAGCCAACACTGACTGAACTGGTTCATAACCAATATAATTTATTCTAGCGGAAGAACAGTTCTTCAGTCTTTTAAGGAGAGGGATCTTTCCTGGAATTGCTATATTAAATTCTTTAATCAAGGGCCAAACAACTTAAAAAAAATATTTTGCTTTTTTTTTTAAGAGTATGTCTCAACAAGCATGGCTATAATATATGGATATTATAGAATGGGTCAATGTAGAAAACATTGACAAACTTGAGGGCCAAACATTTACGTTTTCAAAAGCTTTACATGCCCATTTTAGCTTTTATTTCCCCCAAATTATTCATGTTGGCCCAAATCATTATTTTCCCACCATGATTAATGAAAACTTTTGGAGGAATTAAGGAATTAGAAGAAAGTTATGGTATTCCTATTGATTTAATCCAGGATCAATGAAGATGGACCTTTGCATGTATGGCATGTAATTATCATTTGGGTCCTGCCTAGATATATGCACAGTTTTTAAAGGTCTTCATACATTTTAGTAAAGAAAACACATTGTATTCCTGCATTTATTTTTACAAATTTGATTTTACATCTTGATGGATATGTATTTTTTCTTGCTGTAATTTAGTTCTTATTGGAATTTATGTGTATTCTAAAATATATGCAAATTGATTTTTTTTGCAAATAATAACAACAACACAAGAAACTTGATACTGTGGACAGAAAGGAAGAAGAAAATAATGGCACTTTTCTTTTCCATGTTACAGCAGTTTGGAGGATATGTGCAATATTTATTACAAATTATGCATATTTTCTACAGTACTAGGTAATTTCAACGGGGTCACTACTTTATAGATTCATGGTATACTTACCTACATGATTTTTGAGGTGAGATCTGACTTTGTTAATATATTTCCAGTGAAGGAATAAATTAGATTTACAGAATCTGTTCATGCATTTTTCTTTGTTTGATTTTTTTAAAAAATCCAACTGGGTTAACAATTGTAAAATACTTTGTCAAGTATGTTTCATATGCACTCACTAAACCGGTTGTTAAACCGATTGCAGCCCGCCACGGCAGCATTCCAATTGCCTATTAAATAAAGTCAAGGTAAGATAGTCTTCCAGATGTTATTTATTTTTTCTTCATTTCCTTTTGGATTTTGTACAATGCATAATCTTCCTCCAGTAGATGGCTCCCCTACTCCCAATTCCAGGATTCCACAGAATATAAAAAATCAAAAACAGCTGCTTGTCATCCAATCAGGGGAGTTAGAGATAAAGTTTAGAAAAGCAATTTCTCCCAAATAGTCACTTTTCACAATGTTGTTTGGCTTTTCCAGGCTTTCTATGTTTTAAATCATCTTTTAGGTTTTTCTTTTACTTCTAAATCTTTAATCTTTAATTTTCCTCTTTAGTTTTTAGTCTTTAATTTTTCTCCATAAATCCAGTTGCTGCTTTTTTAGTGTTTGGAGATCATTTTTGGAACTTTAAGTTTAAGTTAAATCTCTAAGGTAACAGTTGGAAATTTTCTCACCCAGTTTCACTGCTCTGTTCACACATCGCTCCAGCACAAGATCTTAGTGTCCCGGTTGTCCCAGTTTGTGACTGACCAAAAATGGCTGTTGTCCCTGCTGCTGTTCAGGAGAGCTTTCTTCAGATCAGTGAGGAAATTGGGCTTTCCTCGTGATTGATGAAGTGTCTCTCCTTTCTTCACCTCCCCTCCAGGATAGGGTCTCCCAGCAAGCAGTTGCCAGCGGCATTTCACAGAGCCTGGTGGAGCTCCGCTATTTTCCAGCCGTTCTCACCGCGACATCAACTGGAAGTCTCATTTACAACCCTCTCTAAGCAGTTTACAGACTCAGCATATTGCCCCCAACAATCTGGGTTCTCATTTTACCGACCTCAGAAGGATGGCAGGCTGAGTCAACCTTGAGCTGCTCAGGATTGAACTGGAGCCAGCTGACAGAATTAGCCTCCAATAGTGTATTTTAACCACTGTACCACCATGGCTCATGTCGGCTTCTAGTCCAACAATCTGCCCAACCAATTGCCTTGGAAGCTCACTCTTGCTACAGTAAACTTCCACTATTCATTCACAGAGTTTTATTTCTTCATGATTATGTTTTTTGTGCCATTTCAGGGTTCAATGTAGTATTTGATTAATACCTAATTTATGGCAATGAATCCCAAAGAAAATTTCATGGCACATAGTGATCAAGTGTATGTGTATAAAAAATTATAAGTGTATAACAAAGAACATCCACAGAACTTCCATGAAATAGTATAGAGGATCCAGACACTGAACTTCAGAACAGAAAGACCACATTTAAACCTTATGATTTGTTACATAGATATAATAATACTAATACTAACAATACTACTACTACTATTACTACTACTTACCTATATCCAAAAAGTAATGGGAACATAAAGTAGAAAAAGTTGTCGAAAATGAGAAAGTGAAGATCTTGTGGGACTTTCGAATACAGACGGATCGTCATTTGGAACACAACATGCCAGATATCACAGTTGTCGAAAACCGAAGCATACAATTTATTGATATCACTGTACCAGGAGACACCAGAGTTGAAGAAAAAGAACTGGAAAAAATCATGAAATATATGCGACCTGACCATTGAAACTATGCGATTATGGATGAAACATGCAACACGGATACCCATTGTCTTCAGGGCAGTTGGTACCATGTTCAAGAATTTTACAAAATATATCAAGAAATTGCAGCTTCCTGCTCTAACACCAGCAGAACTGCAAAAAACTGCTACTCAGAACATCATATATTTTAAGAAGATACTTGGTTGATACCTAGGATGCTGGCAGCAACCGATATCAATCATCAGCGCCAGTCATTAGTATTTGTGACACATTTTAAATGTTTAGTTGACTGAGTTTCATGTTTAATGAATAATAATAATAATAATAGATATAAATAAAAGTTGATAATAGATATTATTTTTGCAGTGCCTCCCTCTACCCAACTGCTGAAAATTGATGGCATTGTTACCACCATTTAGAAGCAGAAAAACATGAATACTACGCATTAAGCCCTAAAGTAAATGTAAACTAATTGCAATAAGAATGAGAGAAATTCATCTAAACCAGGACAGAATAGAAATGTTTGATTAATGGTATCATTGCCCTGCACACAGCAGGAATTTTCAGTAAAGCTCTAATACAAAAGGTTTTCCAGTCATTTTTTATAGAATAATAAAAAGATTACACTGAATGATGCATAACCCTTCAAATTCAAGGGAATTTGTAATGTGACATCTTCTAAACCCAGTTTTCTTGGGAAGTAGATTTGTATCAGATGATAGACATTCTGGCCTTGCAATATGTGATGTTCTACAGGTAGTTTACCTCTGATCTAAACTAGTCATTCCAGCACTGACCTCCTCTTCCAACCTCTCCTTTTTGGGGATGAATTAATAGTAACCAAGTGGGTCAGTGGATGAGCTTGTCGATCGAAAGGTCGACAGTTCAGTGGTTCGAATCCCTAGAGCCCTGTAATGGGGTGAGCTCCCGTTACTTGTCCCAGCTTCTGCCAACGCAGCAGTTCGAAAGCACGTATAAAATGCAAGTAGAAAAATAGGGACCACCTTTGGTGGAAAGGTAACAGTGTTCCATGTGCCTTTGGCGTTTAGTCATGCCGGCCACATGACCACGGACAATGCTGGCTCTTCGGCTTTGAAATGGAGATGAGCACCACCCCCTAGAATCCGGAACGACTAGCACATATGTGTGAGGGGAACCTTTACATTTACCTTTTTAATAGTAATCAAGTGATATGATTCCATCAAATCAAATGTTCTTACATGGCAATTTTTTTTTGTTCTCCTCATGGTATTTTGTAAATTTGCATACACACTCTTTTCTTATTCTTGAAGGCAGAGGGAAATCCATGCCATTGCCCTCCTGTTAAGAGGGGACAGATTTCCAGAATTCCCTGCTGTTTGTACCAGACATCTGGAAGGTATCAGCCTGGTAGAGATTGTCTTGCAGTCTCTCTTAATGAGCATCAATAATTCTGTAAACCTTAATGACTATTAAAGCTCTAACTGATACTGCTTAATTATATGTTCAGAACTAATTCAATTCTTGAGCATGTTCTTGGATATAAAAAGCTAAGTGTAGGGAAAAATTTATGGCTTGGTTTTTGGAGTTATGAAAATGACAAAGAAGTCCAATGAATGGAATATGATGAAGGGCTAAATCTGTTTCCCTAGAGTATATTGACATAGGTGGTGCGCAATTGTTTTATATTGATTTCTGCTGCATGGTACAGTATGACTGTGTTTACAGCAATTAGTTCTAAATTGGCTCTAGTAAACTTGCAACCCTTCCCTGATAAAATGACTTAGAGAAGAAGGATGAGTTTTGACATTACAACATGATAAATACTGCTTCTTTTCTGAATACAAAAGGAGTCCAGTGCTTTGTATTTGTTGTTGTTAGTTGTGAAGTTGTGTCCAACCCATCATGACCCCATGGACAATGTTCCTCCAGGCCTTCCTGTCCTCAATCATCTTCTGGAGTCCATTTAAGCTCATGCCTACTGCTTCAGTGACCCCATCCAGCCACCTCCTTCTCTGTCATCCCCTTCTTCTTTTGCCCTCAGTCTTTCCCAGCATTAGTCTCTTCTCCAGTGAGTCCTTCCTTCTCATTAGGTGGCCAAAGTATTTGAGTTTCATCTTCAGGATCTGGCCTTCGAAAGAGCAGTCAGGGTTGATCTCCTCTAGGACTGACTGGTTTGATCGCTTTGCAGTCCAAGGGACTTGCAGGAGTCTTCTCCAGCACCGAGTTCAAAGGCCTCAATTCTTTGGTGCTCAGCCTTTCTAATGGTCCAATTTTCACAGCCATACATTGCAACTGGGAAAACCATAGCCTTGACTATATGCACTTTTGTTGGCAGGGTGATGTCTCTGCTTTTTAGTAAGCTGTCTAGATTTGCCATAGCTTTCCACCCCAGGACCACGTGTCTTTTAATTTCTTGGCTGCAGTCCTCACATAGGGTGACCTTGGAGCCCAGGAAAATAAAATCTGTCACTACCTCCATTCCTTCCCCATCTATTTGCCAGGATTTGTAGCCATATAAATATGGGTTCAAATTATATGGGTACATATTTATACCCATATAAAACTATATAATGCTGAACATTCAGCACAGGTTTAAAGGAATAAAATGTAAAAATATAATGTGAAGTGGTGGATCAGGAGAACATGGGAGCCATGAACTTGTTTAATTTTGGCAATTTGATTTTTTTTTTTGGTAAGAATGTGAAAGATCATCACATCACACTTGAACCCCTAATATCAAAATCAGATGTACCTTCCCAAACTAGACAGAAATTCAGATAAGGGCACCTAAAGATTGGAGTGGCAAACTTACAAACATCTAAAAAACACTTCGCAAACAGGCAGAACTTTAATTAAAAGTAAATACATACTCTATATGAAAAAAACACCTTTGCCTACCATATATATATGGTATATATGTATATATATATATCAGAAAACAAATATATATATATATATATATATGATGATAGATGATAGATGAAAGACAGAGAGACAGAAGACAGACAGCTAGATAGAAAACAGACAGCTAGATAATAGCACTGGCTTGGTCATCTCTAACTTGAGCCTTGTTTGTCTTATACTTTACAAAAACCTAGATTTCTTTGCAATTTTATTCAGTAAATATGATTTTTTTTCAAGTATGACTCATAGTCAAGAAGCTTGAAAAAACTAACCATTAAAGGATGGGTTTAACCTTTTACTGGCTTATCTTTGACAACACCCAATGTTCCCTTTTCAATCCCAACTTCAAATATCCCTCCGACGATTCACTTCCTATCTCTTTCCTCACCATCTGTTTCCTGCATGGTTTAAAACAAAGTTTGGTGAGTCATTATGGGAATTTTCAAAGTGTGTGTGTGTGTGGGTGGGATTAACAAGGGCAAATAATGAGGCTTGCTGGAAGTTGTATTTCAACAGCAAGTGAAAGGACACAAGTTTTTCAACTTATAAGGCCTGAATTACATTCCTCTTTGCAAGTGGATTTCAAATGTGCGCTAGAGTAACAATCCAAGCTACTCGCTTTCTAGCTGCTATTTTTACTTTGATTGAATTATTATTAGGTGTCTGGGAGGCAACCCTGATTTGCCTTGATGAATCCAGCAAGGCCAGTAGAAGGGGTCCAAGCAGTTCTTTTTGGTCTTAGAATTTAAAAACCATGCTTGGCTTTTGAGTAACATATTACAGACTATACTCCCATGAATAATTACCTCTAGGCTTGGCAAAATAAGTTAGCCCAAGCTTTAAAGTATATTTCAATTAAATTAACTGCCTACAATAATTATGATTACCCCCCTCCCCATTTAAATGTAACTTTCTCTTTACCTCACATTAAAAATTGTAGTTTTAGTGATAACTCCAAAATAAGCTCGGGGGGCTTCTTCTGGAACTTCAGACCTATAATTCATCCCTCTCTCACCCACAATTTATTTGGTTTATCAGGAATGAAAACATTGTCTGAAAGTTGAGAATAAAACAAAAAAGTAACCTGAGACTTTGTGAATATAAAAATAAGCCACCAGAGGGGACTAAAGTTCCAGACAGGAAAAAGAAAAGTGACAGAAATGGACTGATAAAGCTATGAGGTGTAAGACATTTCAAAGGATTTTTGAAGCATCGGGTAAGAAATTTATAACTAATTTGCCATCAATAATATCTGAACTTGTACATTTTTTTTGGAACAAGGTTATGAGGAAAAAAATGAAAAATGTTAGTGATGGGTTTCAATTTTTTTTTACTACCAGTTCTGTGGGTGTGGCTTGGTGGCATGGCATGGGAAGGATACTGTAAAATCTCCATTCCCACCCAACTCCAGGGGAAGGATACTGCAAAATCCCCATTTCCTCCCGATCAGCTGGGACTCGGAAGGCAGAGAATAGATGGGGGCAGGGGCAGTCAGAATTTTTACTACCGGTTCTCTGAACTACTCAAAATTTCTGCTACCAGTTCTCCAGAACTGGTCAGAACATGGTGAAACCCACCTCTGAAAGACGTGACTGGTAACGTTATGGAAGAATTTATGGACAGGGTGAAGAGGAGATACACATTGCAGCTGATGGAGAAATAAAGTGAGGTTTATAACACAGAGATGACAGTCAGAGTGAAAATATAAATGAATAAATAAATAAAATAAGAGATGAAAAAGGACTTATTTTAAGCAAGGACTTATTTTTTGATTTACAAAAGAGGCGTACCAGATTCTTGAGTATAGACTTGAATAAATTCTCTATGTTGTAACCTAAGCTTGATTTTTGGTGCCTGACATTAATCTGATCAACTAAAGTCCAATACTAAAGTCACCACCATATAAGGGTCAATGAAATTCAGGAGAGGTTGGATATGGAGAGCTTGTGGGAATGTGACTCTAAACCAGTGCTTCTCAATTATTTTCTGTCATGCCCCCCTAGGAAGAAGAAAACATTTTTTGCGCCCCCCGCGCGACTGTAAATAGTATCAATAGCTTGTTATGACAGTGTTTGCCGAGGTCAAACGCGGCCCCCTTTACGGAGCCTCGTGCCCCCCCTGGGGGGCGCGCCCCACTATTTGAGAAGCACTGCTCTAAACTAATAACATATTTAAGTCTGCCTCCCCCATTATGCCTGTTCTTCTCCTGCAAGGAGCTTTCTAAACTTTGAAGAATGTTTGAATTTCATGAATTAAACATTAAGGTTCTCAGAAGCAAAAAAAAAAGGAATATAAACTTGTTTGGTGAGGGCTAAAAAAAGAAATATTACAATAAAATTATGGGTACTCTTTTGGAGGTTTTTGCTGATATTAAGGCAGAAATGACAATGATTTGTGAATGGATGGCTGGAAAGGGGGCTTTTGGAAAAGTGAACATTATGTAATTCCATAGGAGATGGAGACATTGGGAGTCATTTCTTTAAATCTCCTCTCCCCTCCCCTCCCCTCCCCTCTCCTCACTCCATTCCATTCCATTCCATTCCATTCCACTCCACTCCACTTTTCTTTTCTTTCTATTCTTTTCTTTTTTCCTGTTTGTATTTGTGTATTTCCAGTTTGTATTATCTTTTAGTATTTAAAACTCTTTAATAAAATAACTTTTAAAAAAGAAATATAATAGACGGCATCAGATATAATCACATAAAGGATAACAAATCAGGTGGCATCATCATCTCCCCATCTTGGATCAGTAGTTGACTACAAGCCAAACATAAGCCAGCATATAAAAACTGTTATGGAAATCTGCACTTTCTCTTAGCTTTCTCCTTCTCTTTTTAATAAAGTGGATGCGCATAGGCAGTCTTTCTTCTCTGCTTGCTATTACTTCACACAAAATTTTCATTCCTTAATTGCTGCTTCTGGCAAAAAAGCAAGGTAATAAAATATATACATCTCAATGTTTACTTTGTGTTTCTTAGGGTTTTGTTTTTTTTAATTTACAGCAATCATTACCATGGGGGTGATTAGTATGCTCAGCAATCTAAACTACATTTATCCTAAATCGGAAGACAATCCTGAAGATATTCCACTCCTCATAAATTGCTCAAGAACTGTTGAGAGAAAGTTGGAAATCTCTGTTGTACTTCCACACAACCTAATTCTTTTAGATGGGCGTCTGTGATAAATTAGATAACCCCTAACCCAGTGGTTCCCAACCAGTGTGCCGCGGCACTAAGGGGTGCCGTGAGATCTTTTGAGTACCATCATTCCCCTAATGTCATGGTAATTATTGTAATTACTTTTATTTGCATACATTCAAATGCTAAGATAAACATTGTAATTAATCTGAGGGCCACCTTGTGGTTTGTGATGAATGAAAAGAGACGTGATTCATTGAGGGTTCACACTTCTACAACTACTCCCCATTTTTAAAGGCTGGCAAAGCAGCTAGCTTGAGGCTAAATACCCTGCAAAACAACAGCAGAAATTCATTTAAAGAAAGAAGGAATAGTTCTAAGACAAGGGTTTTCAACATCTTAAGCCAACATAACAACATAACCAGCATAACAACCATGGTAATATTACACTACTAACCAGAGCGTAGAAAACATTTGCTAGACCAATTCTCGAATACAGCTCGTCTGCACCTGCACTGCATATCGGACATTAATACAATTGAACGTGTCCAGAAATATTTCACAAGAAGAGTCCCCCACTCTTCCGCTCGCAACAAAATACCTTATGCCACCAGACTTGAAATTTGGAGCTTAAAAAATTTAGAACTACGCCATCTTCAGTATGACCTAAGCATAGCTCATAAAATCATCTGCTACAATGTCCTACTTGTCAATGACTACTTCAGCTTCAACCACAATAATACACGAGCACACAATAGATACAAACTTAAGGTAAACCACACCAAACTCAATTGCAGAAAATATGACTTCAGCAACAGAGTGGTCAATGCCTGGAATGTACTACCTGACTCTGTAGTTTCATCACAAAATCCACAAAATGTTAACCTTAGACTGTCTACTGTTGACCTCACCTCACTCCTAAGTGGTCTGTAAGGGGTGTATATAAGAGCACCAGCGTGCCTACCGTCCCTGTCCTAATGTTCTCTTTAATTGTATTCATTTTATGTATACAATTTCATACTTATATATATTATCTAATACGTAGTCAACAAATAAATAAATAAAAAATACACATCTTAAGACACTAGACCAGGAGTTTCTTCACTTCAGCTCTTTAGCTTACATGCACATACATATTTCCCCTTTGTAGCATTTTCTGTGTTGAGAGTGATTGTGGAGACACCTTATTTGTGGAAAAGGAATGTACCCAATCTTGTGTTATGTTTATGGCATTTTTAAAAACATTCCCTGGTATTGTCAATGTTTTTTTAGAAGAGCCATTCAACTATTCTAGGCATAGTTTGTCAGAAATGAATCTTCCATAATACAAAGCATTACGTGGTAGTTTGGATGTTGTCTAGTCTTCAAACAAGAGTTTTAGCCAATGAATAGGTACATAATGGCTAAAACTGGGTCAGTTTCAGTTATCATCTCTAAACCTAACCTACCTTATAGAATTATTGCTGTAAGAAAAAACTGGAAGAGACAGTACAATATAAAAACTATCTCATGTAAATTGTTTTCATTTTCATTGTCCATGATCCATTTTTCCAATCCTGGGCTTCAGTTGAGAAGCTTCCAAATGCAATATTTCCATGTCTAAACCCATCCGTAGCACCAATCTAAATTTTTATTGAAACACGCTATAGGGCAGGGGTCTCCAAACTTGGCAACTTTAAGACTTGTGGACTTCAGCTCCCAGAATCCCTCAGCCAGCAAAGCTGGCTGAGGAATTCTGGGAGTTGAAGTCCACAAGTCTTAAAGTTGCTAAGGTTGGAGACCCCTGCTATAGGGATAGGCTGTATTATCTTAGAACCAACACTTGGCTTCTGTTTTGCCAAGAGATCGCCATTTCCGGAAACATTATCTGTAAGAGAAAGTCCTGACTGATTCCTCAATGGATGTGTTCGAAGTGTTTACACGGGGACACTTTCAATAAGTAATTATGTATGTGCATTATTAAGATTTAAAGTACTTGAAGGATTCACCAAATCAGTCTTGCACAGTTTCAGGTTGCCATGCCAAACTATTTATAATGCAGCATATATTTATGATTGGATCTCAAAATCCAATTCAATCCAAGTCGAGCGTGTGCTATGGACTTGAGAGGTTGGATCATTTGCTGCTCCGTTTTACATCTTCTAAATCTAGAACTGTTGGTAGCACAATAAATGGGAGAAAAGATACAGGTAACTTTTGCAAGAAAACAAGAAAAAATGCATTTATTATTCTCAGCTAAAAAGCCAACAAGTGTAGTAATACTTTCCTCCTAATTACACAATTAATTTTATGTCTTGAATAAAAAATAGTTGACATTCAAAAACATCTATGACTGGATTTACTTTATCATTTTGACTGGCTCTGACATTTGTTTAAACCAGTGTTTCATTAAAACCTCAAGCAATTTGATGCATGCGGATCATTAAGGAAACAGGATAATTAGCAAAGGCTTTACTGCTATGACTCATTTAAACATTCATCCTGCAAAACCTGTACTTTCAGTAGCTTACTACATGTCCTCAAGAGTGAAGTAGGACTGAGTTCTTAATATTCCAAGTTCAAAGATGCACTGTGTAGTACATGATGAATTCAGAAGAAGTTAGTGCAAATTAACAATTCACTGATAAAGTCATTCCCTACAGGTCCAGTGCAAGAAATAGTGATCTCAGTTTGAGATAAGCTTCTATACACTATAAAGAAATATCATACTCATTAGAACCAAGTATTTTTCCTAAGTAATAACATTGTGCCCTGTAAGCCTTGTATTCACATCACTATTCTATTGAAAAACATGATTTATTTTAAGGATACTATCTTGATGTCCAATTTTTGTTTGACATAAGTATTTTAATGGTTTGCACCAGTAAGTACACATTAAGTGGGTGCGTAGCTGATTGCATAAATATTGATTTTTTCCCCCTTAGGTTTTCTTGGCTTTGGCAACTGGCCACAAACAGGTAAAGATAAAACCAGTCTCTCTGTCAGCCCATCTAATCCCAAATGGTGGTTGTTGTGGGGAAAAGAGGAGGAGGAAGGAATATTAGATATGTTTGCTGCCTTGAGTTACTTATTTAAAAAAAATATAAATGTGGGTTAACAATAGTCTAAAAAGCAATTGGTTGAAGTATAATGCTTCCTCAACAACAAAACAATTTGGAAAAATTTTGTGGAGAAGAGCTACCCTTTTAATTAAGGCATTACATTGCACAGTGGTGACATCTTCAAAGTGAAGAAGTGCATGGATCTTCTGAAGTCCACTTCAGTTTATAAGTTCCATGTGAAACTCAAGATCATGACTAGCAAAGATTGGGAAATCCTCCAAATTCCAAGATGCCTGAAACTATAGAAAGTACTTTATAAACTTTCTGTAGAAGAGTTAGGTTATTGCTGTAGCTGAGTGGAGATCAGTGTTAGAATTAGATTACAATTAGAAAACCAATTGTAATTAGACTAAGTCAATACAGCTTTGATTCTTATGGTGCCTTCTTGCCTGATCCTTTAAAAACTATTACTCCTTGTTTGAGATTTATTCTTCATTTATATTTCCTGTTTTTATCTGGATAGCAGATAAAATCTAGAGGAAATCATTTTGCCTAAAAAAGTACAATGTAACTTTCAGTCTTTATATTTTTTGGATCAGGAACTGTATGGATCTCTAACCATAAATTACTAACCATTTCAAAACTTGGAAGACCAGCAAAGATATGAGACCCAATTTCCAAGCATACCAACCAATAACACAGTTTAGACTCTTCTGTGTGACCAGAATCTGTAAACAGTTGAGAAACTAACAATTTAGAAACTTATTCCATGAAAGATAGGAAATATAATAAATTTTTCACATATCCCGGTGGCCTCAATAGCATTAAACAACCAGAAACCATGAAGTGAGTTTCTGTTGTCAAATATAGTCTATAATGTATATGAAATGTAGATTTACAAAATTACCAACCCCCTCATTGCAATAATAAAACCACTTTGCTGAAAAATAATTTTCAGGATAAATGATTGATGGTTTTTTCACAATTAAGCACACACTAAACATTCAGCATCCACTAAGACAATTATTTAAACTTTATACTACACATAAAAAGAAAAACCTAAGTTAATGGGCCATGACTATCCACAGACATCCCATTACTCAATTTTATTTCTTTTTTTATTTAATTTTCAAGTAAAATGGAACTATACAAAGTTAAACCACCAGAAGCATTTAGGAGCTGAACAAAACCATTCTTGAGCCAAAAGCATCTTCACTTTCAATTTTCTCTCATTTACCTCAGCAGGTAATAGGGATAGTCTAGAAGGGAAGAAAATTATTAGTGACCATATTAAGGGAAGGCCAGATTTTTACTGAATGTCAGTATTGTTAGTCCTTTAAGGCAGATCAGACTAGGAACTCAAAGTCATGTAGGTCAATGCTATTTTTATTATAAAGATATAACAAACTGAATAATGAAAGTCTGAATATGCTTCCTTCCTCCTTTCCTTTATCTTTGTGATAATTAGGGAAGGCCTTGTCAGAGCTGTTTCTCAGGTTACATTTCTGACCTTGACTCAGGCTCTTTTATCTGACTGTTGTATTGGTAGTGGTTGTTCCTCCTGCACCTTAAGGCCATTCTTACTACCCTTTACAACTATGATGGACTACGAGGCTCTTGCAATTGCCATTATATATGTCTGGCTATTTTTGCAAAGTCAGATTTGCTGAGCAATCAGGCAACCATGATTCAGTACTAAGTATAAATCTAGTTTTTCATCTGATAATCATGTTGAACTACCTCAAATAAATGGTTGTAAGAGTTGAGAAAACAGTATATGAAGACCCTTTGGATAGATAATTTCCAATAAATGCCATTTTTTCTAATATATCAGGTTTTTATGATGTCACAGAACATATTTGAACATTACTTCTTAAACATTTTAACATTACTTCTTTATTGGGCAGTACAGGTTTGTGATCGGTTCAGAGGTGGGCTGCTGCTGGTTTGGACCATTTCGCGTGAACCGGTAGTTGTGACCAGCAGGTGGGCCTGCCCACCCACCCCGGCACTGTCCCGTCCTATATCACTGTGTTTTTGAAGCCGTGCATATGCACAGAGGGCCGCACACATGTGTGGAAGGCATGCACACTCACATTTTTGGTGCTGGGCAAACTGGTTGTTAGAAGCCCACTACAATATATACTGGAATATGTATGGAGAGATGCTTATAAATAATAAAGATATTAACTAGGCATGCATGATATAGAGAACAAGATTATTCCTTCTTCCCTCTTGTAAAAAATAATAGTTTTTGATAATTACATATAAATAGGCCCAGGATTTGGCTTTACTAGTTGATTTATTAGTTTTCCAATTCCATTTTTACTAGTTCATAATCATCCAATGTTATATTGAACAAATATTGAAAATTCTCCATACAGTACATCTTTTTCATTGATATAGAAGTCTTGTATGGACAGGGCTAAGATTTAGACTTGGTCTCTGACTAACGAACCCAAGCAAATGAGAACTCTGAGACTTGGCTCCTTCTCAGAGGTCGTCTTTATTGAGTACATCATATCCGCACAGCTTCAGTGGAAAACCAATTCTAACTCTTTCCTGAGGTTTCTGCATAATTAAATCTGGAAAAGCCCCAAGATTGTTGCACCAAGTGGCCGAACTGTCACAACCCTGGGAGGAAAGAATGATGGACTTTATTGTGGAACTCCCAGAAAGCGCTGGGGGGGGGATTGCCTTTTGTCCCCAAGCATCCTGCAGGGAATCTACCCATTCACTCAGGCTTACTGAGGAAGGGGGCTTCTGTGAGAACTCAGGCATGGGACAAGCTAGAACACAGCTAGAATAACAGAGGTGGAAGGGACCTTGGAGGTCTTCTAGTCCAACCCCCTGCTTAGGCAGGAAACCCTACACCACTTCAGTCAAATGGTCTTCTTAAAAACTTCCAGTGTTGGAGCATTCGCAACTTCTGGAGGCAAGTTGTTCCACTGATTAATTGTTCTCACTGTCCCCTAATCATCTTAGTTGCTCTTCTCTGCTCCACCCTCTGGCCACCTTGAAAGGTGTGAAGCCTGTGCTGCTAATTTAGGAATCTTTCATTCATCTTGTTGCTGGCCAGGGACTCACTGGCTATGGCAGATTGAAAAGAAGATATGACACAATCACCTGAAAGTTAACTGCAAACCTCTATTATATTCAGTAGCATTTACTCACTTGTAACTATGCTTAGGTTGACAGCTTAAACTGAACTGTTGCAAACTGATTCAGGAAAGACTTCTTAAAGACATTAATGGCTAAAATCTTTGCAGAACTAAACTGTTCAATGTTGAGGTTCTTCATTTAATAGATATTTGTGTTTAAATTGAATAGTTTACATGGATTACAACTACATGAATAGTTAAACAATAGATGCAATCTACATAGACTTCTGCAAAGCTTTTGACTCAGTAGTACACGATAAACTTCTCCTAAAACTAAAATCCTATGGCATTTCAGGACCCCTTCACAAATGGATATCTGCTTTTCTGTCTAACAGACAACAAGTGGTCAAAATTGGCAATGCTCTATCAAATCCTGTTCCTGTCAAGAGTGGCGTTCCTCAAGGCAGCGTCCTTGGACCAACACTCTTCATACTATACATTAATGATCTTTGTGACCATATCACAAGTAATTGTGTTCTCTTTGCTGACGATGTCAAACTATTTAACACCACAGACAATGCATCTATCATCCAAAAAGACCTTGATCATCTAACCACTTGGTCTAAAACTTGGCAACTCCAAATCTCAACCAGCAAATGCTCAGTCTTACATATAGGAAAAAAGAACCCAAACACTAAATACATACTTGATGGACATTACCTTACAGATGACCCCACCCGTTAAAGACCTTGGAGTTTTCATGTCAAATGATCTAAGTGCCAAAGCCCACTGCAACTACATAGCAAAAAGCTCTAAGAGTTGTAAACCTAATCTTGCGTAGCTTCTTTTCCAAAAACACTACACTACTAACCAGAGCATACAAAACATTTGCTAGACCAATTCTAGAATACAGCTCACCTGTTTGGAACCCTCACCACATCTCTGACATCAATACAATTGAACGTGTCCAGAAATATTTCACAAGAAGAGTTCTCCATTCCTCTGAAAACAACAAAATACCTTATCCCACCAGATTTGAAATCCTAGGCTTAGAAAACTTGGAACTCCGTCGCCTTCGACAAGACCTAAGTTTAACTCATAGAATTATCTATTGTAATGTCCTTCCTGTTAAAGACTACTTCAGCTTTAACTGCAATAATACAAGAGCAACCAACAGATTTAAACTTAATGTTAACCGCTTTAATCTAGATTGCAGAAAATATGACTTCTGTAACAGAATCATCAGTGCTTGGAATCCTTTCCCTGACTCTGTGGTCTCTTCCCATAATCCTAAAAGCTTTAACCAAAAACTTTCTACTATTGACTTCACCCCATTCCTAAGAGGAACATAAGGGGCGTGCATAAGCGCACAAATGTGCCTACCGTTCCTGTCCTATTGTTTTTCTTTTCTTCTTCCTATATATATATAGATGCTTATACCTCCTAATATTTACTCATATATATGTTTATATATTATAAAATCCTTTTATATGATGTTGTGACAAAATAAATAAATAAAATAAATAAGTATTCCAAATAGTAACCGAAAAGATGAAAAAAAATTAGGAGAAGAATTCATTATATCTTTTATGTAGTTTTTTTTAGTCTTTTCAGTTTTGATTTTAAAATCCTTCATTGCAATCTCTCTGTAAAGCAGTTTTGAAGTTTGTTGGGGGTAAATGACAATATATCTTCCACCTGCATTCAAGGGAAGAACAATCTAACCAGATTATGGTTGCTCTCACTTTTGTTATTGATGCTGCCTCATCATCAAAAAAGGACAACAAAGAATATTCTTTCTGCGCCAACTCAGAAAGCTCAAACTGCCCAAGGAGCTACTGATCCAATTCTACAGAGGAATTATTGAGTCTGTCATTTGCACCTCTATAACTGTCTGGTTCGGTTCTGGAACCCAACAAGAAAGACACAGACTTCAGAGGATAATTAGAACTGCAGAAAAAATAATTGCTACCAACCTGCCTTCCATTGAAGACCTGTATACTGCACGAATCAAGAAGAGGGCCGTGAAAATATTTACAGACCCCTCGCATCCTGGACATAAACTGTTTCAACTCCTACCATCAAAACGACGCTATAGAGCACTGCACACCAGAACAACTAGACACAAGAACAGTTTTTTCCCAAAGGCCATCACTCTGCTAAACAAATAATTCCCTCAACAATATCAAACTATTTACTACTATTAATCTTCTCATCGTTTTCATCACCAATCTCTTTCCACTTATGACTGTATGACTGTAACTTTTTGTTGCTATCATTAAGGGTTAAATTGCAACCTATGACCATCATTTGTGTTGTAAATGTTGTACCTTTGATGAAGATTTTTTTCTTTTTTTTTATGTACACTGAGAGCATATGCACCAAAACAAATTCCTTGTGTGTCCAATCACACTTGGCCAATTCTATTCTATTCTATTCTATTCTATTCTATTCTATTCTATTCTATTCTATTCTATTCTATTCTATTCTATTCTATTCTAGAGGATTGTCAATAGGAGATAATCACCTTGATTTTATTTTTATTTTATTTATTTATTTATTTTGTCAAACACAACAATATATATAAGTATAAGCATGAAATAACCACACAAAATGAATACAACCAAAGGGAACATTAGGACAGAGATGGTAGGCACGCCGGTGCTCTTATGCATGCCCCTTACAGACTTAGGAATGGGGTGAGGTCAACAGTAGACAGTCTTAGGTTAAAGTTTTGGGGATTTTGGGATGAGACCATCCCATTTTGTTTCTGTCATAGCACAAAACTTCTTGACCATTTTCAAAAGTACTGATGGTATCTCTCAAGTGTACAAGTCAATAAATAGATGCAATGACTAGGACATAATCACAAGATTTATGTTGGCTGAACCTTCAGCATTGCATTAATACAGGCAAAATTTGGTTAGTTTCCAGAATAGATGGGAAAAAAACCCTCTAGAATGCTCACCTGAAGAGCATCAAGTTAAAGAAAGCTGATTTAAGCCAATTTTATTGAACATCAAACTTTTTGAGAGCTATCACAGAAATGGCCAAGTGGAGACTGAAACAATTCCATTTTAAACTATTAACTATGTTTCACTGAACAACAGCCCAATAAATTTGAAGCATTGGCTGAGCAAAAATGACAAGTTTAATTTATCTTAATGCTTCCTTCCCAATAATATAAAGCTGGACTGTAATTGAAAATAGCTCCATTTTTTTTATCAGATTGGTGACTGTTTGTATGAAGCACACAAATGATTACTTTGCTGATCTTACAGATACTTCCCCAAACAGAAAAATGCAATGACTGTAATATACAGAACTCTAATTAACTGAAGATAGTGGCTAGGTTACAGAAACTCATTAAATGATGGAGGTATTGCACCTGTAATTATACAAGAGGTTTTAGTGCTTGGCTAATGTGAACAGGTGATGTCTCTTCTAATACAGTGCCCACCGTGGGAGTTTTAATGCTTACATTAAGGTAATTAATTTTCTTTAAAAATTGCACAATTAAATACAGGTCTATATTTTGAAGGTTTATTTTTATAAACTGAGATCAAATCAAATAAAACCAAAGTCTATGTCTTTGATTTATAAATGTAAGAGATATTTCCATTTTATGTACACCATATTTCTATAAATAATGGGAACAGTAGGAAAGGCACACTAGTGCGCTTATGCACGCCCCCTTAGGGACCTCTTAAGAAACGGGAAAGGTCAATGACAGACAGTTTAAGGTAAAAGGTATAGGGATTAGAGAGACTAACAACAGGATCAGGTAGAGTGTTCCAGACATTGTGCTCCTACAATCAAGATTAGAGAGAATTACATTGAGTTTGAATCTATTGAGATTGAAAGTCAGTGATCAACTTGGAAACTGAGGGGCAATAAATTTACATGGCTGGAACCTGGTATTTATTGACCATGTGTTTCACAAGGCAGGTGTTGATATTTGTCATCCAGTTAACAGATGCAAAACTATTCTGGTATTTAGGTAAGCAAAAATATAAATTCAGAATATTGAACCATTGACTGAATTGTTAAATGAGTTCTCTTTATAAACAGCATGTGTGCAACCAAGAGGTCTTATTGTGTTAATGAAAAGCAATGTTTCAATTAAAACAGTTTTGGGAGAAAAGTTAGGAAGTTCTTTTAAGCCTTTTCTCAAAGAAGAGAATCTGCCTGCCCTACCCTCCAAATCAATGAACAATATCCCAATGTATTCATTTTTGCAGTTGCAAAAGTTGCTTTTAAGCAACTTATAATTAGACTGAATTTTACTAAGTTGCTTGTTTCTGTATGTTTGAAATATACTTTCATGGAATCTTTAGATAACTTAAAAGCTTGCAGAAGGATGTTTCACAGTCCATGGGTCACTTATAATCCTGGAGAGCTAATAATGTGGCCCCACAAGACTGTTTTTTTTTTTTTTAAAAAGCTTATTGATATACAATATATTAATTAGGTTATTTGCAGGCCAAGACAATTCTTTTTCACTTGCAGCCCTGGCAAGCCGAATGGTTGGACACTCATGTATTAAAACTTTAGGAACCAGTCAATGGTGACTGTGGGACAATGGAGTTTGGATTTTTCTAATTACCACTAACTTCTCTTTTGGGCATTTAAATGATTTTTTTAGCACTCTTGTCAAGCTAGGTTTGAAACTGACTTAAGATTTCTCAAATGCCTTGGACCAATAAGAAGACAAATACATTATGAAAAATTTAAATGTGAATTCCCATGTCCCTGATGTTAGGTTGTTATCTATTGTTGTGACAGTGACTAAATTAAATATATCAGGATTTATTAAAAGGTCCTTCATGAGAGCTCATCCAATTCTGAGCTGGCCTGCTTTGTGTAATCACAAGATTTGTTGTTCTTTGTGATGCCTTATGCCAGTTTTGGATGTTTAGATCCCATTGAAGTCAGTAGAATTTATTTTGTTTTTGAATAAATTTTTATGTTATTTGGAAAATTAAAGTAAAATACTAACTCAAATAAAATAAATTAAAATGTAATAAAATAAAATAATAACTAAATTAAACTAAACTAATAAATAAATAATCTACAAAATAATTCTTCTTGAGATAGCTGGATAGCTCTGCTTTACTGGAACAAGTACATTTTTAGCCATTTGCTATTTATGGGAAAATTGCAGATATTGCAGAAAAGATGTTTTTTTAGCTCAGTGTGTTCCATATTGGAAACAGACATTGATAGGTCTTGGAAAGGTTGAACTTTAGACTATGGATTGATTCTCCTTTAACAGGTATTGATTGGGTTTCCAATGCTTCTGGGCAGTGGTGGAATTTAATTTTTTTTTACTTTTGGTAAAATTAAAACCAAATTTTAATTTTGGTTCTGTGGGTGTGGCTTGGTGGGCGTGGTATGGCTTGGTGGCCTTGGCTTGGTGGGCGTGGTAGGGGGAGGATACTGCAACATCTCCATTCTGTCCCCATTCCAGGGGAAGGATCCTGCAAAATCCCCATTCCCTCCCCACTCCTAGGGGAAGGATATTGCAAAATCTCCATTCCCTCCCCACTCCTGGGACAAGTAAGAGGTGGTATTTTCCAGTTCTCCAAACTACTCAAAATTTCTGCTATTGGTTCTCCAGAATCTGTCAGAACCTGCTGAATAGCACCGCTGCTTCTGGGTAATATATACAAGATTTAAATCTTAATCAAGATACAGTATTTATTTATTTATTTAATTAGATTTTTATACCGCCCTTCTCCCGAAGGACTCAGGGCGGTTTACAGCCAGCTAAAACAACAATGAATAAATACAAGGTAAAACAGTAATTAAAAAACTTATTGAATATGGCCCAGATTAAAATATATTTAAAACAATAAAACCCACTAAATAAGATTAAAACCGAATAAAAATGTCTAAAATTCTATGCCAGTCCTGCACGGATAAATAAATATGTCTTCAGCTTGCGGCAGAAGGTCCGAAGGTCAGGAAATTGACGAAGTCCTGGGGGAAGTTCGTTCCAGAGGGTGGGAGCTCCCACAGAAAAGGCTCTCCCCCTGGGGGCCGCCAGTCGACATTGCTTGGCTGACGGTACCCTGAGGAGTCCCTCCCTGTGAGAGCACACGGGTCGATGGGAGGCAAACGGTGGCAGTAGGCGGTCCCGTAAATAACCCAGTCCTAAGCCATGGAGTGCTTTAAAGGTGGTAACCAACACCTTGAAGTGCACCCGAAAGACCACAGGCAGCCAGTGCAGCTTGCGCAGGAGTGGTGTTACATGGGAGCCACGAGTGGCTCCCTCTATCACCCACGCAGTGGGTGAACCAACAGCTTCGGGTGCTCTTCAAGGGGAGCCCCATGTAGAGAGCATTGCAGTAGTCCAAGCGAGCCAACTGGAGCCTTCGGGTGCTCTTCAAGGGGAGTCCCATGTAGAGAGCATGCAGTAGTCCAAGCGAGAGGTAACAAGAGCATGAGTGACTGTACATAAGGCATCCCGGTCAAGAAAGGGGCGCAACTGGCGGATCAGGCGAACCTGATGAAAAGCTCTCCTGGAGACGGTCGCCAGATGTTCTTCAAAAGACAACCGCCCATCCAGGAGGACGCCTAAGTTGCGCACCCTCTCCATCGGGGCCAGTGACTCGCCCCCAACAGTCAGCCGCGGATGCAGCTGACTGTACCGGGGTGCCGGCATCCACAGCCACTCCGTCTTGGAGGGGTTGAGCTTGAGCCTGTCTTGGAGGGGTTGAATTTGAGCCTGTAATCCAGTACATCTTGTCTGGATTATATTAAGTGTTCCAAAGGCCTGATTTGTGATCCAGGCTGCAGTTCTGTGTGTTAGAGATTGAATTTGGAATAAAAATGTATCAAAATGGGAAATGTGCCTTGCTTGCAGAATTTATCACCCTGTTAATTGTTTGTCCTGAATTCATGTTAAACAAATACCCAGATCTGAATACTGTGTATAAACATTGTATTTTGTAATCATGCTAATAGGTGCTGATAATTAGTTCTGATTTGCATGCAAGTGTTCCATACAAACATAAAGTTGAATCCTTGGAAAAGGAGGTAGTATTGCTAAAATTAGGATATAATCATTCTTCTTGATAAGAGAGACATTCCTATAACATGCTGTAAATTATAATTTTGAACAAACAAGAGAAAGCCTGCAATGTAAAATTACAATTCAATAAGACTTCTATTAACTTTAATTTCCTGTGTGTTGTTGATATGGGGATTTTTTTTACCCGTATCATGCTTGTTTTTTAAAAACTTCTTATTATAGGGTTAAAAACAGTTTACAGCTTATTTAATTATTGATATTTCTATGCAGCTCTTTTCCAGATGATTCCACCCATTAGAAAGGAAAATGATAGGATGGAAGATGACGAAGTTGGAAGCGTTTGGCAGGAAAAAAACACTGAGAAATCAGCTTATAGAGACAAACTGTATCACAAAGATAAGAAAACTCTGACCTCAGGACTCCATGTGGCCTTTGGGATCATTGCTGTTAATAATCAGTCCAGTTCCTCCATTTGGACACAGGAAACAGATGAAAATTCTGCTGTAAACACTAAAGGAGTAGTCCTATCAGTTGGGAAAATGGTTGGAAAAACCAGTAGAAAATGCCTTCTGGAATTTGGAATGGCTTTGAGTTCAGAGCTCCTTGGTTCCTAGAGAATTATCATCTTTGGTCATGGATGGGTTTCACTTCCTTAGACAGACCTGGTCAGGGGTGGGCTTCAAAATTTTTAGCAAGGGGTTCTCTGCCTGGTTGCTGGGTGGGCGTGGCCATGGTGGGTGTGGTCTAGTTGGCCTCCTGCACCACGGCGGGGGGGAAGGCGTTTTTGCCCTCCCTGGGCTCCGGAGGCTTTCCTTGAGCCTCTGGGAGGGTGGAAAAATGCCTCCCCAAGCTCTGGAAGCCCATTGGAGGCCAGAAACTGGCCCGTTTCTAGCCTTTCTGAACTTCTGGTAGTCCCGTTTTTCGCCCTCCCAGAGCCTCCATGCATACCCTGCACTTATGTGAAACCAAAATGGGCCACATGGGGACTCCTGAGAGGGCGGGTGGGATGGGAGGGGTGGAAGGGGCCAGCCAGGAGTGGGATTTGGGGGTTCTTTGAACTGCACAGAATCTTAGCTAGAGGTTCTCCTGAACACCTGTGAACCCCCAGCAGCCCACCCCTGGACCTGGTATGTAACCTGGGAGCATACCTTTTATTATTTTTTATTACTGGGATGTGGAAGGCTGCTGCTGCTGATGCCATTTTGCTGCTCCTACACTAGTTAACCATGGGTTGCCTCAGTTGCTGTTGCTATCACTTTTAGGGCAGTGACTACTTTGCAGAGCTTATCTGTCATTCTCTTCCATTTCCTTCCTCAGACT
The DNA here is from genome assembly GCF_028640845.1 of Ahaetulla prasina. Classification (NCBI taxonomy): domain Eukaryota; kingdom Metazoa; phylum Chordata; class Lepidosauria; order Squamata; family Colubridae; genus Ahaetulla; species Ahaetulla prasina. Next base: position 25,488,061 of record NC_080546.1, on the reverse strand, counting down.
TCCACCCATCCTGTTACCCAATGGATAGGCCTCTTGCATACTAGAGGAAAATGGGATGAAGAGGGAGTAGAATCCTTTGATGCCCTGGGAGAACTGGGAATTTTAGAATGCTGTTCCTAGGTTTTGGAACTCTCCTCTTCAGAAATCCAGTTCTCCCTTTTCTTTCTGGTTATTAGATAGCAGAGGTCTATGCATTCCAGGGAGATGCTATATTATGAATATGGGGATAAATGGGAAGACTTAGTATGTTTTTCTTTGTCCTTTGCAATGCAATTGTGATTTTTAAAATAATATTCCTGATGGTTAGATATTCAGAACCTTTGGGAATGAGTGGCATACAAATTAATTAGGCAAATGAATGGACAAACACAACCCCTCCACTTCAGTTCACAACCTTCTGCTACAGTTTTTAAATATAGGCTTAGTGATCTTCAGAAAAGCATTAAACTTGTTTTCAGAAACAGCACTACAGGGATATATGACAAAAAAATACAATATTTAATTATACATATTACAACAGCACAAAATTGGAAAAATAATAATATACCAACGGAAGAAAATTTGATTAGAAAAGTTTTGGAGTATGCAGAAATAGACAAGCTCACAAAAGAAATACAAGAAAAGGAGGAAACAGAATACTATATGGTATGGGAGAAATGGTATGAATGGTTAGAGAAAAGGTATAAAGGGCAAGGAAAGAGTAAATGAGGAAGATATAGGAGTTGAAATGTAGTAACAAACAAGTGGAAATGGAACGGACATAGAATGTATGTTTGAAATTGAGTCCATTGTTATCTTTATGTATATAAATCAATATTAGAATCATATGTATAAATCAGGGGTGGGTTCTACTTACGTTTACTACCGGTTTGCAGCGGGATCGTGCGCAGAAGCTTCTTGATGACGTCGGGGTCGGTGGGCGGAGCCTACCCCTGGTTTTACTACCGGTTTGCAAGAACCAGTCTGAACCGGGGGCAACCCACCACTGGTATAAATGGTAAATTGAAGTCAGGGAGAAAAATGGATACGTAAGAAATGTTTACTGATGTGAAAATGTTGAAAATAAGACAATTGTAAAAATTTCTTTTTTAAAAAAAAAACTGTTTAATAAAAACATTTTTTAAAAAAGAAAAGAAATAGCAAGACAGATTACCAGTATGGCTATAGAGGAGGAGGAGGAGGAGGAGAAAGAAATGACTAGTCTAAGCCTGGGCAAAGTGACAGAAGAGAAGGGAAAGCAAACAAATAAAAGTTTAATGGAAAGAAGGATTTCTCTGCTCAGCAAGGACAGGATTAAAAAAAAGAAGGTTTCAGCAGCTCTGGAATGAGTTTCCATAATTATATCATCGTAGATGTTATTTTGAAAACAGATGACATATCAGCCTAGTAATAAAGTCAAATATTGGTGCTCTGGTTAATGATGCAGAATTGAAATGGGTCCTTTGCAGTTCTGTTTTGCAAATAACTCTGTTTTGCAGCAAAGGTTTCTTCATTTAATAAACATATGACGGATGGCACACTACGATACCCTTCATTTTCTTTCTCTTTGAAAAAAGAAGTTCTTAGGAACTTTTGCACAAACTGCGCTGAAAAACTTCCTCCTTACATCCTAAGGCTGATGAACTATGGCCTTGTGCGATTTCAGTCTGAGATCGCTAGAACAATGACAGCCACAAGGAAGTTTAAATGGAACCGCTAACCCTAACCCTGGGTACCATCACAAAGGCTGGCCCTCTGCAACTGTAAGAGACAATTTGGGACTGATTAGAAAAAAATGGTCTCCAATTGCAATTGTACCAGTGGTGAAATCTAAATTTCTTTCCTACCGGTTCTGAGGGTGTTAAGTTCGGGCAATGACGAGGCAGGAGACGATACAAGTGACAACTTTGTCTTGGTTTATTGTGATCCCAGCAGCAACTAACAGGCAAATCCCCTCTTTAAATAGTATTTTGGCTGAGGCATCAGCCAATCAGCAATGTGCAATTTCCCGCCCAAATTTCCCTCCTGAAATTCAAATACATTACACTCCTCCCCTCCCAGAACACATTGTACCATATTTACATAGTTTTTTGCATAACATTTGCATGTTATTTTTCCACGTAGTCACGCAGGTAGACAGGGCGTCTCCTAACTCTTTCTGATCTGCACAATTCATTCCCTGGGAGTGAGTCGAGCTGGTCAGAGGGACTGTTTGTTCCTCCCAGCTCCTCCTCTGGGCCCTCCGGCCCTGGATTATTGGCAGAGTCGTCCCTGCTGTCCTCTGGAGGAGCCGGTTGGCGTCGCTGGACTTCTTCAGACTCAGCTAAGTCCTCCGATCGCCTCGGGGTTGAGTTAGCTGTTGGTTCAAATATTGGGTAGTCAGGGTCTGGCTGTTTGGTTTCTGGATTGATTTGTATTCTTTTTCGTAATTGATCTATGTGGCGTCTCCACACTCAGCCATCCCCCATGTCCACTATGTATGACTTTGGGCCCGTCACTCCTACAATTGTTCCCTTTAGCCACGCTGGGCCCTCACTATAGTTATGTGCCCATACCGGGTCACCTGTTGTCATTGTTCTGGTTCTTCCCTTTGTGTTTTGTACCCATCAGGGGAGTATGTTGGGTTTAATCGATCTAGGGGGCACCGGAGTCTTCTACCCATTAGTAACTCCGATGAGCTGCGGCCGGTGGTCACACAGGGAGTTCTATGTTGGACTGCCAGGAAGGTATCAATTTTGGATTGCCAATCTCCTGGGCTAATTCTAGATAGCGCTTCCTTGGCACTGCGTACGAAACGTTCTGCAAGTCCGTTCGTCGCCGGGTGGAAAGGCGCCGAGAGGACATGTCGGATGCCTTCTTCTGCCAAGTACCCCTCAAACTGGGTGGCCTTGAATTGTGGGCCATTATCGGACACTAGAGTGTCGGGCAACCCGTGTGTCACAAATAGATGCCTCAATACAGTGATTACAGCTTCTGCTGTTGTGGTTTTCATGAGTAAAATTTCTAACCACTTCGAGTAGGCATCTACCACAATTAAGAAGGTCTGCCCATTGAACGGCCCAGCAAACTCTATATGGATCCTGGACCAAGGACCCTGGGGTTTCTCCCAATCCCTTATGGGGGCTGTTGGGGGTAGTGGCCTTGATTCTTGACATGCTTGGCATTTCCCTACCCGGTCGCTAATGTCTTTATCCATTTGTGGCCACCACACGTAACTTCTCGCTAGGCTCTTCATCCTCACAATCCCCGGGTGGCCCACATGCAATAGTTCCAACACATGACCTCGTAATTTCTCCGGAATAACCACCCTATCCCCCCATAACAGACAACCCCCTTGTACCGACAGTTCCGAACGCTTTTTTGTAAATTCTTTGAAACGATCCCCTGGTGCAGTGGGCCATCCCCTCTGCACCCAACCGATCACAGTTCTCACGACAATGTCTTTGTAAGATGCCCTACTCACTTCCATAGATGTGACCGGGCCAGAGTCCAAGGAGTCAATTAACAAGACGGGCGTCCCTGGGGTCAGGTCTTTGATAGTCATCTACTTAAAGCGTCCGCATGTCCCAAATCTTTGCCCGGTCGGTGAGACAGTTTGTACGAATATGCTGCCAGGAAAATAGTCCAACGGGTCAGCCTGGGTGATAATGCAACCGGTGTTGGACGGTCCCCCGCCAAGAGTCCCAATAACAGTCTGTGGTCTGTGACTATTTCAAATTGCCGCCCAAACAGGTACTCATGGAATTTTTTAACCCCAGAAACTATAGCCAGGGCTTCCCGGTCTAGTTGGCTATAGTTCCTTTCTGCTGCGGACATTGTGTGGGAAAAATATGCGATAGGGGCTTCTGAACCGTTTGATAACCTGTGGCTGAGGACAGCCCCTACCCCGTAGGGTGATGCATCACAAACTAGTACTAATGGCAATGTCCCATTGTACTGAATTAGAAGGCTATCGCTAGATAAGAGATTCTTAACGCCTTCAAATGCCTTAGCCTCAACCCTGCCCCAAGTCCAAACAGATTTTTTCACTAGCAGTTTATGTAGCGGTTTGGCTACTGTTGCCTTATTTTTTAAAAATACCGCATAGAAATTTATAGCCCCAAAAATGCCTATAATTCTGTTTTGCTTTTTGGGGTTGGGGCCTTTCTAATGGCTCGCACTTTGCTCTCAGTTGGTGGATGCCTTCCTTATCTATCCGGTAACCCAAGAATTCTACAGATTCAACTCCTATCTGGCATTTGTTGAGTTTAGCCTTAAGTCCCGCAGACCTGAAAATGCCCCAAACCTTCCGTAATTTGACCCCTAATTCTTCCAAGTTTTCTGCTGATACCAGTAAATCGTCGAAATATGGAACTACTCCTGGTAGACCTTGTAGGAGTCGTTCCATTAAGTTTTGGAATAACCCGGGGGCTACACTAACTCTGAACTGAAGTCGAGTGCATTTAAAAACGCCCTGATGTGTGACAATCGTCTGCGCTTTGGCCGTTTCGCCGTCAACTGGTAATTGTTGGTAGGCTTGGGCCAGATCAAGTTTGGCAAAAACCTGCCCCTGTCCTAACGAGTGCAACAGATATTGCACTACGGGAACGGGATAAGCACTCTTTTGCAATACTTTGTTAAGCGTTGCCTTATAGTCAGCGCAAATCCGGACTGATCCGTCCGGTTTGACTGGGGTCACTATTGGTGTCTCCCATTTTGCATGGTCGACGGGGACTAGTATTCCCTGGCTTACTAATTTGTCTAGTTCCCTGTCAATCTTGGGTTTTAGGGCGAACGGGACCCTCCTAGCTTTTAATCTAATGGGAGCCACCTGGGGGTCCAAATTGAATGAAATGGGGGTCCCCACATACTTGCCCAGGCAGTCCTGGAAAACGTCCTCGAACTCTCTCAACAGTTCGTCCTTCAGGTTGATTCCGCTTCTGTGAACCCCGGTGTTCTGTTTCCCTCCCCCCAATACTCCCAGCAAAGAGTCAGTCAGAGGCCTCCTTTTCTCCTTTTATTTACATAGATAGATGTCCTGGCCATGTCTACCCACGGGCCTGCCAAGTTTCTGGAGATAACGAGGAAATTATAGATAAGGCCAGAATTACTCACGAATATATTCTTCCCTCCATTGATACAGTTTGCCCGCTTTGTCCAAGACAAAAAACCAGGAAGTCCCGCCTCCTATTTATAGTCTCTGCAGATGTCACTGCATGACAATTATTACTTGGCTTTATCCCAACGCTGCTTCTGCTGCGCGTGCCGGTCACGTCTGCGCAGTCTTGCATCACTCCAAAACTGTTCTTGGGGCATTGCCAAATCAGAAGAAGGCTCCAGAGAATCAGGCCTTGCCGGCCCCTCCTCCTCCCTTTGAGTGGGTGCCAGGGAGGGAGAGGGCTCAAGAGAAGCAGGGCTTGCCAGGTCTTCTCCCTCACTTTCTGAATCATCCGAGTCCAGGAGTCCGGGTCCAGGAACCTGGGTCACAACACCTGGTTACTTCCATGCCCAAGGCTCTGAACCAGTCCAGACCTAGCAAACTGGGCAGGTTTCCATCTACGATGGTGATTGGCAGGGTTTTCTTGAATTGTCCATATTTCACTCTGACGGACGTGACCCCTCGAACAGGGATTCGGTTCCCCTGGTAGTCTTGCACTCTCAGCTTTTGGGGTTGCAGCTGGTGTTTCGCGACGTCTGGTAGGTCCCTTGCGATTGTGTCCCAAGACATAATCGTGATTGATGAGCCGGTATCCACCTCCATTTTACACTGCACTCCTTTGATGTGTGTCTTGGTGAATATTTTCTTCTCTAGCCGTGTCGATGCGTGGCCCACTCTTACAGTGGTCTGATTCAACTTCGCGCCCTTTTTGAACTGACCAATCCCTGGCCGCCTCGTGGATCTGGCGCCCTGTTGATTGGTCGGTTTGAATTTTGGGCGGGAAGGTTGAGAGGCTTGGCAGGCCTGAGCTATGTGTCCTTTCTTTTCACACCGCTGACAAATTGCGTCTTTGAACCTGCAATTCTGTCATTGGTGTTGGCCTCTGCAACTTACGCACTCGTCCCTGTCGCCTCTCTCCGGCCTCCCGGTGTGGAAGACCTCTTCCTCTTCTTCACCGTCCGATTCGGCCTGGATTTCTTCACTGTGGACTGGCGTTGCTTTCGCCGCGGCATTTGGCGTGTTCGGCTTTTGTAAGGTTTCCACCGCTTTGGTGGACATCTCGTGTGCCCTGGCCTCATCCAGGGCTATCGCCAGGGTTAGGTTGCTTTTCGACAGCAGCCGCCTCTGTAGTCGGATGTCCCTGACCCCACAAATGAGTTGTTCTAATAAAGAGTCCTCCAAGTCTCTATACTCACAGTGGTTTGTGGCTTTCCTTAATGCGGCCATGTACACGCTTATCGATTCGCCCTCTCGCTGAACTCTTTGTCTCAACTCGAACCGTTGTACAAACTTCGATGGCACCGGCGCGTAGTGTGCTCGTAGCGTCGTCTGTAGCATTTGCCATGGCACTGACTGTACCGGCGTTGGTTTTGACAGCGATTCGGCGGTATCGAAGACTTCTGGCCCACAGTGGCTCAGGAAGTAGCTCGCTTCCGATTATCCGATACTCCTTGCAGTTCGTTAGCTTCGAGGAAACACTCGATACGAGCCATGTACGACCCCCATTTCTCCTTGGCTGGGTCGAATGACGCTGGCGGCGTATAGCTAGACATCGCTATGTATCCGCCCTTGATACTGGCTGGGTTTGAAGTTACTTTGCCCTTCAGCTCTTTTCCTAGTCTCACTGCCTCCAATATCCCACCTTCGTCACCAACGTTAAGTTCGGGCAATGACGAGGCAGGAGACAATACAAGTGACAACAGCTCTTTGGTTTATTGTGATCCCAGCAGCAACCAACAGGCAAAACCCCTCTTTAAATAGTATTTTGGCTGAGGCATCAGCCAATCAGCAACGTGCAATTTCCTGCCCAAATTTCCCTCCTGAAATTCAAATACATTACAGAGGGTGTGGCTTGGTGAGCGTGGTTTGGTGGTGGTGGTGGGGGTCATGTGACTGGGTGGGCATGGCTATGTGACTGGGGGATCAAAAGACAGAAACTCACTCACAATGTCCTGCTGGAGCCGGGTTGGACTAGATGACCTCCAGGTCCCTTCCAGCCCTGGATTATGCTCTGAAGCTGCGTCTAGTGCCAGGTTTGTAGTCCTTTCTTCCTCTCCTTTTTCCTCCCTCCCTCCCTCCCTCCCTCCCTCCCTCTTTCTCTCTCTCTCTCTCTCTCTCTCAACCCCCCCCCCATTTTTTGCCTACATCCCCCATTTTTGGCCTAGCAGGCTTCAGCTTTTTTACCTTTTAAAAAATGCTTTTAAAAGTAAAAAAAAAGGCGCTCTGACGATTGCATGGCTCAGCTGGGCATGGGGGAGGGCAGGGATTTTTGCTACTGGTTCTCTGAACCACCTGCCGCTATTGCTACCTGATTGCCCAATCTGGTCCGAACCGGGAGCATTTCACCCCTGAATTGTACCCTAAAGCTTCTGAGCAATTTTCTAAGTAAAACATGAATGAAAGGAACAGTATTCCTCTTGCTCCTGTATGTAAAATGTTCTGGAAAAAAAAGAGGAAAGGAAGAACTGATGAAAAGAAAGTCTTGTTTGACTGGGATGTTTGTTTATTAGACGTCATGGTTTAATGAGATCCAGCTTAGTTGGCAGAACCTGGGAGGCTTCCACCATGGATATACTGTGCTATTACTGTATGGTTGGGTAAGCAGGAAAGATTTAGAACCATGGCAAAAAGTGACCCTACAGGGAACAATGAAAGAGATGTTTCAGATAATGTATTTTAACCAGATCAGTAAATAGAGATTTAAAAAAAAAAAAAATTTACATAGCATATTCAGCATGGTTTATATTGGGGATGGCAAACAATTTGTGCTGTGTGTGTTTGAATGGCTGCATTTGGCTTTCGGGTGACATACTGTATGCCTTATTTTTTAAAAATGGGCCAGGTTTAATTTGATTTTAGTTATACTGAATTAAATTGCACAATAGTTTACGTGATTATTCTCAGTCTTATATTCTTCCATGGTTACATTTCAGTGACAACTTTTACAAGTGTGCAGGACTTCCAAAAGTTTTGGGAGCCATTTGGGCCTGAGTTGCAAATAAGGTAGCTTGACTGTAACTGCAGCTTCTCTCCAATGGTCAGCTTGCTAACACTTTGGTGCTGGCTCCCAACTTAGACTTCACATTCCAGTAATTTCCAATCTTCTATCATCTGTCTGTCTTCTTCCTATCTATCTATCCATCTATCTATCTATCTATCTATCCATCCAGGGGTGAAATCTAAACATTTTCGATACCGGTTCTGTGGGCGTGGCTTAATTGGTGAGCATGGCTTGGTGGTCAGGTGACCGGATGGGCGTGATCAATAACAATAAATAATAAAAATAGTAAACAAAGTACACAAAACAATAAGAGGTACCAAAAACCAACTTTCACACTTTACACACACACAATACAACACAAAACAACTGACTCACACACAATGTAAAAGCAGCTGCACTTCACCCAAAATGGCCCCTGCAATAAGCAGGAACCTCATACAGCCACAAAAAGCTCAAAAACCAACTTTCACACTTCACACACACACACAACACAACACAATACAACTGACATACACACACACAAAATGCCACATACAGCTTTGTGATATTTTGTGTGTTTGTAGTTAGAGGGAAACACTACAGAACACTACAGAAACACACCAAATCTCAGAAAGCTGCACAAATATTTTATTTTATTTACATTTTTTAGATAAAAGCAGCTAAATTTAAAACTTCCTTAACTTTAAATTGCTGTCTAAAAAAAACAACTCCTTAAAAAACCCCAATTAACTATTTTTTAAAGTGTCCCCCCCCCTTACTTACCCAATTGGCAGCAGACAGATTGAGTTGCTCACCGATGAGATGGATTGCAGGCAGACAGATTCAGCTGCTAGCTGATGCAGTTGATTGCAGCAGCCGAAGCAAAGCAAGGCAAGGCAGGAGCGAGCCCAAAAGTAACAGCAGTTAGGGAGGTGGGGACCGGGCGATTTCGTGGATATGGGCAGGGGTCTTAAATATATTTTAAGAGGTTGTTAAAAATGATTTTAAAAGCCTGTGATGATCAGGAAACTCAGCTGGGATCGCCAGAGGGAAAAAAGCTTTTAAGCCTCTGACGATCCCAGCTGAAGTTGCCTGATTGCCAGAACCTTTTAAAAGAATTGTTTTAACAACCTCTTTGGCCGAAGAGCTTGTAGAAAACATGCTTTTAAAGGGTTCTGATGATCAGGCAACTTAGCTGGGATCGCCAGAGCAGCCTTTTAAAAGCTTTTTTTTTTAACAACCTCTTTGGCCGAAGAGGTTGCAGAAAAAAAGCTTTTAAAGAGTTCTGACAATCCCAGCTGAGCCACGTGATCATCAAAGGCTTTTTTTTACTTTTAAAAGCATTTTTTCGGTGGAAGAAAAATCTATCTATCTGTCTGTCTGTCTGTCTGTCTGTCTGTCTGTCTGTCTGTCTGTCTGTCTGTCTGTCTGTCTATCTATCTATCTATCTATCTATCTATCTATCTATCTATCTATCTATCTATCTATCTATCTATCTATCATCTCTAACTGACTTATGAATCACCCATCTCTCTCACAGAGGAGCTCTGGGTGGTGTACAATTCAATAAATACAATGAAACATTAAAACGGAATAATTTAAGATTAAGATTTTTAAAAAGTAAACCATTATATAATCGGAAGAGATGGAGAGATCCAAGATGGGGAGACTAAGTGTTGTTAATACAGGGGATGTGGGGGGTTTCTCATGGGGTCAACTGGCCTAATGGCTGTGTGAGCCCCTGTGTCCCCCCACCAAGGCTGTACAGCAAGATTTGCAGAATATTAGAATATTTGGGGCAAAGTTTTCCTCACCTCTGGAGCAAGATGTTCCACAAAGCAGGGCCCGTGGCAGAAAAGTCCCTCTTGCTACCAGTACACAAAATGAACAAAGAGACAAACAACTTTAGCTTCTTTTAGACTTTGTCTTCTTAGCAATGGTAGAGATAGTCAATGTAGAAAGCAGGGTGGCCCTTAAAAGATTTTGAGAGCAGCGAAACAGAAGTCAACTAGAGATCTCAATTGTATTCAGGACAAATAACAAACCACTATGAGTGCTATATGAATTCACCCCAATATAATTTTAATTACTTACCTAAATACCGAAGGAATGAAAAGCTTGTCCTGTGTGCTTCATATTAACATGTGAGCAAAAGTCATTCACCAAGCCACTTTGATGAATCATACCTCTGACACCTTCTACTTCAGGCAAAGTTATTATTGATTAAATGGCTTATGCTCATTTTTAAGTGACATTTGGTGAATGCTGTTAATCAGTTTATGAATTAATTTCTCTCTTTCCCAACAAAGATACTTGAAAACTTTGAAATTCTGAAGAATATCAGTTAAATTGTTTTGGGGCTCATGTGATACAACATGGAACAGCTTCTTAGGATCCATACAATGTTATTGTAACATTCTATGGCCCTGGAGCTTCACAATCAGAATTAGTTCTCATAATAATTAAATAATATTTTTTCCAAACAGATTTAACTCTATCCTGAAAGTTTTTGATGAAGACAAAAAGAAGACATATATTTATTTTAATTAAAATAAATTACACTTTATTGCTACAACTCACTATTAGGCTCAGAACATTTGCAAAATTCATTTAATGCTGTCTAGAGTTCTCTAATATCGTTAAAGAATAGGCTACCAACACTAAATTTAAAAAAAGTAATGGAGTTAAGTATCTAATAGGTTATCGTATATATGCTATATGGCAGGGGTGAAATGCTCCCGGTTAGGACCGGATCAACTGATCCAGTAGTGATGGTGGTGGGTGGTTCGGAGAACCGTTAGCAAAAATCCCTGCCCCTCCCGCCCACGCCCACCCAATCGCCCGGTCTCCTGCTTGCCCGCTTGCCACTTCTTTTAAAAAAATGCTTTTAAAAGGTAAAAAAAAAGAGGCTCTGATGATCACAGCTGAGTTGCCTCATCATCAGAGCCTTTTTTTTACCTTTAAAAGCATTTTTTTGCAACCTATTCGGCTTTTAAAATAAATAAAAAAAGATCGCGCGCCACAGCTGATCACCCCCCTGTGCGCTGTTCTACTTACCCCATGCCTCCTTTTGGCGTGCACTGCATGCACGCACACCTCGCATTTAGTGCGTGGTGTGTACCGCACATGCATGCGTGCAGCGCACATGTGCAGCCAGCGAACCAGTAGTAAACTGGTTCAGATTTCACCACTGGCATATGATCTTAATATTTTGTATTCTGATATGGCCTTATGCCTAAACAAATTTAATTTTTATTACTACTACTAAAAGATACTGTGTTATTTGCTGCATCTTATAACTACACCCTTAACAGGATGCAAATATCAATCCTTTATGAAGTCCATCATTTTCAGTGCATTGATGATGTTGCCTAGTTGGGTAATGAAACTTCTGCAAGGAAAGAACTATGCTCAGGGAACACCAAGAACTCCTCAATTCAATGCCTGAGCTACAGATATTCTCTTAATAACATTTCAGAAGGTTTTGATCACTTATACGGACACCTTAACTGTATATAGAGTAATGGGTTTTATGAATACTTGAATAAGTTTTATTATTATGTTTTAAGTTTTGGCTTTGACTCTATTTTTAATGCAGCGGCAAGAAGTTTAAGTAATGGTGGTTTATTAGTATGCTTTCATGGTATGCTTTTGTGAGCTTTATTGATATTATATTATGATATTTCCCAACTATGACATTTATTGCTATAATGTGCTTAGGAGGGTTTAGAAATATTTAAATCTCAAAAGCTATATAAATTTGAAAGCCCATTTTCCTTATGCTTCAAAGTAAAATCTATATTTAGAGTTATGCATTTTTGGCAGATGCTTCTGTCCATGTTTGGAAACATTGGAGAAGTAGGTTACCTAGAGAAAATGCTACCTTAATGCAGAATTCTTTTCTATTTACATTTTAAAACTTTATAGCCAACAAATATTTTGCAGGCTGAAAGTCACATCCATTCATAGGAATGTGTTTTTTTGGGGAAAATTACCTCTAAACAGGAGTTTAGGCCCACTTTGTGGGCCAAAGGGCCCTCAGCAAGTTTAGGAGCTGTCTCTGACCATTGATACTGAAAACTGATGGCACCATTTCTTGCCTTTTTAAGTTGAGAAATATATGAAGGCTTTAGTGGGGGAGTGTCAAACTCAATTTCATTGAGGGCCGCATCAGGGCTGTGGTTGACCTTGGGGGGCTGACTGAGCGTGGCTGACTGGGTGTGTGTGGCCAACTGGGTGAGTATGGCCAGCTTGACGCCACTGCCCAAACGGCTGGCATGTTTCCTCTTCGCATTGGGTAGACTGGGCTGAAGCAACACGGGCTGGCCCCATACATCTTCCAGGACAGCCCGTGTTGCTTCTATGGGCTGGATTTGACCACATTGTGACCCAGATGCGGCCCGTGGGCCTTGAGTTTGACACCCCTGCTTTAGTAGAAGTCTTAAGTAAACCATAGTGAAAACACCAATCTCTTTCTAATTGCCCTCAAACCAAGATGATTTGCCTTCTTTGTGACCTTTAACAATCCTATCCCTGAGTGCTTAATGCATCTCCTGTTGTCAAAAGAGTGGCTTCTTTTAAATCTCAAATGATTTCTCTCTAAACATATTGGAATAAATATTGTGCAAAGACAACTCTAGAATTGTGTCAGCTACTTTTTCTAAGGCAGGGACAGCTATATGAGCTCTTCATGGAGGAACTCCACAGTAGGAGAAATATACGGTGGTTTTTATGTGAAATATTACCATTTTAAAAAAAATTATTGCCCTAGGTTCAAAAATTAGCATTTCTAGTGTTTAATATGTAAAAACGCACAAACTACAATTGTATGGAAATATTGATACATATCTTATTTCCAAATAGTTTGATGCATATGGTATCTTTAGCACTTAAATTGTCTTGTTCTCTTCTTATATAATAAATGTTTTGTGTCAAAACTTCTTTAACAGTTTTGTTTTGACAACTTTGTTTAATTCTGACAGTTCTGTCAGAAAAGATTCATGGAATAAATAATCTTAGGGCAGTTTATTTAATATATAAATAAAAATAATATATTTGTTGACTCCTGGTAACTGCCGGGAATAGTCCCTGCAGATTTTGAAATGGTGTCAAGATAATGGAATACTTTGCCACTGTTTTATTCTTATATCTAAGAGGGAGTGACTGGCTCAAGATCACCTAAGGCAAGGGTGTCAAACTCAAGGCCTGCAGGCTGGATCCGGCCAGCTGGATGCTTAGATCTGGCCCATGGGGCTGCCCTGGAAACAGTGAAGGACCGGTTTGCATGTGGCTCCCCCAGTCTCCGTTTTTGCTGGCAGTGGGCTAGCAAAATAAACTAAAAGCAAAACAAAGCAAAACAAAAGGAGAAATGTTTCCCCTTTTGCATTTGAGCATCCAAGAAGGGACAGGAAAGGAGGAAGAGAAAGAGGAAAGACAAAAAAAAAAAAAAAGGAAAAATAAGGAAAGAGGGGAAAGAAGAAGAAAGGAGAATGAAGGGGGAAGGAAAAAGAAGAAAAGGAAGGAAGGAAGATTATAGTGAGAGGGAGGGTCTGAGGGAAGTTCCGCCTTAGCGCTTGGCCACCACAGATGCTCCCAACACAAATGATGTCAAGCTGGCCACGCCCACCCTGGCCACCCGAGATCAAACACAACCCTGATGCAGCCTTCAATGAAATTGAGTTTGACACCCCTGACCTAAGGCAAGTTTTCTGCCTAAGGGAAGACTAGAACTCATGATCTCCCAATTTCTACTCTCAAGCCTTAACCTCTACACCAAACTGGTTCTCAGTATAACGCAGTCTCCAAAAAATCTTTATTCTGAAGAAATGGATGTATTCTGAAAAAGGTATTTTGCAAATTATCCTCCTTGTTTCAAGCTATCCTGAAGCTCTGTGGCTTTATTGGTGGCATCTTTCTGCTAAATTTCCAATAGTGGATATTTTCTCTCCATTTTTAAAGAAACACACATCAATTAGATACTACAGGCAGCGTTTCCATGAGATCAGCACCATTTTGCTTTTAACAATAGCCTCTGGAAGAGTTCTATGAAGCAATGCCTGCCATTCCAACACAGGTGCTTTCGTTAGAGAAATTCTCATTTGTAATAAGAGAAAACATATTAAAAAAAATCAGGAACAATTAAAAGCTAGTTTTGTTAATTTTGGATAAACCTCCTTCTCTCAATCCTGACAATTTCTAAGAATTTGCAGAATTCCAGAATTCACCAATTGCTTTATGGGGGGAAGTGGCTCTCTAAACCAGGGGTCTCCAACCTTGGTCCCTTTAAGACTTGTGGACTTCAACTCCCAGAGTTCCTCAGCCAGCTTTGCTGGCTGAGGGACTCTGGGAGTTGAAGTCCACAAGTCTTAAAGGGACCAAGGTTGGAGACCCCTGCTCTAAACCATTCAAATTTAGTATATATTTTGCCTTTCTAATCAAGTGTTCTCATAGGCCTAAAGTAAAACAGGATCAAACTATAGGTAGCTCTTGATTCATGACTATTTATTTAAAAACGATTTAGTTACAACAGTATTGAAAAAAGTGACTTATAAATGCACATTTGGGATAACCATGACCTGGATGATTGATAATCTCCCTAGACATTTGACTTATTAATGGTTCTTGTATGTACAATTATCACAGTATCTCTTTGGTCACATGACTGTGATTCAGGACAGGGGTGAAATGCTACTGGTTTGGACCAGTTCGCTGAACTGGTAGTAAAAATTGCTACCATTCCCCTGAACTGGTAATAAAAAAATGCTTAAAAAATTAAAAAAAAAGTTCCAACGATCAGCTGTGTGACTATTAGCTGTGCCGTGCAGTCGTTGGAACTTTTTAAAAACTTTTTAAAGCATTTTTTTACTACCTATTCGCCCAAACCAGTAGTAAAAAAATGTTTAAAAAGTTAAAAAACGTTCTGACGATCGGCTGTGCGACAATCAGCTGTGTCGGACAGTTGTCAGAACTTTTTTTTTAACTTTTTTAAAGCATTTTTTTTACTACTAATCAGCTATGAGACAATCAGCTGTGCCTGATTGTCTGTGAGGTTCCTGCTTGTTGCAGGGGCCATTTTGTGTGAAGTCTAGCTGCTTTTGCATGGTGTGTGAGTCAACTGTGCAGCCACGTCCACCCAGTCACATGACCACCAAGCCACACCCACAGAACCGGTAGAGAAATTTTTTGAATTTTACCACTGATTGGCAACCAGCATGCGGAAGTTGGGTCCTAATTGTGTTTGTAAGGACTACCTGTAATATGACTTATCATCTTACGGTAATTGTGAATAAAAGAGATTCTGTTGGTCAGGAATGAAAAAAAAAATCCAACAGGTACGTATGTCTTTGTGTGTGTGTGTGTGTGTGTGTGTGTGTGTCTTTCTGTTATGTATGCTTATGTATATACATTACCCTGCTGCTTTCAGATACCAACGCTGCTACAACATACAATGTTCAGCAGCACTCAAAATTCAGCAAATGACAACTTGCCTATAAATTAAATTTAATGAGTATTTAGTTTGCCACATACAATGCTCTAAAACTTGCTGGTCTTCCACATACTAACCTTTTATGCTCTTGTAAACCCACAAGAATTCTCTGAGATTCTTTATGATTTTTAATGACTGTAACTCACCCTCCTTATGCTATTATTGTAATAATGATTTCATTTGATTTGATTTGATTTATCTTTTCTGGCTTGGTAATCTGAGTTTATCTTTGGTAATTTGGACAGAAAATGTTAGTATAAAAACATTTTCATTTTATTATGCATAACAGAAACATTTTATAAGATGCATATAGTCATAAGACGTGCGGTTTCGCCACCAATTTTACTCTATCAAATATTTTTTTACTCAAATATTCCTCTAATACAAGGGTGTCAAACTCGATTTCATTGAGGGCCACATCAGAGTTGTGTTGGATCTTGGGGAGCCAGGGTGGATGTGAATGGGGTAGGTATGGCCAGCTTGACGTCATTTGTGCTAGGGACACCTGTGGTGGCCTTAGTGCTCTGCCAATGAAAATGAGAATCCAAGCTCCGTTTTTGGCTGCGACAACCTCCTGCAATCCTCTGCCAGTGAAAACAGAGCTCGGGAGGACTGCATGCAGCCCTCCCGAGCTCCATTTTCACTGACAGAGGCTCTGTGGGCCAGTCCTTCGCTGTTTCCAGGGCAGCCCCTTGGGCCAGATCTAAGCACCCCGCAGGCTGGATCCAACCCATGGGCATTGAGTTTGACACCCCTGCTCTAATATAAACATTTTGGGATTTATTTTTCTTAACAGATACATTTCCTTGTTCATTTGGATTTTGTTGCAGAATTATATTCCAATGTGCCAATAAGATACAAAAGGAACCAGCAGCCACTACTTTGTACTAACGCTGTAGGCTCTTGGCTAATTGTAACATCACCATATATGCTAAATAAATAATACAAAAGGAATCAATTGCATAACTATGAAAAAAAATCAAGTCCAAAGAATTTCTCCTCCCTGTTTATTGGGGAATAGCCCCTATAGAGGTCTGCCAGGATGTTTTCTAGGTTCCTGCAACAGCTGTCAGAATGAATACTTGTCAGAATAAACCAAAGACTGTCCAGATTTATTTATTTATTTATTTATTTATTTATTTATTTATTAAATTTGTATACCGCCCTTCTCCCGAAGGACTCAGGGCGGTTCACAGCCAAGTAAAATAGACAATATATAAATACAATTTAAAATACACTTAAAAAACTTATTAAAATTGGCCATAATTAAAATTTAAAACTAAAACCCATTTAAAAACCCATAAATTTAAAAAACTAACCCAGGCCAGCGCAAATAAATAGGTAAGTTTTAAGCTCGCGGCGAAAGGTTCGGAGGTCCGGAAGTTGACGAAGTCCTGGGGGGAGGTCATTCCAGAGGGCGGGAGCCCCCACAGAGAAGGCCCTTCCCCTGGGCGTCGCCAGGCGACACTGTCGCGCCGCCGGCACCCTGAGGAGTCCCTCTCTGTGAGGCGCCCGGGTCGGTGAGAGGTATTCGGTAGCAGCAGGCGGTCCCGTAAATAGCCCGGCCCTATGCCATGGAGCGCTTTAAAGACGTTCACCAAAACCTTGAAGCGCACCCGGAAAGCCACAGGCAGCCAGTGCAGCCTGCGCAGGATAGGTGTCATTCGGGAGCCCGGGGCTCCCTCTATCACCCGCCCAGCTGCATTCTGGACTAACTGTAGCCTCCGGCTGCCCCTCAAGGGAGCCCCATGTAGAGAGCATTGCAGTAATCCAGGCGAGGCGTCACAAGGCGTGGTGACCGTGCATAGGGCACCCCGGCCTAGAAAGGGGCGCAACTGGCGCACCAGGCGAACCTGGTGGAAAGCTCTCCTGGAGACGGCCGTCAGGTGTTCATCAAAAGACAGCCGTTCATCCAGGAGAACGCCCAAATTGCGCACCCTCTCCATCGGGGCCAATGACTCGCTCCCGACAGTCAGCCGTGGACTCAGCTGACTGTACCGGGATGCCGGCATCCCCAGCCACTCTGTCTTGGAGGGATTGAGCTTGAGCCTGTTGCTCCCCATCCAGACCCGTCGGCTTCCAAACACCGGGACAGCACTTGATAGCTTCATTGGGGTGGCCGGTGTGGAAAAGTACAGCTGAGTGTCATCAGCGTACAGCTGGTACCTCACACGAAACCACTGATGATCTCACCCAGCGGCTTCATATAGATGTTGAACAGAAGGCGAGAGGATCGACCCTGCGGCACCCACAAGTGAGGCGCGCGGGTCGACCTCTGCCCCGTCAACACCGTCTGCGACCGGTCGGAGAGATAGGAGGAGAACCACCGATAAACGGTGCCTCCCACTCCCAATCCCCAACCGCGCAGCAGGATACCATGGTCGATGGTATCGAAAGCCGCTGAGAGGTCTAATAGGACCAGGGCAGAGGAACAACCCCTATCCCTGGCCTCCAGAGATCATCCACCAACGCGACCAAAGCCGTCTCAGTGCTGTAACCGGGCGGAAACCGGACTGGAGCAGGTCTAGATAGACAGTTTCCTCCAGGTGCAGGGGAAACTGATATGCCACCATACTCTCTACAACCTTCGCGCGGCGGGTTGGAGACCGACGATAATTACCTAAAACAGCCGGGTCCAGGAAGGCTTCTTGAGGAGGGCCTCACCACCGCCTCTTTCAAGGCGGCCGGAAAGACTCCTCCAACAAGGAAGCACTCGTAATCCCTGGAGCCAGCCTCGTGTCACCTCCCGAGTGGCCAGCACCAGCCAGGAGGGCACGGGTCCAGTAAACACGTGGTGGCATTCAGTCTACCCAGCAACCTGTCCATGTCCTCGGAGTCACAGGGTCAAACTCATCCCAGACAACATCACCAAGACCGCCCTCGGACGCCCCATCCGAATCGCCACAATTTTGGTCCAGACCGTCCTTAAGCTGAACGATTTTATCGTATAGATAACCGTTAAACTCCTCAGCACGTCCCTGCAACGGGTCATCCCCCTCCCCCTGGTGAAGGAGGGGGCGGGTCACCAAACAGGGCAGCTGGGCGGTTATCTGCCGACGCAATGAGGGAGGCGTAGCGCCTCGCTTCCCTCAGTGCCACTAGGTAGGTCCTAGTATAGGATCTAACTAGTGTCCGATCAACCTCTGAGCGGCTGGACCTCCAGGAACTCTCTAGGCGTCTTCTCCGCGTTTCATCCCCTCAGCTCCTCGGAGAACCAAGGGCGGTTGGGATCTACGCCGGGTCAGAGGCCGCAAAGGCACGACACGGTCTAAGGCCCCAGCCGCAGCCCGTTCCCAGGCTGCAGCTAGTTCCTCTGCCGTGCCGTGAGCCAGACCCTCAGGAAGTGGCCCAAGCTCCGTCTGAAACCTCTCTGGGTCCATTAGGCGCCTGGGACGGTACCAACGTAATGGTTCCGTCTCCCTGCGGTGTTGGGTAGCGGTCAGAAAGTCCAGGCGAAGGAGAGAGTGATCTGACCATGACAAAGGTTCAATGACTATTTCCTTTAAGTCCAGATCTCTCAACCACTGACCAGAGACAAAAATCAGGTCCAGTGTGCCTCCCCCGATGTGAGTGGGGCCATCCACTACTTGAGTCAGGTCCAAGGCCGTCATGGAAGCCAAGAACTCCCGAGCTACCGTCGATGACGAGCCAGCAGATGGCAGATTAAAGTCCCCCATGACTAAAAGTCTGGAGGTCTCCACTGCCACCCCGGCAAGCACCTCTAGAAGCTCGGGCAGGGCAGCTGTCACGCAGCAAGGAGCCAGGTACGCGACCAGCAAGCCCAACTGACATCTACGACCCCACCTCACAAAGAGGGATTCACACCCGGCAATCTGAGGTACAGTGGTCTCCCTCGGCTCTAGACTCTCTTTAATAACAACCGCCACCCCTCCACCCCTACCCTGGGCCCTCGGCTGATGGAATGCACGGAAACCCGGTGGGCACATCTCGACCAGGGGCACGCCCCCTTCAGTACCCAACCAGGTCTCCGTGCGCCTATAATATCCGTGGCACCCCTGAATCAGATCATATATTAGGGGCCTTATTGGCCACGGACCGTGCGTTGCATAACATCAGACGAAGGCCCAGGCTCTGAGAGTCTTGACCATCCGGAAGCGGGTGAAGTCAGGATCGGGCACGCGATCGCCTGCATACATCGAACGCGTGACCCCTTGCATCGATCGATCCCCCTTCCGCCATATCTGCCCCTCCCACTTACCGTGCAAATAGACTCACCTCACACAAAGGAACACACTCCCCATAACCTCCGAACCCATTTGACAGTCGCCACGAGCATGCGCTGGAACTGGTTTCCCTCGACGGGCTACCCCATCACCCGCCCTACCCTCCCACCCCTTAAAATTGCCCTGTCTAAAACCCCAAAGGCTCTTTCTTCGCATGCCACCTCTGTGGGTCCCAAGACCCGTCATTGAGGCCGGCCCTTGGTAGCGATATGGGCCATTCCTGCGAGGCGGGGGCACCTTGCAGGCGCAAGAGTTCATGTACAGTGTAGCGCATAGAAAAAAGTGCGAATCGACGAGGGATGCTAAGATGGTAAAATCCCAAAGAGATAAAATGGTAAGTCTTCCAGCGGGAGTCCAGTTGGTAAAGGACAGATGGAGCAGGAACCGGATAGCGATGACAGAGCAGGAACAGACAGGCCGGCAATCTCCATAGTGTGCCTATGGAGAATAGTTCTACAAGGTCTTAGTCAAGTAGAAATGGCTATCGGTCTGTCCGGGTCCATAGACCAGTCCAAGCTATTCCAATCCAGTCCAATCCTCTCCATAACCCGCAGATGGACATGCATGACCGACCAGTTTAGGTGATCCAAAGTCCGGTATGGGAGGGAAGGGAGGTAGAAATACGATGGAGCAAGCCAGGCCTCCAAGGGCCACTTGATGACACGTAAAACAGGCCACAAGAGGACAAACCTCAGCCATGAATCCGGCCTCCTCTCCCACGAGGCCTCGCCACACCCATCCATTGGTGGGACTGCCAAACACAGGCGCCGTTGGGCAGGCGCCTCGCAGTCCACAAGGCCTCGCCGCCCAACCAGCACCGAAGAAACTGGCGCCGATGGAGCTGGCGCCAACGGAGCTGGCAGGCCCACTGACAGCCAAAACGGGTCGGGATTCAATCCACAACCCGGCTGTCGGAGCCAGGCCGGGACCGCCGCCGACGATCTCCGCCGCTGGAAATTGGCCAGGATCGCTGGGTCGCCGCTGGAATCGCCGCTGGGATCGCCGCTGGGGCAGGGCTGAAATCACCGCTGGGGCAGGGCCGGAGCCAAGGCCGGAGCTCGCAACAAGCCGCAGGCCTCCCTCGCCTCTCTCACGTCCTCGCCGCCTCCAAAATGGCCGCCCCTTCCGGACCGCCTCTCCGTCCCTCGGCCCGTTCTCGGCTGCCGTATGTCCCGAGAGGCCACAAACCTCTCCAACGGCAGCCGGATAGATCATACCCCACACCGAGGGACCGGAGAAGCCTGGTGAGTCAGCCGAAGTCTCCATTTCCTGGGAAAGCCCCCATCGCCGAATTCGGACTCTTCTAAACCGCCACCATTCTCGCGCATGCGCAGAGCCTAATTATAGATAAATTCTTATCTATAAATCAAGACACCAGTGCTATCGAAGTTCAGTTATTTTCTTAACAACTTTCCCATGATTGATTGAAAGACTTGATTCATAGTTTGATGATCCTTGCTGTAAAGGAATTTTCTGTATTTTGCTGTAAAGGAATCCAGTTTCTTCATCTGTTTTGAATTGCTCCTTGAAATACTCCATCACCTAGAATGATAATAAGCAGGCAAAATTTGGCAATGCAATACTCTGGAAAAATATAGAGAAGTCTTTCCATGGACTTTAGTAAATTAACTCAAGCCACTTTCATAACACAGTTTCAATACTTGTAATTTACCATATATCTTTTCCACCTCTAGTATTTTCTGAGAATAGAATCTCTGAGTTGGTGGGGTTTTTTTTTATAAGAAACAACACGGAGACAAGAGCAACAAAAAAATCATTAAGAGCAGTTGATTATTCAAAACAATCAAGATTTTTAATAGCCCACTCATAAAAGTTATAGCAAAGGAAACCCTTTTAAAAAGATTGTTGCTTCATTCAGTTCACTATTTACTACCAAATGAATTGTGGAAAAATTGCCCAAGAAAAAAAAACTTTATCATTACCACTCTTCACTTCCCAAGGGCAAAAATAATTATTTTAAAAAGACCAGCCTTGATATTTTCTGTTTTAATCAGTTCTGGAAGAGTATAATTTACTTCATAATTCCCAGAAAGCAACCTAGATGGCAAAAATATTTCTTCCTTATTTTCCCAACCTTATTTTCCCAACCTTATTTCAGCCTGCAGATAACTCTAAACACTTTAAAGAAACAGAGCAAAATATATGTATAAACTCATCATGGAATAAACTCATCAAAAAAATTTAAGAACTTTGGATGATTTGATTGGGTTTAAATTCCTTTCAAGGGATCGGGGAATGAAATATTGGCAAGGTACTATGCCATAAGGTAATATACGTGTAGTACTTCAAATTAATATGGAGCAGGCAGGACATCTTGCATTTTTTCTCTATCACAGCTCATTCAGTTATTAGCAGATGATTTTTTTTAGAAGCTCATTCAAAAGAGAATAGTTTTATTACACTTATTCAGTGACAATATGGTTAAGTCATATTTTTGAATGCCAATCTTCCATTGTTTGGACAGCTGTCCAGTAGCTTATAGTCTTTCTGTCTACCTATCTATATATATATAAATGGCTGTGTGTGTGTATATTCCAGCATAACTTTGGAACGCCTTGAGCAATTTCAACCAAACTTGGTACACAGATGTCTTACTCTCTAGAAAAAAAATCTGTGGAGATAAGACACCCCTAACACCTCTCGGGGTTTATATAGTAGCTGCACCGCTCAGCTGATTGGTCCTGGTGGCCTTCTGCAGCGGCCACGCACCACTTGCTGGGCCATTCTGGATGGCGAGGGGGAACATTGCCGCCAGATGGGTGTCAGTCCAGGTGGCTACTGTGGCGGCCGGCCATGCGCGGCCCCAATGCTGTGGGGCGCTGGATGATGGTTACCGGTGGGAGTGGGCAGCCAGATGGACAGGGAGTGGGGCCCAAAGACTTATAGTGATTTTATGTATGATTTTACTTTATAATGTGTATACGGTACCTATACTTTTAAAAGCCTTTAAGGATTGGGATACATAAATACCCGAAGAACGCCGGGTTATCAGCCAGTATATCAATACAATTCAAAGGGAAGATAACAGAAGTGAACTTCTTCCATTGGGGCTACTGCTCAGATGAAAGTCCTCTCCTTATAATTTGTTTACATTTTCTTTCACCCCATTTTCCTGCCTGGAAATTTGGTGAACACTGCTATAGCCAAAAGACTTTTCGCTGAGCTTTCTCTGAGCATTTGAACAACCCAGTATAACATTTAATAGCAAGAATTATTCCAGAAGGAGGATTTTACATTTGACGCTCATGGAATACAAATCCCATTTATTGGCAATGGTCCAAAAGTTATCCTCAAATGTTCAGTATAAACATTGGCAGGATCTATGAATAATTTACCTGCTGAGTGGTTTCCGTTCTACTTGTATGGATTTGCCAGAGCTTGAGTTTCTGCATTTCATCCATGGAGCTGTTTTCCTTTTTCAGTTGCTGTTGGAATAAGATGTGTTCTTCCTGCCTTGGTGGGATATTGGGCTTGACAGTGGTGTATGCGACCTTGTCCTCATAACTTCTATCTGCAGAAAGCAAGTGAAAAGGATGAAGGAAAGTCATCATAAGCATCCTTGGATTTCTTGGTAAGGAAGTGTGATACATCTCAACACGGCATTGCTATCTCTGAACACATGTATGGGCCACATTTGGATGTCTACAAGCCCCATATAATACATGGAGGGCAAAAGATGAGAACTTTTGTGAATGGGCCAAACAGAAAAAACAAAACAAAACAAAACAAAACAAAACAAAACAAAACAAAACAAAACAAAACAAAACAAACAGAATAACAGAGTTGGAAGGGACCTTGAAGGTCTTCTAGTCCAACATCCTGCTTAGGCAGGAAACCCTGGGTTGTTTGTTTTTTTGCTTGTGTGTATGTGTGTGTGTACGTGTGTGTACATGCATGTGTATGTTTCCTAATCACTTTCACAATGCTTTAAGGCCCACGCTACAATTTTCAATGTTTTCTAAGTAACATTTTGGGAAATTGTGCTGCTCATTCTTGGCCATTTCACTAAGGACTATAAGGACAGATGTTTGGAGTCTCCAGATGGCTCTGGGATCGACTGGATGTTGTCCAGTAAGCCCTAGTTCTCAGAGGCAAATTATTTTATTCTTCTTCTTCAAAGTTACTAGTCAATAGAACATTTAGCCATATGCCTCATTATTCACTGATCAGCAGCAAACTACCTTCACTCTGTACATACACAAATTTGTCCCATGCTCAACATCTAGTTGAGATATTAGAATATATATTAATCTTCTATATTTAATTGTGTTGATAAATGAACTTATTCATACTGCACTGAATTGTGAAAAAGTAATGTCTAGTTGGTTTGTGTGTGTGTGTGTGTGTGTGTGTGTGTGTAAGTGAGAGAGGGAGGGAGGGAGAGAGAGAGAGAGAATGAGAGAGAGAGAGAACTCTACATCTACCATTCAGATTCATGGCCATTTCCTTGATTAATTCACTCTCATTAAATTTAGTAGTCATTGGAGTTCCTGTTAAGAGATAGCACAATGCCATTAGCTAATTATGAAACACAAGTCAGGAAGTTCTGACACATTACATTAAGGGTGGGCAGCTTGGTTCAGAAAATGCAGGCAGAAAATGCAGCACTGTCAAGATAATGTCCTGCAGCAATTGAATAATAAGTCTGTCACACATTTCCAAAGATAATCCTGTGTTGTTCTTTTCTAAGCAAATTATATTCCACTTTATAGAGAAGATAAAATATTGTCTGTAAGTCTGCATGTTGCAAAAATGAGTCATAGCAAATGGTATAGGGCAGGGGTCGGCAACTCTGGAGCCGCATGTGGCTCTTGCATTCCTCTGCTGCCGCTCCCGGTCGCTGCCACAATTTTGAGAGGAGCTTCCAATTGGGGGGAAAAGCACGGTGCGCCAGGAGGAGACTCTATGGCAAGGGGCGGGTTTTCCGGTCGGCTCCACAATTGATAGGGCTTTCAGTCAGGACAGATAGAGGAAAAAGGACGCCATGCTAGGAGGAGACTCTATGATGGAGGAACCGGACTTCCAATTGGCTCTAGAACTGACCCGGGTAAAGGGGCCTTCCAGTTAGGGCCTTTGTGGCTCTTTGAGTGTTTAAGGTTGCCGACCCCTGGTTAGGGGAATAAACCAATATGCTGTCAGAGCTCTGGATGGTTTCAGTTCAGAGCAACTAAAGAGCAGTTGCTTCTTATACAAGCCTGCCTGCTTTTAAAGACCCAATTTGGAGGTTCTTCTGTGGTTGAGGTAGGAATGGTTAGATACTTGTGAGGAGATTAAAGGGGACAGGATTGATTTTACTGATACCATTACATGCCTACTCTGATCATCCTCTCCTGGCCAAGACATGTTATGTTTAATGTTATGCCTACATCCACAGGCCATTGGTTTAAGTATTTTATTAATTTGTCAAAATGTGAAATACAGAGATATAAAGAAAAATGAAAATAAAGGGACAACAGGAAAGGAAAAGGGGAACAGGAAAAATTATATGATAACGGGGAAAAGAAAAAGAAAAGCATTGACTTCTGACTCCTTTTCATGCAGTAGAATAAGGTAATAATATACAATATCAGCTTTTTACTTTTACATAATAATATATACTAGCCATTTTTATAACAACAAACCTATCTAGTCAGCAAAAATCATTTCCCCCCATCTTAAGCACCAAACCCAAAAGTGGTTTTCAAGTAGAAACAAAATTAATTGCATTCTTTTCTTTAATCAAAGCAGTCAGTTTAGTAATCTCTGTGAACTCCATCAACTTTTGCAGGCATTCGTCCATTGTGGGAATCAAAGTATCCTTCCATTTTTGTGCATAAAATATACTTGCTGCATCCATAGGCCATTGCTGAGACAGCTTAAAATTGTCTTTAGTTGTAATTTGAAAGAAGTGTTTTCCTCTTCTTCTGACACAATTTTGGCTATGGACATGATCTAGTACATTTTACTGATGATGTGGTTAAGACTTGCCAGGTATTATATTGGCTTCTTATATACACTCAGCTAGGACCTTTTTGAATAAATGCTAGGCCACGCCTGTACTTTAACTGGAGGACTTGTGCATTCTTCAGAAAATTCTGGTTCAATAGATAGAATAACAGAATTGGAAGGGACCTTGGAGGTCTTCTAGTCCAACCCCCTGCTTAGACAGGAAACCCTACACCACTTCAGACAAATGGTTATCAACATCTTAAAAATTTCCAGTGTTGGAGCATTTACAACTTCTGGAGGCAAGTTGTTCCACTGATTAATTGTTCTAACTGTCAGGAAATTTCTCCTTAGTTGCTTCTCTCCTTGATTAGTTTTCACCCATTGCTTCTTGTCCTGCCTTCAGGTGCTTTGGAGAATAGTCTGACTCCCTCTTCTTTGTGGCAACCCCTGAGATATTGGAACACAGCTATCATGTCTTCCCTAGTCCTTCTTTTCATTAAACTAGACATACCCATTTCCTGCAACCGTTCTTCATATGTTTTAGCCTCCAGTCCCCTAATCATCTTTGTTGCTCTTCTCTGCACTCTTTCTAGAGTCTCAACATCTTTTTTACATTGTGGCGACCAAAACTAAATGCAGTATTCCAAGTGTGGCCTTACCAAGGCATTATAAAGTGGTATTAACACTTCACATGATCTTGACTCTATCCCTCTGTTTACGCAGCTTAGAACTGTGTTGGTTTTTTTGGCAGCTGCTGCACATTGCTGGCTCATGTTTAATTGGTTGGACTCTAGGACTCCAAGATCCCTCTCACACTTACTACTATCTTCTAGAGTGGTGGTGCCCAAAGCACCAGCTTAAACCAGAAAAGAGGGCTGCATTTTGCCATGTGTGCATTACTGGTTCTCTCATTGAAGAGTATGCTATACATTTTCATTGCTTCAGCTAACGAAGGGTTGTGCAGGCTTTTATGGGTTTTATTATAATTGTGAAGACTGGAAGTGCCATTTTGCACACTTTTACACAATTTTGCATACTATATGGGCTACCTCTGAATGCTCAAGCACACTGCTCTGCCATTGTGAGAGTGGTCAGGGATAAGGCTGGCTCTTTATGGATGGCTTCCTCCCATTTCATGCCTTTCTTGTATGCTGACAATTGGGCTATTTTTGGATATTGGTTTAATGCTCTTTCAGAAGAATATTAGACACGTCATAGTCAGATGCTAACTTTCAGTGTAGGGAAAGTGGACATTTACCCTACTTGCTGATGGAGAAGAAAAGGAATACTAACTACCAGGAGACAATAATGACCATTTTTATCCTTATTGCGACTCCTCAAAATGTATATTACTATGTCTCATTCCATGAGCTTCTCATGGACCATTGTGCTTTATATGACTAGTTACAGGATGTGAGGTTTAAGGGATATCCAGGTCCTGATGTTCAGTGGTACTGAAGGAAGAGATGCATAGAATCTATCATAATGATATATACAATCCACCTTCCCTTAAGCATAGAAAGATGCTATATTATGTTATGCATCTGTATATGATACTTTACAAGTACATGATATCGACCCTGATCCTTGGAGGGAGGAGAAAAAAATGTCTTTTTAAGGATAGCTCCTAAAGCCAATTCCCAGCTTATAGCTATCTAAAGGGCAATGGTCCATGAATTAAGCATCTCTGTATGAAAATAATTTATATAGCCCCTCCTTTTCAAGAGACATCAAGCCATACAGACTCTTCTTTTACAGATAAAGGCCTGTGAACCAGTGGTGAAATCCAAATTTTTTTACTACTGGTTCTGTGGGTGTGGCTTGGTGGGCGTAGTGTGGCTTGGTGGGCGTAGCCGGGGAAGGATACTGCAAAATCCCCATTCCCTCCCCACTCCTGGGGGGAAGGATATTGCAAAATCTCCATTCCCACTCCACTCTGGGGCCAGCCAGAGGTGGTATTTGCTGGTTCCCCGAACTGCTCAAAATTTCTGCTACCGGTTTTCCAGAACCTGTCAGAACCTGCTGGATTTTACCCCTGCTGTGAACCACCTGCACTTAGCTTTTTAAGATCTAACTGCAATATCACTCAGTTAATACAAAATTCAGAGATACCTTCTGTTGTTTAACAAACAAACCAATGCCATTAGTCTAATAATTGCTGATGAAATTACTCTGTGCTCCAATCCAATGGTGAAATCCAGTCCAAAACATGAAGTTATTAGCAGTAAAAGGACAAGTAAGCGATAAGCTTCCCATCGGTCAAATCAAGCTGACACTGTAGTGCTTAAGTTGTAAATACAAAGTGTATTCTTGATTCTACAATTATGAAAAAGACCTCACATATCAAATCACAATTAAGCTGTGCAATTTCATATAGTTTATCCATCATGGTTTCAAACATAACATGTTGGAATGCTCAAACCGTTGAGAAGAATTTCTTAAACTTATTAAAATTGCATGACATATGGTGTCTGCAAGAAACCAGGGTCCCAGAAAGCCAGATGGATGTAATTTGTTTAGCCGAAATTAGATCAAGGGTTATTACAACATGGAAACCATGTTCTATGGAATATTCTTTTCAGCTATTTTGTTAACAGAAAGTGGAATCTGGAGGCATCTAAAAAAAATGGACTTCTCTCGCCCTCTGCAGATAATGAGATTCATGATAATAAATGAGTTTACCCTAATAACTCTAAATGTCTATAAGCCTTCTACAGTAGAAGTGCCAAATGTCTGTATGTCTCCTAGAAGTGCCAAATTTCAAAATTATTACTGGTGGGTTACCCAGGAAAATACAATAGATATATTAAAAGATAAATTTTAGCAGATACTTTTTAGACAGATACTGTTATATTAATATTTAATATAACATATAAAAGAGCAAAATGGTTAAAATTATCTTCCCCTTTAACTGGAAGGATTCTATAGTAAACCCAGCAGAATATAAATTCTTCAATTTACTTTATATATGGAACTATGAAATCCTGAATGGTTCCCATCCCAGGGATTTTCCCAAGCAATTACACCTACTTATAAAATAGTAAAGAAGTATAATCAATTATGTATGCATCCTGTCTGCCAGGGCAGGAAAATTTTAGGAGGTGGAGGTGATTTTAAGAATTTGGAGTAATCTACAAGCTATCTTTTTCCAATATTAGGCTAGGCTATTGTAAGAAGTTGAAAGTTTACAATGAGAACATTACTGCAATTTTACTTTCCAGTCATCTGGACATCTACTAAATGCCAGCAAAGAAGGTTCTCTGGGTCTTGTTGCTTCCATCTAGCAATCACTTTGGCCGGTATCAGTGGTGGGATTCACTTTGGCTGAACCGGTTTTTAAATTGCTGGCTGGCCCTGCCGCGCCCTGCCCCTTCCAGAAGTCCCCATGTGCCCCATTTTAGCTCCAAGGTACATGGAGAGAGGCCTACTAAGCCCCAAATGGGGCACAGTGGTGGTGGTGCAGTGGGCCCCCCCACGGCCTATTTTTGATCACAGGAGTCTGTGGGAGGCCTACTAGACCCAAAAATGGGACACGGGGGTGGCGCCCCCCACGGCCTGTTTTTGCTCCCGGGGGTGTGTGCAGGAGGCCGAGTGCTGCCTGTCACACCCCCTGGCCATGCTCACCGTGGCCACGCCCACCCAGCTGGTCATTAGGGCAGAGAACCCATTGTTAAATTATTTGAATCCCACCACTGGTTGGTATGCATTGAAACTGTTGTCCACTAGATGGTGATGATGATGATGCTAACAGTTCACATCCTGTGATGATACCATTAATATTATTAAAAAAACATCTGCCTATCACAGATCTTTGGTAAGTAAAAAAAAAAAAGCCAAATCCAGTCTAAACATCTGGTTGACTGTGGTACCAACCATAATGATAATTTATATGCTACCTGATACCCAGCATATAAACATTTTTTACCTTCCGTCTACTATTCCTTCCATATCCCAACTAAGTAAATGCAGCAGCTGGTTACTAACTTCGATTTTTAGACAGAAGGTCTGGCTTGAGATTTCTGTGTCTGCAAACCTCAAGGTGGCTATCCTGCCTGCCTTGTCTATATTTATATCCCAGGACTGTGCAATAATTTGCATTGGTGAAACCAATTAATAACGAATAATTGTGTAGATAGTTGTGCTTTTGGCTGTTGCATGCTATATTCCCACCTTATCCAACCTGGTTCTCTCCAGATGTGACGGGACTGCAAATTCCCACAGTTCTCATCCAGCCTGCACATTAATCATATTGGCTTTGAATTCTGGTAGGTTCTAATATGGCTGAACATACCAGGCTGATTATACACAATAAGAGAAATGAATCCTGTATTCCCATTAAACTATATTTATATTACTTTAAAAAATAGCAAAATTGACAAAAGTATTTAATTCTGTACCTGGTTTCCTGACAGCATTCAACAGCTTCTCATTACCAGCATGAGTCCTAGTCACCTTTTGCTGAAAGACTGTAACAAAAAAGCAAATTAAGAAGTTTCTAGTAGCAGCAGGAAAACAAGAAAGCTGACTATCCATCACAATTCTAGTGTCTTGATAGAACACCTAAGACTTTTAAAAACAGACTATAAGAAGAAAGCCCACGGTTTTATTTTTTAGAACGTTCTACAACTTTGTCCAGTTGAATTCCCTTTACACAATAGGGTTTTGGTTTCTACCTCTTCCAGGTAGATATTGGCCACAATGAGGGACACAGGTGAACCCATGGCGCAACTGTGCGTTTATCTGAAGTAATCTTCATTGTATTTAAGATAAGTATTGGTCAGGCAGAGATCCAGCATGGCACATATGTGGTCTGGGATTAGGTTGATTCTGTCACCTAAGATGCTATCTTGTAGCAGTCATTTGTTCATTGCTGTGACAGCTTCAGTTATTGGAATGCAGGTGAAGAGGGAAGTCACATCAAAGAAAACCATGGTGTCATCTGGGTCAGTTTAGTTTCCAAACCTTGTTGGTGAAGTTGCATTGCCTCAATATTTCTCAAATACAAGATTGACTTATGATTACCAAAAGAGAGAGAACAACATGCATAAGTTCAATTGTTCACATCATTTCAATATTCCACAAATTCCTAGAGTTATGTGGTATAAGGCAAGATAAGAACTTCCCTCCAAATATATTGGGGAAACCATTTGTATCTACCAAATATCAAGGAAGAATAATTTTATTTGGTAGTGCACAATGCTTTGACATTTGTCTCTCTAGTTTCTGGCTAATTGGAGTGTAGTCTGTTCATGATTTGAAAAAAATCCTATATAATTCATTTAGTTTAGATTATCAGCTCCACAAAATATTAAATTCAACAGAAGAATAACCTGCTGCATATGTAGATCTAAATTGGGACAGCATATGTAGACCTAAAAATTGGTCACCATAGCAGACATGAAAATTTGACCTACCAATACCATGACTTTAAGACTAAATCTTTTTGAAGTGTTAATACCACTTTATAATGCCTTGATAAGGCCAGCCTTGGAATAGTGCATCCAGTTATGTTCACCACAATATAAAAGAGATATTGAGACTCTAGAAAGAGTGCAGAGAAGAGCAACAAAGATGATTAGGGGACTGGAGGCTAAAGAATGGTTGTAGGAATTGGGTATGTCTAGTTTAATGAAAAGACAAGACTAGGAGTGACATGTTCCAATATCTAAGGAGTTGCCATAAAGAGGGAGTCAACCTATTCTCCAAAGCACCTGAAGGCAGGACAAGTGGCAATGGATGGAAACTAATCAAGGAGACATCCCACCTAGAATTAAGGATAATTTTTCAATTAGAACAGTTAATCAGTGGAATGATCTGCCTCTACAAATTGTGACATTGGAAGTTTTAAAGAAGAAATTGGACAACCGTTTGTCTGAAAGGTTACAGGATTTCCTGCCTGAGCAAAGGGTTGGATTAGAGGATCTCCAATGTCCCTTCTAACTCTATTGTTCTGTTATTCTCCACAATAACTTGGACATAAGCTCAGTGACCACATCAAGTCCATTTCTGAGGAAGTGACTATGTACGTGACTTTGAATTGTAGATCACATGCCTATTGGAAAATGGGCTGGAACAGATTTATAATTATAAGCACGAACTTCAGATGGCAGATTTTTCACACTATCAACTATATCCAGGGTGCCAGTGAGTCACCCAGAACAGGCACTGAAGCATCTCCCTCAGGCCTGAAACAGCTCTGGAAAGTCATAGCTAAGCTGTAAGCAAAATTGCACCTGTCTGTAGTTAAATGATACTAACTTTAGCTTCCAAGGATGATATGCCTAAAACAATATGCAGCAATACAATGCACAAGGAAATAATACACTTTCTCAAATATTTCCCTGACACCACAAAATTGGACCCAATATTGTAATGGTTCAATGAACAATAAAAATGGGAAAAAAATGACCAAAAAAATCTTAAAAATGAAAAGGGGATAGATTGAATGTGCACTCTAGTGGATGTAGAGCTGATTGGACCTTGATGAAATATTGCTATATCATACAATAAAGGTAGTCCTTGACTTACACAGTTCACTTAGTGACCATTCAAAGTTACAATGGCATTGAAAAAAGTGACTTATGACCATTTTTCACACTTACAACCATTATGGCATCCCCATGATCACGTGATCAAAATTCAGAAGTTTGGCAACTGGCTCATATTTATGACGGTTGCAGTGTCCTATGATCCCCTTTTTGTGACCTTCCGAACAGGCAAAGTCAATGGGGAAGCCAGATCCACTTAACAACTGTGCTACTAATTTAACAACTGCAGTGTTTCACGTAACAGCTGTGACAAGAAAGGTCGTAAAATGGGGCAAAACTCACTTAAGAAATGTCTCACTTAACAACATAAATGTTGGGCTCAATTGTGTTGTAAGCAGGTTCGAGTTTCAAAACCCGTCGCTACCAGTTCGCTTGTGGGTGCTTGTGTGCGTGCACGATGATTCTGTGCATGGGCAGAAGCGTCTGAGTGGTGGGCAGAGCCTCCCGCCACCACCACTATCGGTTAGCAACGCACCACTGGTTAGAAGTCCTACATAGATTATAGACAATAGCAAAAAGGCTAATGATATAGCTGTCTATAGAAGGAACAGTTGTGTTCCTTCAATATGTTCAATCTGGTGGACTGAAGTAAAATTGGAAAAAACCCTTTCTCCCCAAAATGGGTGTCTGTCAAGGGGTGAAATGCTCCCGGTTCAGACTGGATCGCCCAATCCAGTAGCGATGGTGGTGGGTGGTTCGGAGAACTGGTAGCAAAAATCCCTGCCTCCCTTCCCTGCCCCCATGCCCAGCTGAGCCGCATGATCATCAGAGGTTTTTTTACTTTTAAAAACATTTTTTCTTCAGACAAAAAAATGCTTTTAAAAGTAAAAAAAAAAGCCTCTGATGATTGCGCGGCTTAGCTGGGATCGTCAGAATCCTTTCAAAGCATTTTTTCTACAAGCTCTTCAGCCAAAGAGAAGTAGAAAAAATGCTTTTAAAAGTAAAAAAAAAAATGGACACACTCACCCAGTCACATAACACCCCGACCAAGCCACGCCCACAGAACCGGTAGTAAATATTTTTACATTTCACCCCTGATGTCTGTGCATGTGCTAGTTGCATATTTTCCTGAACTGGCCTTTAATGCTATGGAAGTTAAATATGAGAAATAAGTCAGAGGATTGGCATCTTTGCTTCCTTCAACCCACAGATGAACAGTAGTTTCCTTGCTAAAAAAAGAAAATGGTGGCATCACAGATTATCTCTTGATGTTTATGCTCCAAGCAAACTTTTTTCTTTTTCTCTAAAGAATTTTAGATTTTTAAGTAAGTTGGGAACCCTTAACATTTTATTCTCAGAAGCTCGTATTAGGCCCATGGAAAATCATGGTAGATAAATGGGCACAATTATCCTCAAATGTACACATAGCAATAGCACTTAGATTTATATACCACTTCACAATGCTTACAGTCCTCTCGAAGTGGTTTACAGAGTCAGCATCTTGACCAGGGGTGAAATCCAGCAGGTTCTGACAGGTTCTAGAGAACCGGTAGCGGAACTTTTGGGCAGTTCAGAGAACCGGTGGCGGAAATGTTGAGTAGTTCAGAGAACCAGCAAATACCACCTCTAGCTAGCCCAGAGTGGGGTGGGAATGGAGATTTTGCAATATCCTTCCCCCAGGAGTGGGAGGGAATGGGGATTTTGCAGTATCCTTCCCCTGGAGTGGGGTGGGAATGAAGATTTTGCAGTATCCTTCCCCTGCTATGCTGATCAAGCCACTCCCACCAAGCCATGCCATGCCATGCCCACCAAGCCACACCCACAGAACCGGTAGTAAAAAAATTGGATTTCACCACTGATCTTGACCCCAACAATCTGGGTCCTTATATAAATAAAGCTAACAGTAAATAACAGTATAATCAGGGAATTATCAAACCAATATGCTGTCAGAGCTCTGGATGGCTTAAGTTCAGAGTAACTAAAGAGCAGTTTCTTCCTATACAAACCTGCCTGCTTTTAAAGACCCAATTTGGAGGGTTCTTCTGTGGCCAGTATATAAAATGAGAGCAAACCCCATTCCTTATTTGTATTGATGATTTTATCTAGTTTGGTAATGAAACATCTGCAAAAGCCAAGGTCAGAGAGCACAAAGTACTCCACTTACTGTATAAATTAGCATAATTTGCTCGTTTGCTCTCTGTGTTAATGGTTTTTCCATTCTAACTGGTTCAAGAGTTGGGTTACCAGTAAAGTCTATATACTTTGCATTTGTTCTAATGCATTTGATTCTCACTGCTGGCAACTTCCTTTAGTCCAGGATTTAGGACAACCTCATGGTCACTTGACTTAATGATTGTTTCTACTATTTCTTACTATAAGCTTCACAAAGTAGAGAGCTGGAATTCCCCTCTTCCATTTAAAGTAGGGAGAGGGAAGGTGATACAATCCAGATGCTTTGAACTACAATTCCTATTTTTCCTTGCCATTGTTACTTTAGCATGACTTACTAAGGACCAAAGTTCAAAACATCTGGAGGGCACCTATTTGCCTACTTGTGGTGTAAATTTTGCTAGGTGTGGGAACCTTCTCTATACCTCTGGATCTGGACTTGATTTCTGTCCTCGTAATAGGCAGGTTTTCTGCATACCTGTATGACTTCCATTTTGTCTGCCAGAACATCTGGCTGCCTTGCGTCTGCGAGGTGCTTCTATAAGCAAGTTGCTGAATGTGGGCTGAAGTGTTTGGAAAGTCAAGATGTGCTTGAAATGAAGTCTGACAGATGGTCAGAAATAAACAAGTGAAATTTTATTTCCAGCAAAAGTTCATCAAAACGTTTGAACAATGAATGACAATGAGTGTTACCTTGAGCTATGTAAGAAGTTCCCTCTTCTTTCACAGCAGCAGACAAAGGACGTGGGGCAGGTGCAGGAGGCCGATTCATAATAAAGGATCTACCGTCTTTCCTTTGCTCTTGAAGCTTGTTCTCCATAATGGCATCATACACACCATGATTTACTACAGCAGAAGTGTATGGATCTTCCTCATCTATTTCATCAGAACAACAATTTATCTTAGGTTCCCCCTCTGTCCCCTTATTTTCCACTTGGCCTTCCACTTTTTTCAAGTCTGAAAGCAACAGAATGACACTAATGTTATTAAACACATTGTCCAAATGAAAGTTTCGACATATATCCACTCATGTGGACCTTTGTAATGACATGTAATCCTCATTTATTGACTACTTTGCTTAGTGAACAGTTTGTAGTTACAACAAACAATGAAAAAATAACTTTTTGACCAATCCTCACATTTACAACCTTCATAGGTCTATAAAGGAAAGGAAAGGTGACATAAGATCATGGTTTCATTTAACAACCACTTTGCCTAACAAATGGGTTGTTAATCCCAACTGCTAAATAAGAATGATTGGTAAGCATGCATTTCATGTCTATGTATTATCTGTCTGTCTGTCTGTCTGTCTGTCTGTCTGTCTGTCTGTCTGTCTATCTATCTATCATCTATCTATCTCTTCTATGTAACAGAAAGATCCATAGCTAGCTTTGTAAATTCCTCATGTCAGAAATCATTTTCTTTAAGCTGCAACATCTGAGTATCTACTGGAGTCAAAATGGGAATTATAAACTATGTTCTGAACATTTAAGGAATAATATAGAAAGCTCATTATTTCTTCATCATTTTAATGGAAGTTTCAAAAGATCTACCCAGGAAGTAAAAGTCATAAAAAGAGTCAGTGGATGAGCAAGAGGTAGAGATTCTGCTGGTGTGATATTAGATCCTCAAGAATAAAATGAAAGCAGGCATATTGTTCTGTTTGATTACTTCCTTTGGCCAACAGTCCCGGTTTGTTAACTACCTTTGGAGTTCCCTGAGGCTCATACCTAGGCATGTTAGGGGTGGCAGAAGAAAAGGCTGAAATTCCTTTTTTATTCATGCCCTAAAGGCAAAGGTTCCCCTCGCACATATGTGCTAGTCGTTCCCAACTCTAGGGGGCGGTGCTCATCTCCATTTCAAAGCTGAAGAGCCAACATGATGTCTCTGTGGTCATGTGGTCCCTATTTTTCTACTTGCATTTTTTACGTGCTTTCGAACTCCTAGGTTGGCAGAAGCTGGGACAAGTAACGGGTGCTCACTCTGTTACGCGGCACTAAGAATTCGAACCGCTGAACTGCTGACCTTTCGATCGACAAGCTCCATGCCTTAGCCACTGAGCCACCACGTCCTCTTATTCATGCTCTACTAATTCTGATAACTTGATCTCCGAACTTTTCTAATGGGACTCACACCACTATTTCCTCCCCCGCCCCCGAAAGATCAAGGGATGAATCCAGTTGATATTGTTTGCAAAGTGGTTTCCCCAAAAAGAAAGATGACTAATTACAGATACTTTCCCAAAGATGAACGTTTCTAAAATGGTAAGTTTTACCAACTACCTTGACGTTTTGTGGAAACTCTGTATAATTAGACTGATTTATTCAGAAGGAATTCAGAGGGACTTGCTTTTATCTTTGGGATGTAACTGCTTCAAGCTGTTGCATGACACCACAAATTTGTTCAAGCACAATGCAGCCCATGTGCAAATCTGGTATTATAGCAAACGATGGAAACTATTCTTTCCAATAGCCTTTTAATTCCATCTTCCATCAGTGCAGACAAATTTATAGAAATAGTCAGGATTCTTTTAAGACTCTGAGAGGAAACAAAATTTGCTCTAGAGAGACCAAAGGGAGTCAGTTTGGTCTAGTAGTTAGGCTTGAAAACAGGAGACCATGAGTTCAAATCCTGCCTTAGCCGGGATTAGCCTCTCTCTTAGCCCAATCCATCTCACAGGGTTGTGAAAAATGTCTGCTTAATGATGGTGGCCTTCCTGTGACTGCTGCAAAAAATGGGTCACAAAATTGGGCATGGTTACAGGGTGACCCATTTAATGTCTATCGTGTCATGCTTTTCCTCGACGCTTCTTCAGTTCCCAGCATCACTAAACATCGTGCATCAGTGCAATTCTTATGAATATTTGAACGAATTCCTATAAATACAACAGCTTGCTATTTCCTATTCCAATGCAAGAGCATTCCCTTCAGTTCAGGATTCTATAGGACAGGGGTCTCCAACCTTGGCAACTTTAAGACTTGTGGACAACATAATAACAGAGTTGGAAGGGACCTTGGAGGTCTTCTAGTCCAACCCCCTGCTCAGGCAGGAAACCCTACACCATTTCAGAAAAATGGCTATCCAACATTTCCTTAAAAATTTCCAAAGTTGGAGCATTCACAACTTCTGGAGGCAAGTTGTTCCACTTATTGATTGTTTTGCTGGCTGAGGGATTCTGGGAGTTGAAGTCCACAAGTCTTAAAGTTGCCAAGGTTGGAGACCCCTGCTATAGGACAGGTGTGTCAAACTCAATTTCATTGAGGGCTGCATCAGGGTTGTGTTTGACCTCGGGGGTTGAGTGGGCATAGCCAGGGTGGGCATGGTCACTCAATGTCACTCGTGTCAGGAGCTTTTGTGGTGGCTTGAGCATTTGTGGCCCTCCCGAGCTCCATTTTCACTAGCAGAGGGATGCAGGAGGCCATTGCAGCCAAAAACAGAGCTCAGGAGGGCTGCATGCAGTCCTCCCAAGCTCCATTTTTGCTGGCAGAGGCACCACGGGCTGGTCCTTTGCAGCTTCCAGGGCAGCCCCGTGGGCCAGTTCTAAGCACCCCGCGCACCAGATCTGGCCCCTGGAACTTCAGTTTGACACCTCTGCTACAGGACCTATCAATAAATGTAATGGGGATAGGACAATGAATGTTACCAAATCAAACTCTGGAACTCAAATACAGAATTGATAGCAATAATTAGGAAGCTGCATGGAATATGGTCTTCTTCCTGGCCTGCCAATTAATTTATTAGTTTGCGGGATCAGACTCCATGCAGCAGAGAATGAAAACATATGGTTTGGATCTGATGTAGCCGGGATCTTGAATATTTTTCAAATTTTGCTATAAATATTTTGTGTTATTCCGTGAGTCTATACCTGAATACAAGTAAAAACATTCATTTTGTTTACTGGCAAGAAATTGATTTCGGGGTGGCAAGGGTGGTCCTTCAGAGAAATGGATGTTTTCACTCTTCGCTTCTGGGACATCTCTAAGTATGTTACTATACAAGCTATTTCTCAAGCGACATGTATTTTCTTCTAATTTATTTCCTTCTACTTTCTCTACTACTCCTTCCTCATTATATTCTTTCAGTTCTGCATCAGCATTCATCCCTTTCTTCTTCTGGATTTCCAAACAGGCTCCAGGTGGTTCTTCTGTGCTTGGCCTGCCTGTTAATGTTGGGAGAATACATTATTCTTTCATTTAAAATAACCATCTGGAAGCGTTTTACATTTTCTTACGGATTTCTACAGAGAAACAGTCACAATGCTAATTAAACTTTCATGAATGAGTATAGTGTAGTGGAAAGCTGTCACATCTATAACTTCAGTGAAGAAACATCTAAAATATTTATCAACGAATAGAAAAGGCTCTCATTAATTTGTAACATTTCTAAACAACATAGACAAAACATGTGACGTTAAAGGACTCTGGAAATGCAACATTCTACCTCCTCCCTAACGTGTCCAATTTTGGATGCACAGTAGGAAAACGCAAGAATATGGCAAGTTATGGAGGTGGGTTCCACATATTTTTACCACTGGTTCCCCGCACAGGCGCACACTCACTTTGCACCAGGGGTGGGTTCTACTTACGTTTACTACCAGTTTGCATCGTACCTGCGTGCACGCGCTCGCTCTGCTTATCCATGCACGCGCTCTTCTGCGCATGCACATAAGCTTCTGTGCATGAGCAGATCACTTTTGATGACGTTCAGGTCAGTGGGGGGAACCTCTGGCCGGTTTTACTACTGGTTCTATAGAACTGGTCTGAACTGGGGGCAACCCACCACTGCTTTGCATGCTTGTGCACCTTCTACGCATATGCCCAGGCTTCTGCACATGCACTTTGCTCGCATGTGTGCCTTCCGTGCATGCACCCCACCTCGAAAATGTTACTAAATAGGACGGCAGAGCACCGGGGCGGGTGGGCAGATCCACCGGCGATCGCCACTGCTGGTTCGCTCGAATTGGTCCAAACTGGTTGAATACTACCACTGTTAAGCTATAAATTATGCAGCTGTGCCTATGCAGACTAGTGTCAAGGTTCCAGAAAAACCTCTTTTGCATAAAAAAAACTCAGAAGCCATTGTCTTTCAGAGTTCTTTACTAGCATGAGGAAACTGGCACACAATGAGTGAAATTCCAAAACTGAACTTCCGGATTCTTTTCCCAGTTATACAAACCCCAAGAGTCCCACCCCCCTGACCCCTTTGCTGGTCACATGGTCCCACGTTCTCCCAGTTCATTCGAATATCTTCTCGCCACTCTTCCTGCAGATGTGAACACCATCCGACCTTGACCGCTTGAAGAATGTTACCATACCCCTCAACCCCCCTTCTTCCACTCAGGGGAAAAATGTGGCAGCGTCTGGAACCCTAAAGTCTAGTATGGTTTCCAGGCCTGACAGCTAGGTTGCAACCTATCAATTTACAGTCTTTAACAGGGATCAATTTTGCCGTTGGGAGAAAAATGTGACTTATTGAGAATTCTGTACTTTATGGACTGCATCACTGATTACTCAAATGCAAGAAGAAAAACATAAATTGAGTGAGCGTAGTTAGGCATGGTGTCTTCCACAGTCTTGAAGTCACTTAGACTTTTCCTGAAGTTTAAAACATTTGGAATGTCTATTAATACTGTGGAGAAATGGCTACCATATATACTTGAATTGACTCTATCTCTGGAAAAGTAATACATATAAATTCCATTGATGTATACATTCAACAATATTATAGAAGAATTAAACTTTTAAAAAATATAATAATAAATGAAAAGCAGAATGCTCCATTTTAGAAACTTACCAAGTCCATTAGAATGAGAATCCGAGCTCATCATAAACACATAAATGTCATCCTCAGCTTTTATTTCCTTCTCATCACTTGTGTTTTTGTCTTCACTTATCTGGATGGGGGATAGAAAAAGTCAAACAGCACTTGATGGTATCAGATAACAGCAACAGCTGGAGATCACATAGCAGAAGACAATGCTGGAAACCATCTCCAACTATTTATCCTTTTCTTCCAGCACCTAATACGATCATAGATGGATTTAATCCACAAAATCCCTTCTTTAAAGTAGAGAGATAGAAGAATTTTAGCAGCTGTTTAGTGATGCTCCTGGCCATGCTTTAAGAACACCTGTTCTGAATACAATTACATGGGATTTAACATGAGCTCATTGGACAATATTGATAGTTACTACCAATTAGGAGATGAGAAAATCCATGCGGTTTCTTAGACTACTTTTCTTCTTCATTTGTAAACTGATTGTTATCAGCCTGCAATTTTTCAGTTAGGGTGTGCTTGCTGAAGAATACCTGATATTTATTTATTTAGTGTCTTTGAGTCAGTGTTTCGAAGTGTCATAAAAATTATCTTATGTTTTCCTGCTGGTTTTATTTGCTCTCTTGCTGCTGTAGTTATTCTTCTATTGCTGCTGGGTTTGATTCAGGGATGAAATCCGGCAGGTTCTGACAGGTTCTGGAGAACCGGTAGAGGAAATTTTGAGTAGTTTGGAGAACTGGCAAATACCACCTCTGGCTGGCTCCAGAGTGGGGTGGGAATGGAGATTTTGCAGTATCCTTCTCCTGCCACGCCCACCAAACCACGCCCACAAAATCGGTAGTAAAAAAAAATTGGATTTCACCACTGGTTTGATTTCTGTGTGTGACATCCCTTTTGCTAGGTGCCTTGGTCATTTATTTTAAACAGAAAAGCAGCATGAGCATTAAAATAAAATTCTAAACCTTTCTTTGCTGTCACCTGTCCATCTCATAGGCAGAAATTCACAACCTATTGGGTGATAGATTGGACTAGATCAGGGTGAGTTCTACTTACCTTTACTACTGGTTCGCAATGGGATCACACACTGAGCTTCTGTGTGTGCGCTGAAGCTTCTGCGTATGCGCAGATCATCTATGGCAACATCTATGACAACTGGGGCCGAGCTTCCCCGCAGTTTTAGTACCAGTTCGCAAGAACCAGACCGAACCGGGGGCAACCCACCACTGAGCTAGATCTAGGCTCAATACGGTGAGTTTAGATCCCACTGATTTCCTGGGGAAATACATTCAGGTTATCTAGTCTGTATCTACCTTTGTTTCCCATTATGCATGATTGGCAACAAAAACCAAACAATGGCAAAACATTGCCTAATGCAGGATTTTCTTTGATGAATCACAAAGCTCAGATCGTAACCTAAAGAGGATGGCATCAGGGCATTTCCCAAAATTTGTTTTTGCAGTCAGAGCAAATTAATTCTAGGAATGGTTGATGGTTTCCTCTCACATCTGAGATGCTCAAGACATTTTTCAATATTTCTAAAACCCATGTTCTTCCCTGTTTCTACAGCAGCTTTCTTCCTTCAACCTTACCAAGGAGAAATAGGCATTTTTTTTCTTCACAGCATGGGGGGGAGTAAGATTTATCATAATTATTTAGGTCTCAGAGTTGAATCACACAAAATTGTTGATAAAAGTTTGGGGGTTGTTTTTTTTTAAATTTATATTTCTTTTGAAGAGCTATTGCAAACTCAGTTTAGCTCCTTGGCAATTTTTAATGTCAATGCATGGATCCAATCTATGCTCCCATTGCCAAATGCTTGAAATGAGATATAGGTTTTCATCATATGTGGCCATCTGTTTTACTGCACAGGATTTCAAATAACTGCAGATGCTTTTGCACGATTGCTTT
This sequence comes from Ahaetulla prasina, assembly GCF_028640845.1. NCBI lineage: Eukaryota > Metazoa > Chordata > Lepidosauria > Squamata > Colubridae > Ahaetulla > Ahaetulla prasina. Next base: position 25,445,946 of record NC_080546.1, on the reverse strand, counting down.
CAGAAATAATAAAAGGAAATATAACTTGATATTGGCAAAATGAATTTAAAGCTATATACCAAAATGCTTATATTGGGGGAAAATTTAAAATTAAATTAGAGAAAGGACAACAAACGTATTTAATTTGTATCTGAGATGCATTTTTTCCACTGTTTGCACTGTTCTATCATATTAACATAAAATAGCAAAGAATTTCTTCTTGGAAGAAGCTTGCACCAAATAATGAGATTTTTTTTTTTAAAAAAAGATTTATTTATTTATTTATTTATTTATTTATTTATTTATTTATTTATTTATTTATTTATTTATTTATTTATTTGATTTTTATACCGCCCTTCTCCCGAAGGACTCAGAGCGGTTTACAGCCAAGTAAAACAACATAGACATAGACAAAAATTAAAAACGTATTAAAAAACTGATTATAAAATGGCCAAAATAGAATTAAAACTAGGTCAAACTATCCTAAAACCCTACTTAAAAATTTCATCAGGCTAGCCCCGCACGGTGGAATAGTTTAGTATTTTTGTGGGGTTTTTTTTGGCAATTCTATACTTTTCACACACTTGATTTTTTTTTTAAATAAAAGTATTATACAGGAGTCTATACAATCATTGCAAAATTTTCAATATTTGATTGATAACAGCAGCAAGTTATTTTTCAGTTCAGATGGTGTAAGTCAAACTAAGGTCCGTATCGGCCTCAGAGTGCTTAAATCTGGCCCTCAGGGCCGGCTTGGAAATAGCAAAGGACCAGACCGCAGTGCCTCTAGCAGCCAAAACTGGGCATGGGGGACACACGTATGTCCCCCATCTCCCGTTTTGTCCAGCAAAGTGCTGCAAGAGGCCATCCAGGCCAAAAAGAGGGTGCCGTGCCCCATTTTGGCTAGCAGGATGCTTCAGGAGGGGTCTGTCCCGTCTCCCCCCCTGGCCATCCCGTGGAGGAGAACTACAATGCTGATCTGGCCCTCAAAGAAATCCAGTTTGACACCCTTGGTGTAAGATGTTCATATGTGACTTCTCATATAATGTTTTGTTTGGCAGAAGCGTAGCTATACGTTCAGCTTTTTTCTCTTTTGAAAGGTCTGCTCTAAGTAAATTTATTTAAACAAGATTATCAGTGCTAGGGAGCAAAAATGAAAGAAGGCAGTCACTATTTTGTTAATGTTTAGGAATGTAAAGTAGCCACATTATAGCACAGAATGCTGGCCCAGATGGGTCACTGATCTGTTCTTAGATTTGCATATTTTTGCTACTGGGGCCTCTTCGATATAATTGGCTCATTCATATAGAAAAATGTCTTGATTCATTTAACAGCCTTTTGCATCATCCACCCAGGAATGTAACTCCCAGAATTCCCAAACAATGTAAACACTGGGAACTGTAACTAGGAAATCTGAGAATTGCAGTAGCAATACATGTAGAAGGCAACATTTAGTGCCATACAGATCTAGTCCCTTAGTTTATTTCCCACAATGATTAATCGAGTATCTTCAGCAATGGCTTTTTCCCATTGTTGATTATTATTCTGCTTTGAAGTCAGACATTCTATATAGATGAATATTAGTAATTATTAATAGAACTATTGTGTATGAATGTGCTTAATTCACTTCTTTGATCATTCAAATTAGCTTACAATTAGCATGCTGCTAAATTGCTATACAGGACTATGCAACTGCTATACTATATATTATCTATATCTTGTATGATGGTTAGGGAAAAAAGTAAATTAAAAAATACTACTGACTACATTCTTTGATACACTTACAAGGGCCCAATATAACGCAAAAGGTACATTGTTTAATACAGTAAAATGCTTATAAGAGCTCAGTTATGCATGGTCAGAAAATGACACATATTTTAAAAATGTAAAAAGTCTTCCCAATGCTGTTTACTCAGACTCCATTAAGTTGCATTCTCCTTTAATGCTGTTGAGTCATTTATCTGATTGTGTAGCTCCAATAACTTTAATTTTCTGGAGCTTGAAATACATTCAGGCATAGCTGAAAACACCCCAGGATTGGCTCAAGGTATTTTGCTTTTTGAAGTGGCTGTATACTACAATTAATAGCAATAGCACTTAGACTTATATACTGCTTCATAGTGCTGTACAGACCCTCTCTAAGTGGTTTACAGACTCAGCATATTACCTCCAACAATCTGGGTCCTCATTTTACCGACCTTGGAAGGATGGAAGGCTGAGTCAACCTTGAGCCTGGTGAGATTTGATCTGCCAAACTGCTGGCAGCCAGTGATCAGCAGAAGTAGCCTGCAGTACTGCATTCTAACCACTGCACCACCATGGCTCATTAATTATTCTCAACATCTTTCACATTTTCTTTGTGAAAACTATTTTGGTCCAAAGAGTTGAAAGATGTACGTTTTTGGACCTTATAAAGAAGTTCTCTTCCACACTGAGAAGATGGGATTGAAGGAATTGAACAAAAAGTCTTCTATGCTGTTATACTGTATTAAGACCCAACACTGATTGAGCACAACCATTCTCTACTGCCCCAACTCTCCAATTCTAGACAAGATTCAGATGCCAAGATATGGTTTTTGTCATACAAGAACAGTGATAACACTGGATCAAGAGTCAAATAGTGGAGACGAGACGATGGTCCCAGACTCCATGAAAAAATGCCTCCGAAGTAGTAGTCTACTTGGAAATAATGATGGATTTGCTCAATTTCTAAAAAATACATTTTAATTAGCACTAGTTCTTTACAGTTAAGAGACAGAAGATTTCAGTATAAACATCTTTACTTGACATCCGTTAAATGTTAGAACATTTCTTTAGTCTGACCTTGAAACGCCAAATACCCGACCTTCGGACGCCAAATACCCGACCTTCGGACATTTCATCGCGAACTCAAGACTCATCTTTTTATCCGCGCAGGGCTGGCTTAAATTGGGATTTTAATGTTTAAATTTATTAATTTTAAACGGGGTTTTCTTAGTATGGTAAATTTTAATCATTGGGCTAATTTAAAATAAGTTTTTTAAATCGTATTTTAAACTTGTATATTGTATTGTCGGTTTTATTATGCCTGTACACCGCCCTGAGTCCTTCGGGAGAAGGGCGGTATAAAAATCAAATCAAATAAATAAATAAATAAATAAAACCTTGTCTTATTTCTTGAAAATTTTGATCTTTGCCAGAAATACAAACTTCAGGACCTTGAATGCCAATATTATCCCATTTCCTTGGAATACTGACAGTGCTTTTGCTTAATGACTTTGCTGTAAGTACTTTCTGCTCCTTTTGATCCTGACCACTGACTGTTTCTCTTGCACTTGACATCTGAAACAGTGGACTAAGCAGCCTTTCTGTACTCTAGTGTAGTCCTTTCAGTCGAAACTTCAGCTGTTGAGGCAGTGAGTCTGTGCTTATTTAGCTTTACCCCTACCATCACCATGACTTGCTAGTCACACTCGCTGAGTTTTCATACAACTACCTACTCAGAAATATCATGTGCTATGAAGCCCCCCCAGGTGGAAGAGTAACTGGGCATGTGCAAATACAATAAAGCTGCAAAACAAAGAATCGTATACCACATTAGGGGAACAATGGTGGTCTGAAAAGCAGTGTAAGGAAATCCTGTATGAAATATTTATTATGGGTGTATGTATGGTGCTTCAAAAGACATTTTAACTTCCATCACTTTTATAGTGTAAAAACGTAATGAAAAGATAAAACTGAAAACCAAACCAATAAACAAAGAACCATGTAGAAAGAGGCATTTAAATCCAGTTAATTGTTTTAAGAAAAGTTAGAGAATCTTCTTTAGGAAGTAGATCAGGGGTGTCAAACTCATGGCCCAGGGACCGGATGCGTCATGTGCTGGTCCCGCCCCCGCTCGGTTTAGCGAAGAGGAAAAAAGTCCCAATATGTCACGTGATGCCGCAGTGACATTGCGAGTTTGACACCCCTGAAGTAGATGATCTTACTCCATAGCAATTCATGGGACTAAACGTAAGAATTCTAGAATAGGCTTGGCAATCTCTCTTAAAAGAACCGAGAGGGGTGTGGCATGTAGTTTTTGAACCATCTACTTGAATAATTGTTTAATTAGATATATATGCTGAAGCGTCAGGGAACTTTCACTGCATTCCTTCATCCATTTATTCCAACAACAACTTTTCAGATGTACTAAATAGCAATAGCAGTTGATTTCAGATGCATTCCATGTTGCTGGCAATATGCCTTCCCAGCTTTTTCACAATACTATAACGCTCAATGTGGATCTTTTCAAACAGAGAAATATTCAAAGCATGATAAAGCAAAATGGCATTGATAGAGACCAAATCTTATTGTCTAGCATGACCCTGACTCACCTTTATGTTAGGGGAACACTTGCTTGTTACAAGAAGCTCGTCCCTAATGAAATATTCTAAATGGCATGCTAAGTGTACTTCAACAGCAGATATTTCAGCAAGTACTGTATGTCAGAATGCCATTTGTAGTTACTAGGCTTTGAAGATAATTGAAGTGTGTAAAGGGCAGGAAGGATGTTACAGGCTAAATTATTTGGCATAGACTTATTAGTCCTGATAAGGTCTAGGGTTCTTATGTTGAACAGCCTATTTTTTTTTAAAAGCATAAAGCTCTGTAATAAGAAGAATGTAGAAATTGTTTGCAGTGTAACCAGTTGTACATTCATATGTTTGGAGGGCAATGTTTAAATCTGAGATTCCACTTTTCTAGGAAAAGTACGATATTGTCTTGTATATTCTAAGTTAAAAAAAACCCAAGGAGATTGTTTGAGTTTACAATACACAAAACATCTTTATGTTATTAGGAGCTTCATTGAACTTGTAGGAGGATGAAATATCTACAGTACTTTTATTACTTGATGTGCTCCCCATTTCACTAAACTGTATTCCGAAGGTGGCCAAAGGTTTGCACAATATAGTACTACCTCCAAATATGAGGTAGTACTATTCTATTTAAAAAGAACCCTACTGGCAGGAAACAATTCCCTTTTTAGCCAGAGACTGATACTATTATGCAGATGGAATTGGGTAGACATGACTAATTGGTAAATGCACCCCAAATGAAAGAAAAATGAACACTCTTCAATTTCTTGTCAAAGACACCCTGGGCACAACAATTCTGATAGTTACAAATGATATTAGAATCCAAGAATGACCTTTCCAAACTAATATTGCAATGTCATCTCCCCTTCTCAATAATTCCCACCTATATTACCGATTATTGACTCTTGTAACATAGCAGCAGATATAGCAAAGGTGTATCTACCTACAGCAATGTAGTCAGAGCCACGAATTCTTCTGGGATGGTTATTCTTTTAATCAGAAAAGGAACATAATCTTGTCAATAACTCACCTCTTCTTCCTCAAAATGTCTTTGTTAACAAAAGGAATATGGAAACAATTCCTTCCTTCCTTCCTTCCTTCCTTCCTTCCTTCCTTCCTTCCTTCCTTCCTTCCTTCCTTCCTTCCTTCCTTCCTTCCTTCCCTCTCACCCTCCCTCCCTCCCTCCCCTCCCCCAATTTGTTCCCCAGGTTAGTAATATTTCCATCACATGAGAGAAAGTTCTTATAACATGAGAAGCAGAGGTGGGTTTCAGCAGGTTCTGATCAGTTCTGGAGAACCGGTAGTGGAAATTTTTAGTAGTTTGGAGAACCGGTAGTAAAAATTCTGACTGGCCCCACCCCCATCTATTCTTTGCCTCCCAAGTCCCAGCTGATAGGGAGGGAATGGGGATTTTACAGTATCCTTCCCCTGGAATGGGGTGGGAATGGAGATTTTACGGTATCCTTCCCCTGCCACGCCCACCAAGCCATGCCATGCCCACCAAGCCATGCCCACAGAACCGGTAGTAAAAAAATTTGAAACCCACCACTGATGAGAAAGAAAATCTCCTCATTGCTTTTAATACTTTACTGCTTGGAGCAGGAAAAGCTGATGCCTTCTGGCCAAATTTCAAATGTAAATGTAGAATAGTCACAGAATTTTTCGGACGACGACGACGGGGGAAAGTTTTACTCCGTACAATACAATCAGGAAGATCAACAATACAATTGAATGGAATTTATGTTTATAAAGGAGGTAAAGCTTAATCTTTTAGATTTTTGGATCGAAACATGGTATTTATTTCCTTTTAGAACTCTTGTGCCAACATATGACATTTTTTTTCTCTGCACTTCTAAATTACTGTAACGTTGTTGCACATATTTTGAGCATTGCTATTGAGCAGCCCTGCAAACATTTCTGCTGTTTTTTATTAACAAGATTCATAATTCATTCTTTATCCATAATTAATGTGTATAAAATGCTGTGATGGAGAGAATTTGAACCTGGCCTTGTCAGAAATGGGGAGTGCATAAGCCACACAAACCACACTAATGTTTCTAGAACTTCAAATCCCATTCATCATTAGCTTCTGATAGGAGCTTCCAGAAAATTCTCAGCCAAATTAGAAATCAAAGCACTGGTGATTGTAATTATTATGCTACTCTATTACTGAGGCTGCCCACACTTCTGCAGAATAAGATTTACACCTAAAAACAGTCAATATTGGGCACATATCGTCTTGCTTTGGTTAGATAATTAAGACTTGCACCTCGTCCTTTGTGTTTCCAATCCCCTTAAATTATGAAATAGGATTGCAAAGTATGAAATAAGATTTGATTCCAGACAAAAGTTTTCTTTCCTAAATTATCTTTACATGAATGAAGAAAAAAAGGGATTTTAATGATGAGGATGAGGGTGATCTGCTTTTGTGATTTATTTTGTTTTGCTGTGCTTTGTGTGGTCAAAATGGACAAAATGGAATGCAGTCATAATGAGGACCAAAGATTTTAGATAAATCAGGTTAAAACCATAAGGTGGTGCTCTTGTATTTTACTTTTAGCTTTACTTTCCTGATATGACCTTCAAAAAAGATGGTCTCGATACAATAGTTCATGGACTTGATCATCATTTTGCAAGCAGCTGAAGGATCTCATGATCCATGCAGATATTTGTGCAAAGCTTGGCCGTATAAACAACCTGCAGCTCATGATAATTAACAACTTATGCATTGCAGCATTGTTTTATCTATGTTATTAATATATAAACACACTGTGTACTGTCAGTAGTGTTTTGATAACTAACAGCTTGGGTCCCAAATCTGAAACTGCATTTGCTATAGGGACTGTAAGATCTTCTGATAACAAGTTTAAAGTTGTGTTATGACCCAGGTGGTCAAGGCAAGGCAGGCCTCTACAGAGTCCTTTATTTATCTCAACAAATGGTCCAGCGAATGGCCCTTCAACAACTGGTAAGCCTGCACTATCCTGAAGGCAGCCACCTTCAGTTCCCCAAACAACAGCCCCTATACTACAAATAAAGTCAACAGAGTAAAAGCAGCCTCAGAGGGTAAGGTCCTGGGTTCCAAGTCCAGTCCACAAGGCAGAGTCCAGGCACAGGACAATGGCAGTCTTCAGGGCAAAGAAAAGATCCAAGGCAAGAAGCAGTTCCAAGGGCACAGTGAAGCAAAGACCAAAAGCAGTCTACAAGGCAAAGCAAGGGCCGAGACAAAAGGCTAAGAACAATCTTTGAAGGAAGGCAAGGCAAACAGCAACAGGCATGAGTCAAAGCTGAGGGAGTGTGACGCCAAAGCAAACTCCTCATGACTTCTCCTTAAGTTACTCCACTCCAGGTGTTTTTATTTATTTTATTTATTTATTTTTGTCACACAGTATATATAAGCATAAGCATGAAATAATTATACAATATATAAGCATATATATGATTATGAGTATGTAATAACTATATTAATTGGATATAACGAAGGAAAACAATAGGACCGGAATGGTAGGCACGTTTGTGCTCTTATGCACGCCCCTTACAGACCTCTTAGGAATGGGGTGAGGTCAATGGTAGATAGTTTTTGGTTGAAGCTTTTGGGATTTTGGGAAGAGACCACAGAGTCAGGTAGTGTATTCCAAGCATTAACAACTCTGTTACTGAAGTCATATTTTCTGCAATCAAGATTGGAGCGTTTAACATTAAGCTTAAATCTATTGTGTGCTCATGTATTGTTGCAATTGAAGCTGAAGTAGTCTTTGACAGGAAGGACATTGCAATAGATGATTCTATGAGTTAAACTCAGATCATGTCGAAGGCGGCATAGTTCTAAATTTTCTAAACCCAGGATTTCAAGTCTGGTGGCATAAGGTATTTTGTTGTATTCAGAGGAGTGGAGAAGTCTTCTTGTAAAATATTTCTGGACACGTTCAATTGTATTGATATCAGAAATGTGGTTCCAAACAGTCGAACTGTATTCAAGAATTGGTCTAGCAAATGTTTTTTATGCTCTGGTTAGTAGTGTAGTGTTTTTGGAGAAGAAGCTATGCAAGATTAGGTTTACAACTTTTAAAGCCTTTTTTGCGATAAAAAGAAACCTCCAAGTTTCTTTTTGAAACTCCAAGTTTTCATATCACGAGTTCCTTGTGACGAAGGGTGGGGTGACCTCTTCCTGAGTAGCCTTGCAGCCTTTCTCTGGATTTGCCTACTCTCCACTCTCCTTGCTCTTGGATTGGGTAGAGGACACAGCTCTTCCTCATCAGAGGAGATCTGTTGCCTATTGGCACCACTGCCTGTCAGCAGCCGATTCTCCCTTGTGTCTGTGCAGGCAGGTACCTCTCTGTATGGTTGACCCCCTCCCCCAATGCCTGAGGGGCCCAGAACAACATTGTCCTCAGCCCCTGGCCTCTCCAAACATGACAAGGGAGACAAGCCCTCCCTGTCAGATGGTCCAAGTTCCAACTCCTCCTTCTCCTCCCAACTGGGCTCCAATGGGGCCATGACAAGTTGGTTGAGTGGAGCAAGATTTTTACTGGCTTAAAGTGCACTTTAACGTTTAGGCTGGAAGCTTCCATGCTGCCACCTTCTTGTGTGTGGAAAAGTAGGAGGGGAGATTTAGTATAGGGGTTGTCTTTAGACATAATAGCATCCTTTCTGTCGGTTGATCCTGCATCTGGAATCGTGCATCTGGAGAAGGAGTGGTCGGAATGCTGTCTCGAGATGGGACAGATGGTGATTAGAGCATGTGATCGACTGAGGAATGAGGGGATGGTTTTGGGGGGTTTGATTTACTGAGGGAAACCCCAGACCGCTCAGATTCAGATTTTCTCAGATGTGCCAGTTTATCTATTCTAGTAAAAATGCTTGCTTCAGAATTTTACTTGGAGTTGGGGTTATTTCTGGAACGCTGACACCTGTTTTATGTGAAAAGATATGTCATCTATAAACATCTATTTATCATTTATAAACTGTCAAAGATGGTGCCACCCAGCTCTTCAAATTTGGAAACCTGGAGGCCAAAGGTAGGGAAATGTGTGTCCACATTATTTTCAGTGCATTTCTATTAGCTTTTTCAATCAATTTCTGCATGCAGGTTCTTGATTATAAGGAACAGCCTATGTGTATGCTATTGCATGCAGGAATAGCCTTCAGATCTTTAGCGTATTGAGTTGGTAGCATATAATGGATAATTTAACTCTCATATTGTTAACAAACATATAATTGGCATTTGACGATTTGGTTCCTGCTTAATATGAACACTGGTGAATTCTTCCTTATGCATAATGATTTGATTATAATATGTATTTCTACAATACCAGTGAGAATATCTCTTCTGGCTGCTACACAGCCAAACACTGCCATCTTGAATATTCTCAGAGTCCCTCACAACGAATTAGCTCAATTTTGAAAACCAGAAAATAATATCCACATATTATAATTTATTTTTCTGTTAAAAATAGCACAATAAATTCTGGTCAAATTACTAGGATGTTTCAGTTCTGAATAAACAATTTTTATTATTTCTTTTCTTCATTCATAAAGGACATACATGACTAAACCACCAAAATCTTACAACACCATCCACAACCATGTGGCTTTCTATTAAAAGTGTAAATATCAAAAACTAATAACTACTGATTTGGAAATTAGCTGCAGAAGGTACTTCTCTGCATACCCCCTACAATTAAAGAACATGCCTATAATTGCTAGCTATTAGAATTATTTCATGACCCAAAGCAAGATTATTGTCAACATCCAATGGCCAAAAATGAGTTATTTGACTGAGCAGATAAACTGCATCTCAAACAGAGATTTAATAGAAGCAAAGAAGCGTCCATTTCTGTACAGTAATAGTATCATCGGGCTCTTACAAAATTTATACATGTTGATAAATGTTATCCAAACACAACATTTCCCAAATGGCACATCAGGTTTTTGAACACTTGAAAAACCCAATTATTGTTATTAGAACAACTTAATTTTCTTAGTTTTGAGAGCCTCCTTTTAAGATTTACCGTATTTTTCAGAGTATAAGATGCACCTTCCCCCCCCCCTAAAAGGGGATGAAAATTTGGGTGCATCTTATACACCTAATATAGCCCCGCCCACCCACTGGCCCCCATCCTTTGGCCTCTTTCTCCCAGCAATTTACCTCCTTGCAGCAAGCAGCAAGAAGAAACAGCCCATTTCAGCTTCAGCACAGCCTAATTAGCACAAATTGATTGTCCCTTGGATCAGCCTCCCGACTGTCAGCTGTTTCAGGCTGCAGGGATTGCCATTGCCTATTGCTGCAAGGGCCTCTGCTGCTTGCTGCAAGGAGGTAAATGGCTGGGAGCAGATTTTTTTTCCCTTGTCTTTTTTCTTTCAGCATCAAGCTATGCTGAAAACAAAAATGAAAGGAAAGCAGGCTGCTATTTGCTGCAATGAGGCAAAATTGCTGGGAGGCAGAGGCAGATTTCTTTTTCTTGTTTTCCTTACCAAAAAAGGTAGGGGCGTCTTATAGTCCAGAGCATCTTATACTTGTATTATATGTACATATATTATAAAAATGCAATATATAGAAAGAATTTTTCCACATCGGGATTTTGTGCTCTGAACTAGGGTCTTATGTTAGGAACTGGTTGAACCAATGTGGTTCTAATTCTACTGCTCCAAATCCTGACAGCAAAACTTCTCATGAAGTTCTTTAGTGACAAACTAGTTTCCCATTGATATCAATGCCTGGCAATATTTTCAGCCCTTCCCTTTTCCGCAGCTGTCAAACTGCATAGTGTCTTGGTCCTTCACACCTGTTTTGAGAGGGGGATCAAGGATAACTTGCCACAGCCAATTCACTGCAGGATAATTCAACTCTGTATTAATTGTATCATTCAATTATTTTTATCGGTGGCTATGTTTTCATTGAGGGACGCGGTGGCTCAGGGGCTAGGACATTGAGCTTGTCGATCGAAAGGTCAGCAGCTCAGCGGTTTGAATCCCTAGTGCTGCCGTGTAACGGGGTGAGCTCCCATTACTTGTCCCAGCTTCTGCCAACCTAGCAGTTTCAAAAGCACGTAAAAATGCAAGTAGAAAAAATAGGGACCACCTTTGGTGGGAAGGTAACAGCGTTCCATGTGCCTTTGACGTTGAGTCATGCCGGCCACATGACCACGGAGATGTCTTCGGACAGCGCTGGCTCTTCGGCTTTGAAATGGAGATGAGCTCTGCCCCCTAGAGTCGGCAACGACTAGCACGTATGTGCGAGGGGAACCTTTACCTTTACCTTTATGTTTCCGTCAAAATTATTGTAACTCTTGTATTTCTGGATTGACTGTCTTTATTTTATTACTATTTGCCCTGGTTTGCTTGAAATTAATTTAACTTTTGCATTTATTGATTTGTCCTGTGGCAAGTTGGCTGTGGTGAATTGTCTCATTCCATTGAGGAGTGGGTGTGTTCCCAGAGCCTTTAGTTAAATTATATCATCTTGTGAGATCCAGGAAGCATGCCTACTCTGTGGAAATTCCTGTTCTCAGGAATGATCTCCCCCATCCATGAGATTCATTATTCTCCAGGCTTTGGGAGCATCATAATTCTGAAGGCCGCTTTTGTCCTAACTGTTTTGAGGATGGGTGACAAAGTGAAATTAAATCTGATAGTTTGGGGATTGACTGGGAAATGGAAACTCTAAAATTCATCAGGTAGTCTGGCAAAATCTGGGAGAGAGGCCTGGCTAAGGATCTTGTCTCCAAAAGAGCCCCATCTATGTAATAGGGCCTTTTTAGTGGTGTTCTCCTCCCGTCTTATGGAATAGCTTGATTTTATCAGGGGTGGAATTCAGCAGGTTCTGATAGGTTCTGGAGAACCGGTAGTGGAAATTTTGAGTAGTTCAGAGAACCAGCAGATACCATCTCTGGCTGGCCCCAGAGTGGGGTGGGGAATGGAGATTTTGCAATATCCTTCCCCAAGGAGTGGGGAGGGAATGGGGATTTTGCAGTATCCTCCCCTGCCATGCCCACCAAGCCATACCCACCAAGCCACGCCTACAGAACCAGTAGTAAAAAAAAATTGAATTTCACAACTGGATTTTATATGTAACAACTTCCTTCCTAATGAGTTTCCATCAAGCAGTGAAAGTTGACTCTGGGAGACAGCATTTGGGAATGCTAGATTTTAATATCTACCCCTGTTGATCAATGTAATTATAATACATATTGTTTTTAGTATATTGTTTTTAATCCTCCATTTTTTTCTCTGAAGGGAGAAATCAGTAGAGTGGCATAGAAATGTTAGCATAAATTAATTAAACAAATAAAGGCATGCAGCTGAAATAAACCAACAACCTAGCATCTTTCCAAACAAGAAAACTCATGAATGTCTGAATATGTTCACTTTGGAAATATTACCAAATCACCAAGGATATTGTGACTCTCATTCACTACAAAATAAACCATGCAGAGTGTTTGGCTTAATAAACTTGTTTTCTGCATCCTGAAAGCAATAACACTGAATCTGAATCTTAGGATTTCAACCGGCATGTATCTATGCTGAATTGCAGCCAAAGTTTAAGCTTTATACTCCTGACCAATCTAATAGCAAGTTACGAATAAAAACCAAACCAAACAAAATTGTGAACTATATGACTGTTGCTCTATATTTTTCTCTTTTTTTTTTTTTTTAATTCAAAAAGTTTTACAAAATTTTTTCCCCTTTCCCCCTCCTCCCCTCCCTTCGCAACCCCTCCCCGACTTCCCGGAACAAGCACAAGGTATAGTTAAAAGTAAAACAAACATATGCTAAAAAAATTTCGTCCCAACTTAATTATACCCCTACAATCATCAATTCCTAACTTCCCCCAAAAGCAATCAAAATAATACATCATAATCATTCAAAACAGTCTGATAACTCTTAGTCTGATATCTACGTTGAATATAGTCAATCCATTTTTCCATTCCTTTAAGTATCTTTCTTGCGTATTGTCTTTCAAAAGGCTGATATCTTCGCCATCTCAGCCAAATTGGCAACTTTCAATATCCATTCTTGTATTGTTGGTACTTCTTTTTCTTCCAATATTGTCCTATTAGTAATCTTGCTGCAGTTATTAGATTTAAAATCAATTTAGTCTCAATTACTGTACAATCCGTAATAATTCCCAACAAGAAAAATTGCGGCAGGAACTTTATCTTCTTTTCAGAACATTTTGTAAAATCCACCAAATTTTTATCCAAAAGGCCTTTATGTCCTTACAAGTCCACCAAATGTGAAAATATGTAGCGTCATCACAATTACATCTCCAACATTTTGCTTGCATTTCTGGATACATACACGATAATTTTTTAGGATCTAGATGCCATCTATAAAACATTTTATAAAAATTTTCCTCAGATTCTGTGCCTGCGTGAATTTAACATTTCTAACCCAAATTCTTTCCCACGTTTCCAATAATATTGGCTCCTGAAAATTTTGTGCCCACTTTATCATACAGTCCTTTACCAAGTCCCTTTCAGAATCTATTTCAAGTAACACATTATACAATCTCTTTATATGCTCCTGAGACTGATTTCTAATTTGCTTTACCAAATTTCCCTCGTTCTGCTCTATACCAATTTTCTGATCTCCCTTCCATCTAGCACGTAATTGCTCATATTGAAACCAAGTATAATTTTTCCCTTCCTCTCTTAATACTTGCAGAGATTTTAACTGCAAATTACCTCTTTCAGTATACAAAAGATCTTTATATGTAATCATTTCCTGATTCTGTTCTATGTTTATATTTTCTACTGTATGTCTAGGACATGCCCATATAGGAACCTTATAATTTAGTTTATAAGAGTATTTTTCCAAACACGCAGAAGGGCATTTCTTAGCACATGATTTTTAAAGGCCTTATCCACTTTTTGTCATAAATTAAATATGCATGCCATCCATATAACAAATCATAACCTTCTATATTCAAAATTCTGTCCTCTGTTAAATTAAACCAATCACTTATTGCAGAGAGCAGCTGCTTCATAATATAATTTAAAATTAGGCATTTTAAACCTCCCTTTCCGAGAATCTTGAATTATTTTCATTTTAACCCTAGCTTTTTACCTTCCCATATAAATTTGTTAATTCCTTCTGCCATTCCTCAAGATTCTTATCTTTCTTAATTATTGGTATCATCTGAAAGAGGAATAAAAATCTAGGTAAAACATTCATTTTAATAGCAGCAATTCTCCCAGCAAAGATAATTGCAATTTTTCCAAACAATCAACTCCTTCTGAACTTTTGCCATAAAACCTCATAGTTATTCTTATACAATTTCACATTTGATGACGTAATATAAACCCCTAAGTACTTAACCTTCTTTACAATTTCAAATCCTGTTACTTCCTCTAGTTTTTCTTTCTGTTGTCTGGCCATATTTTTATTATCACTTTTGTCTTTTCTGATTTACCTTAAACCCTGAGACATTCCCATATTGATCAATTATTTCCAACAAAGATTTACTAGAATTTATAGGGTTTGTTAAAGTAATCACCAAATCATCTGCAAAAGCTCTTAACTTATATTCATACTGTCTAACTCTAATTCCTCTATCTCCTTTACTTCTCGTATTTTATCCAATAATGGTTCTAGAGTTAAAATAAACAATAATGGTGATAAAGGACATCCCTGTCTTGTTCCTTTCGCAATCTTAAAAGGTTCTGTTAAGCTACCATTGATTATAATCTGTGCTGTTTGCTCTCCATAAATTGCCCTAATTATTCTTAAAAAACCATCTCCAAATTGCATCTTTTCTATTAATTTAAATAAAAAATCCCAATGCAATCGATCAAAAGCTTTCTCTGCATCGAGAAAAATAAATGCTGCTGGAATAAAATTTTTCTTTTCTAAGTACTCCAGTAAATTAACAATCTGCCTAACATTATTCCTCATCTGTCTCCCTTTTATAAATCCAGATTGATCATTATGAATTCTTCGCTGCAGAATCAACATTAATCTATTAGCTATTATTTTAACAAAAATCTTATAATCATTATTTAAAAGTGAGATTGGCCTATAATTCCCAGGTTTAGAACAATCCTGTTCCTCTTTTGGTATCAATGAAATAAAAGAGGTTCTCCATGAGGGGAATTCTCCTAGTTGTATCTGATTAAATAATTCCTTAAGTGGACCTAACATCTCATCCTGTAAATTCCTATAATAACTAACTGTAAGCCCATCCGTACCAGGAGTTTTCCCCATTTTAATTGTTTAATTACCAAAATAATTTCTTCCGAGGTTATAGGCCGATTCAATTCATCCGTTTGTTCTAAAGTTAAATTTTTAACCTTATATTCCTTCAAATATTTATCAATATCCCTATTCAATATATTATCTTTAAGATATAAATTTGTATAATATTCTAAAAAAGCTTTTTTAATTTTATCCTGTTGATATCTCTCTTTACCTTTGTATTCTATTTTTTCTATAGTACGTTGTTTTTGTCTTTTCCTTAAAGTGTATGCTAACCACCTACCAGGTCTATTTGCGTTACAAAAGTATTATGTTTGGCATATTGTATATTTGTTGCCACCTGATCAGCCATTATCATATTAAATTGATTCTGTAGTAACTTTATTGCATCTTTAAGTTTTTGATCATGTGGGTTATGTATTAATAATTGTTGTTTCTTATAAATTTCCTCTTCTAAATACCTACGCTGTCTTTGTTGCTTATTTCTCTGTCTATTATTAAGATATATTAATACACCTCTCATAAAAGCTTTACTGCAGTCCCAAACCATTTCTATCGATGTTTCATTATTCAAATTATAATCAAAAAATTCTTTCATCTGCTTTTTACATTGATTTACATTATCCTGATATCTAAACAAATTTTCATTTAATCTCCAAGTTCTTCTACCCTCTTTTCCATATTGCAATTCCATCCAAACAGGACTATGATCAGACAAACATCTTGGAAATATCTTAGTTTTCTTCACCCTAAAAAGCAAATCATTAGAAATTAAAATAAAATCAATACGTGAGAAGGATTGATGCCTATCAGAGAAAAAGTATAGTCTCTTTCCTCCAAATTCCGCAGTCTCCATACATCTCTTAACTCAAAATCTTCTATCATATCAAAAAAGGATTTAGGCAGCTTTGCATGTGCAGGTATCTTCTTGGAAGAAATTCTCTTGTCCTTTCGTGTATCTATTACTCCATTCCAATCTCCCAATATAATACACGATTTATAATCCCATAGATCAACTTATCATATAACATTCTATAAAATTTTTCTTGTTGCTGGTTGGGTGCATATATACCAAGCAAGAGAGTCCTTTTTGTTTCTATTGTAAGTTCAATAGCAATATATCTTCCATAAATATCTGCCTCTATTAACTTGGCTGGTATATCTTTTCTCAAATAAACCACTATGCCATGTTTTTTCTCCAAAGCTGAAGCAACAAAATGTTTACCTAACTTTGAGTTTATTAGGTACTTTTGATCTGATAATTTAATATGCGTTTCTTGTAAGCAAATAACATTTTTAAATTGTTTCAAATAATGAAATATTTTTCTTCTCTTCTGAGCTGAGTTCAAACCATTGACATTCCAAGTCAAGATTTTATTTGCCATTACTGGGCTGCTGAAGCCTTTGGGCAATCAACTGAAGATCGTCCTCCCGTATCTTCGGCCGTGCTCCTCCCACCGCTTCTGTAGCAGAGTCCTGAACTTTACTTTGAGTTTGTTGCTCCTTTTCTTTACGCTTAAGGGCTCCCCTCGTCAGTCTTTGTTCTTGTGGTTGTTCCTCTGATGGTAACATCACTGGAATCACCTCAGCTTCCACACCCATTTGAGTCTCTTGAATTCTTTTTCTATTATTTCTATTTCAAATTTCAGCACTGTAGAAAGAAAATCTTTGGCCTTAAGCACTGTGTCAATACGATATCTTCTTCCCTGATAATACACTGACAAGCCAACTGGAACCTCCCATCTAAATTGAATCTGGTATTTCTTAAGTTCTTGTGTAAAAAATGTAAAGTCTTTTCTATCCCTTAACATCTTGGGAGGTATCTCTTTCAAATCCTTCAACTCCTGTTCCCTATTTTCAAGTTTTTCTGAAAAGCAACTTGCAAAATTTGATTCCTCACTGTTCTTTTCAAAAAATAAACCACAATGTCTCTAGGAAGTTTCTTTTGCCTAGCAATCCAGGAATTAACTCTATAAATTTTGTCAATTTGATAAGCAACCTCTTGTGGATCAAGTTCAATAAATTCAGCCAGGGCTTCTGATAAAATTTTTTAAATCTTCCCTTTTCCTCATTCAAACCCCTAATTCTCAGAGCTCCTTCCATCATTCTATACTGCATCACCACCACTTGATCTTCATTTTTATCCAATTTGATTTGCATTCCCCCCATTCTATTTTCTATTTGTTGATTTGACTGAACAATTTCTTGCACCTCCTCCTCCACCACCTCCAGTCTTTTTGCCAAACCTTGAAAAGCCATCAAGATATCTTCTCTTATTTTTTTATTATTCTCTTTTATTTCTTCTCTTATTTTCTCATTATTATCCATAATCTCCTTAAACCTTTCTTCAGAGACTTTCCTTGCTCTTTAATCAGATCTTCTAAAGCTGGTTCAGAACCCTTCTGCCCCAGTCTTAGGTGGTTTAGTAGCCATTTCAGTTTTAAAATTCACAAAATATAAGTCTAGAAACTTCTCTTTTCACCTTTAAGTATAGGAGAGCTCAGTTCACTTCATTAAAATCCACACATAACTTTTCTTATCTTCTTATTCGTCATTTTCACTCCCGTTCAGGCGCCATCTTTAAGAGTCAATTAAAACAAAGGAGAAAAAAAAAATTCTCTTTTTTAAAAGGTAGAAGTCCGGAAATCAAAAATACTTGCAATCCAATAATCGTCCGCTTGCACTCATTCCGTCTGCTTAAAGAGATCCATAAAGATAAGACAATTAGCAGAGATGGACACCTTCTTCTTTTCCTGCTTTTGCAGACACGCACTGAAGTCGGAGATGGCAGGAATATTTATGGGACCCATCGACCCTTCGAGGCTCTGCTTAATTAAAACAAAGCCTCTGGGGAGGTCTACCAACATTTCCTGCGCTCTTATCTTCCCCCTTTCATCCAGGGAAAAAGATTAAAGCCGGCTTTTCCTGGCTTTTACGATGTTCAGTGCGGAGCCCCTTTAATTAGGGCTCAGCGAAGAGGTGGAGCCACCCGGAAGTCCCCTCTCTATATTTTTCTCATGTATATCCCAATTATGTTAACCTTTAAAAAAAAAAGCACTCTCAGTATTTCCAAGAGTCATGTAAAAATTAAATTTAATAAATCCATAAGATGATGCTACCCCCTTGTCCTGGAATTAAGAAGACCCAGTGAATTGGAGGAAAGTGAGAAAATGATATCATCCTTTCATAAAACAAGAAGAAATGGGAACAAAATCATGGGTTGGTGGGATTCATATATTCTTCACAATATAGTTTTAGGCCCTTGATCAACAGAATCTCACACACAGAGGTGAATAATGGAAGGGCTCCCCTGATTTCGTTCAAGGCAAGTGAAAGCAATGTGAGGATAACACAGAAGATTTTCTTCCTTTTTTCCCTACTTAAGCACTGTAGTCAAGCAATTAACATTTTGAAGCATGCAATCTGATTAGCACTAAATCACTGTCTCATAAACAACAGAAGTGTACAAGCTGTCTGTGGTTATAAAATGATCTCATATGCGCTTGAAAATGCATCACAGCATTTTACTTGTTCTGTTTTCTCAGAAAGTAATTTCAGATACCCTGAAGAGAATAACACGACCCCACAGTCATTATGTGGCACTGAACTCTGGATT
The DNA here is from genome assembly GCF_028640845.1 of Ahaetulla prasina. Classification (NCBI taxonomy): domain Eukaryota; kingdom Metazoa; phylum Chordata; class Lepidosauria; order Squamata; family Colubridae; genus Ahaetulla; species Ahaetulla prasina. The sequence goes on along the minus strand of NC_080546.1, from coordinate 25,426,818 downwards.
TAGAAGCAGGTAGATATTAAATCCCACTTCCCAGATTGGTTGGTTGGCTCTTCCTGGTAAGGAAACCCAGAAGGAAATCCAGAAGGCCAAACATAAAAGAGATTATTTTTCGCATTCGTATTAGGGTTGGTAAAAATGTCTCTTCTTTGTCAGATCCTATCCGTGGAATAAAAAGATGTACCGTATTTTTCAGAGTATAAGACGCACCTTTTCCCCCCAAAAAAGAGGGTGAAAATCTGGGTGCGTCTTATACTCTGAACATAGCCCCGCCCAGCTTCTCAAACAGAGGTTTCAGAGGCTGAATAAAGCATCAGAAATGAAGCTTCAGAAAAGAAGCCCCAAACAGAGCTTCAGAGGCTTTTTTTCTGAAGCTCTGTTTCGGAGGCTTTCAGAGGCAGGAAAAAGTTTTTTCTGAAACTTTCTGAGTTTCAGAAGTTTCAGAGGCGGAAAAAAAAAAGCCAAAAAAGGCAAGGCACAGAGCTCACAACCAAGGAACCTGTTGCTAAAATTCACCTCTGGGAACAGCTGATTGGGGGTATTCCAGGAGGCCAATCCACCTGCCAATCAGTTTTCTTCTTATTTTCCTCCCCAAAAACTAAGGTGCGTCTTATACTCCGGTGTGTCTTATACTCCGAAAAATATGGGTGTGTGTGTGTGTGTGTGTGAGGGGAACCTAAAGCTGATTTTAAAGATCACAAAAGTAATCCATTGCAATTGTTAAATTCGTAACACGGTTGTTAAATGAATCTGGCTTTCCCATTGACTTTGCTTGTCAGAAGATTGCGAAAAATGATCCCATGACCTGGGACACTGCAACCATCATAAATACCAGTTGCCATGATCTGAATTTTGATCACATGACTGTGGGGATGCTGCAACAGTCTTAAGTGTGAAAAATGGCCATAAGCCACTTTTTTCGGTGCTGTTGTAACTCCAAATGGTCAATAAATGAATGGTTATAAGTTAAGCACTACATGTAATATTCTTTTAATAAAACAGTGCCACTCATTCTTTATAGATGAAGACCTGACTCTTGTGGGGTGGGAACTAGAAGGCAGATCCTTAAAGGACCCCTTCATGTAATGGGAAAGTCAGTCAGGAAGCGTTAGGTACATTCCAGTGGTGGGTTTCAAATTTTTTTACTACTGGTTCTGTGGGCGTGGCATGGCTTGGTGGGTGTGGCTTGGTGGGCGTGGCAGGGGAAGGATACTGTAAAATCTCCATTTCCTCCCCAATCCAGGGGAAGGTTACTGCAAAATCCCCATTTCCTCCCGATCAGCTGGGACTTGGGAGGCGGAGAATAGATGGGGATGGGGCCAGTCAGAATTTTTACTACCGGTTCTCTGAACTACTCAAAATTTCCGCTACCGGTTCTCCAGAACTGGTCAGAACCTGCTGAAACCCATTTCTGATACAGTCATCTAGATTTGGGGAAACAACTGCATTTTCAACTTATAAAATATGTTTCTGCCTGAAAATCAATAAGGCATTTTAAATGTTAATAATATTATTTGTAATATATATTACAGTTACTGATTCTAACAGTTCATCTTTTAAGTACTAGCCACAGCCAAGTACTCACTGCTAACTGATAGCTATGGGTCATAACACAAATCCACCCAAAAAAGTTAATATCACATTTTTCGGTGTGTGAAAGTTGGGGATGCAACGAGTATATTAAACATGTGCAACTCTATCAGCCATGGATTCAAGCAGATGCAATTCAATGAAATTCCAGTAATAGGTATCATTATACGTAATCCTCCACTTACAACAATTCATTTAGCAACCATTGGTAGAAAAGGTAGAACAACACTGAAGAAATTGACATATGACTGTTTTTCACACCTACAACCATTGCACCATCCCTATGGTCACAAGATCAAAATTCTGCCACTTGGCAACTAGCTCCTATTTATGATGGTTGCAGTGTCCCGGGGTCATGCGATCACCTTTTGTGACCTTCTGACAAACAAAGTCAGTGAGGAAGTCAGATTCCCTTAACAATCACGTTACTCACTTAACAACTGCAGTGATTCACTGAAAGGGTGTTGCAAGAAAGGTGGTAAAATGGAGCAAAACTCAACTGTCTTGCTTAGCAACAGAAAATTTGGGCGGAATTGTGGCCCAAAGTCAAAGACTACCTTCAGAAGTTTCATAATTGTAAGAAAAACAAAGGAAAGTCTCCAGCCTAACTCCAAACTGTTGATGAGGTGATGATCTTAGCAGATGTCATTGGTCTAGTGCAGGGGTCGGCAAACTTAAACACTCAAAGAGCCATAAAGGTCCTAACTGGAAGCCCCCCGTTCAATTCTGGAGCCGACCGGAAGTCCAGTTCCCCCACCATAGAGTCTCCTGCTAGCATGGCTTCCTTTTTCCTATGCTGACTGGAAGTCTGGTTACCCCGCTCTAGAGTCTCCTCCTAGCGTAGCGTCCTTTTTCCTCTACCTGTCCTAACTGAAAGCCCTATCAATTGTGGAGCCGACTGGAGGAGGAGCCACAGCAGAGGGATGAAAGAGCCACATGCAGCTCCAGAGCCACGGGTTGCTGATCCCTGGTCTAGTGCTCCGAATATATGAATCTACTCTTTAGTTAAATTGCTGCTATAATAATCAACACAGATCAGTTTGTACATTATGTACTGAATGCATCTGCCTGAGTCTCAGTTTCAAACTTTTAAAGTTTAGCATTTGCATCAGAAGGGCCCCCATTTCTTGTATCTTACAGAAACGTAATTAAAAAAACGAGTAAGCCAGAACTTGTTTGCTTCTATCAACTCTAGCAAAGCCCAAGGGTAAGATACCTCCTTAGAGTGACAACAGCCCAGTGGGAGGAGTTTCTTCATGAGATTTAATTAAAGCGTAGAAAACCCAAAGAAGCCTGCAGACATCAAATGCAGCACTTTTAGACAGACAATTCTCCCGAAAGCTAAATAAGGGAAAGAAGAACACCTCACTCCACTGAGTAGAATTTCAAAAGCTTATTTTATTTTATCAAACTGAGTCGGAAGTGATGTGTGTGTGTGTGTGTGTGTGTGTGTGTGTGTGTGTGTGTGAAGCTCCCATAATTTTTCTTTCTGGGACTAACCGTTATCATTGGTGTCCTCCCGAAAGGTGTCCTCCCGAAATTCTCCCGAAAGCTAAATAAGGGAAAGAAGAACACCTCACTCCACTGAATAGAATTTCAAAAGCTTATTTTATTTTATCAAACTGAGTCGGAAGTGGTGTGTGTGTGTGTGTGTGTGTGTGAGAAGCTCCCATAATTTTTCTTTCTGGGACTAACCGTTATCATTGGTGTCCTGTGCTCTCTTTTCTTTGGTTCTTTATTTTTAATCTGTACCAAAGGATTTTTAATTTCAACCAAAGGATTGTCTTCTGTAAATTAGCACACTTCAAACCCCCATAGGAATAGTATAGCTGCACATCAGGAAGAATCAAATGGCCTTTCATTAAAAACATTCTCTCGGGAAATGCTTTGGGGAAAGGACACAAAGGATTAAAAACATTGAACTGGTTCAGCCCTTTATTCGCTGGTACTGTAAAACTCTTAGGCCCATGTTCCTTTTTAAGATATGGAAGCAAGCATCCTTCAGTAGAAAGAAAAGCTATCTTTAGAGTTCGTTTTTATTCTTCATTTCTAATGTGAGAAACAGGCAACACAGGAAATGTCTAAAAACATGTAGTCGTCAGCTTACAACCGTTTACTGAGTGACCATTGGAAGTTACAATGGCACTGAAAAAAGTGACTTATGACTGTTATTCAGAATTACGACCGTTGCAGCACCCCCATGGTCACGTGATCAAAATTCAGATGCTGGGCAAAACTGGTTCATAGCTATGATCCCCATTTGTGACCTTCTGACAAGCAGATTCAATGGGGAAGCCAGATTCACTTAATAACCGTGTTACTGACTTAACAACTGCGGTGATTCACTTAACAACTGTGGCAAGAAAGGTCATCAATTGGCACAAAATTCACTTAACAGTTGTCTCGTTTAGCAACAGAAATGTTGGGCTCTGTTGTGGTCGAGGATTACCTAAATTTATTCCAATTGACTAGTAATTGAAAGTTTTATTGATCACTTGGGACATCAATTGTGTTGTAAATGTTGTACCTTGATGAACGTATCTTTTCTTTTATGTACACTGAGAGCATATGCACCAAGACAAATTCCTTGTGTGTCCAATCACACTTGGCCAATAAAAAAAAAAATTCTATTCTGTTCTAATTCTATTCAATTCTACATTGTTTAACATCTGGGACTATAGACTCCGCAATAGTGGTGAATATCTGTAGCTCGGGTATAGGATGAGGGTGAAGATTTGTTCTCCAAGCTTGTGGGTTGGTTTCTGAACGTTTCGTTACCAGGCTAGGTAACATCTTCATTGGAGTTTAGTGCAGGGGTCTCCAACCTTGGCAACTTTAAGCCTTGGCAGACTTCAATGCCCAGATGGCCATAGGTTCGCCATCTCGGCTATAGACTCTCCTTAAGCTTTTGTCCCTTAAAAGTTTCTCCAATTCACTTTTTTTTAAAAAAAAAAATAAAGATCTTGGAATTTAAAAAGGATGCTTAAAGTATCAGTTTTGCCCTCAATGCATCATCTCATAATTTAATAAGAAACTGGTTTGAACATTTCAGCTCCATCTTTTCTGAAGATGGAGTTTTGAAGTTAATATATTTTCTTGGGGTTTTTTTGGATTTCCCCATTAAACTGAAATAATCTTGCAGGTCTTGCTCTTGAACTTGCCTTGTGCTGAGTTGCCTAATTACAATAATATATTTTGAGCAGGACCCAAACACTTTAGAAATAAGATTAGTCTGATTTTAGATTCTATTTCATTTATTGTTTCTATAATTGTGTAATGAGTGGCATAGAGAACATATAAATAAAGACATCTATCGGGATACTACAAAAGGCTGATTTTTGAGTAGTGATATTTGGAAGAAATATTAACCAAAGCCAGGAAACATGACTTTCTTTCCATTCCATATCCCATTTCTAACATCACTACAAACCTAGAGTTCTCCCCCCCTCCCCAAACAGCTACTGGATTCTTGTACATTTCCCAAAAATAATTATCATAGATAGGGAATACAATATAAACAAAAGGCTAGTTACATTTTGAAAGACAATTTTCTTGATACTACCAATTTCAATTTATGAGAACTGGTTCTATCGATCAGCTTGTACAAGTCCTACAAAATATGAAGAGAAACATACGGCTACTCTGTATTACAAGCTTCAATTGATTTTATATCTCTTTGCTCATCAATTTGGAAAAGCTGCCTGGAATCTTTTATTAGAGATATCTCTAATTTTTTCTGCACCTTAGTTCTTAGGGATTCTGACAAAACAGAAGAACTTCTGGTAAAGTGAGATAATTGTACAAACCAGATGGGAATAGAAGTATAGAAAAGTTCCCTGTTAAGCAAGACAGTTGTTAAGTAAGTTATACCCCATCTTGTGACTTTTTTTTTTGCCAAAGTTGTTAAGTGAATCATATAGTTGTTAAGCAAATCTGGCTTCTCTCATTAACTTTGCTTATCGGAAAGCAGCTGGGAAGGTCACAAAGGATGATCCCATAACTGCAGCACAGTGCAATTGTCATCAATACATGCCAGTTGCCAAGTGCCTGAATTTTGATTGTGTGACCATGGGGATGTTGCAATGGTCGTAAGTGTGAATAATGGTCATAAATCTCTTTTCCCAGTGCCATTGTAACTTTGAACGGTCAGCTAAATGAATGGTTATAAGTTGAGGACAATCTGTACTTCAATTATTTAAAAATATTGCATGGTTGATAATCCAGACATGTTTTACAGTATGTAGAATCTCTGTCTTCCGATTCTCTTCCATGTCATCCTGGACATTTACTTCCAGACCCAATCTTTGTGACATAATTGGAAATTAAATGTATACTCTGAGAAATCCATGTAAAGAAACCTACAGTAACATTTCTCAATATGAGGGTGGCTCAATATTTAGGGCGCTGACTTGTTGGCTGGAAAGCCCGCAGCCCAGTTCGAGACCTGAGCATCACGTGATGGGTGAGCTCCCATCCTCGCCCCAGCTGCTGCCAACGAAAGCATGCAAATGCGAGTAGATAAATAGTTACCTTTGGTGGGAAGGTAACAACACTCTGTATATCATGCCGGTCTCATGACTGCGGAAATGACTTTGGACAGCACTGGCTCAATGGCCTCGACACAGAGATGAGTACTGCTCCCTATAGTCAGCTACAACTAGTGGAGCAAAATCCACAGGAACTCCTTTACCTTTACTTATTTCTCAGTATGAATCCTTTAGGCATATTAGATCATTCTTCTCATTTCCCCCAGCTACGGTATTCTGGTCCAAGCCATCCTAATAAGGCTAAAACAGTTCATCACTATTGTGCTGGAGAACAGGAAGTTTTACAAACAATTCTACTAGAGAGTGTGAAGGAAGAAAAGGTAAATGAATGAATGAATGCCACATTGTTCAAGAGATGATACATTTACATTGTACTCAATTGAAAATAAAGATTTAAACTAGAAATGAGCAACAATAATTTCAGTTCTGGATAAGCTGAATTGAAATAGCTCTGATTCAATACCGAATAGACAAATATTGCCATATAGGCAATAGTTATATTTTGTCTCCATCATTTTATTGAAAAAGTCGTTGCTTGGCAAATCCGATCTTAATTAAGTTTATTGATTCCAAAACAACATTTGGTAAAATCCACAATATGGGGGGTCTAAGAAGTTGGAAGGCTGAGGACAAATTAATCAATGTGATAAAAAGTGAGAGAAAGAAGAAAAAAAAAAGGATCCTAGAACAAAGGAACAGATTTAATATCCCTGAAGCAAATATCACTTTGTAAGCCAACCTATTAAGTTTGCAAAAGATGGAATTGCAGCAAAAAGAACCAGATCACATAAAAACATAGAACAGCTGCCATTTAATTTTGTGGAGATATTATTCTAATAGATTTATCAAGGGATGGCATTATTACCTTTACGGCAAAGATAAATCACTGAATATAAAGGATAATTTAAGACATAAAAACCCCTGAAATTATAATTTGAACATTTGAACTGGATGTGAATAGTTTTGGATTTTAAACTATTCTAGTCCAAGAGCATATCTGAAGGCAAAGAGTCTTTAAGTGAACAAAGGCTAATGAGATTACCCACCAATATGTAGGGGAAGACAGGAAATTGCCTAAAATTATTTGCCTCTAAATTTCTTTTTCTTTGCTGCCTTATGTCTGGACCTTACATTAGGCTACTGTTGGGGATGAACTACCAAATCCACATGTGAAGAATTCAATTAAATGATTTGTTGCTCAAGCCTATACACAATTCTCAGACTAACAGTTTGCACTTGGGTGAAACTAAATAAGGTTCAACAGCATTCAAAGAAGTTGGACTTCTCTGTCTTGGGCTACATAGAGATTCTAAACTGAGTTCCCATTTGATTCCTCCTCTTAGCTCAGCCAGTCTCTCTCCTACAACTAAGTAGTCTAAGCATGCTCCATGGAAAGTTAATGCCCTCAGAATCAATAGGGTTGTCCTCCATGCCCAACCATAAGTGGGACCAGAATCAGGGGTGCTATTCACCAAGTTCTGATAGGTTCTGGAGAACCGGTAGTGGAAATTTTAAGTAGTTCAGAGAACTGGCAAATACCACCTCTGCCTGGTCCCAGACTGGGGTGGGAATGGAGATTTTGCAGTATCCTTCCCCTGCCACATCCACAGAACCGGTAGTGGAAATTTTAAGTAGTTCAGAGAACTGGCAAATACCACCTCTGCCTGGTCCCAGACTGGGGTGGGAATGGAGATTTTGCAGTATCCTTCCCCTGCCACATCCACAGAACCGGTAGTGGAAATTTTAAGTAGTTCAGAGAACTGGCAAATACCACCTCTGCCTGGTCCCAGACTGGGGTGGGAATGGAGATTTTGCAGTATCCTTCCTGGCTGGTACTGGCCACTCAGGCGGTGACACGAGGCTGGCTCAGAGGATTATCAACGCTTCTTTGTTGGATGGGGTTTTCCTGCCGCCTTGAAAGAGGCGGTGGTGAGACCCTCCTTAAGAAGCCCTCTTTGGACCCAGCTATTTTGGGTAATTATCGTCCAGTCTCAACCTTGGCTTTGTTGCGAAGGTTGTAGAAAATGCCGTGGCGCGACAGCTGCCCCAACACCTGGATGAAGATGTCTATCTAGACCCGTTCCAGTCCGGCTTCCGACCCGGATACAGCACGGAGACAGCTTTGGTCGCATTGGTGGATGATCTCTGGAGGGCCAGGGACAGGATATTCCTCTGCCTGGTCCTATTAGACCTCTCAGCGTTCGATACCATCGATCATGGTATCCTGCTGCGCGGTTGGGGATTGGGAGTGGGAGGCACCGTATCGGTGGTTCTCCTCCTATCTCTGACGATGCAGAGCGGTGTTGACAGGGGGCAGAGGTCGCGCGAGGCCTCACTTGTGGGGTCCCACAGGGTCGATTCTCTCGCCCTGCTGTTCAACATCTACATGAAGCCGTTGGGTGAGATCATCAGTGGTTTTGGGGTGAGATACCAGCAATGCGCTGATGACACTCAGCTGTACTTTTCACCCGGACCACCCCAATGAAGTTGTCGAAGTGCTGTCCCGGTGTTTGGAAGCTATGCGGGTCTGGATGGGGAGAAACAGGCTCAAGCTTAATCCTCCAAGGGGGAGTGGCGGAGGATGCCGGCACCCCGATTCAGTCAGCTGCAGCCGCGGCTGGCTGTTGGAGGCGAGTTATTGGCCCCAAAGGATAGGGTGCGCAACTTGGGTGTCCTCCTGGATGATCGGCTGTCGTTTGAAGACCATTTGACGGCCGTCTCCAGGAGGGCCTTCCACCAGGTTCGCCTGGTCCGGCAGTTGCGCCCCTTCCTTGATCGGGATGCCTTATGCACAGTCACTCATGCGCTCGTTACCTCTCGCTTGGATTACTGTAATGCTCTCTACATGGGGCTCCCCTTGAAGTGCGCTCGGAGGCTTCAGTTAGTCCAGAATGCAGCTGCGCGGGTTATAGAGGAGCTACGTAGCTCCCATGTAACACCGCCTCCCGCGCAGACTGCACTGGCTCCTGTGGCCTTCCGGTGCACTTTAAGGTGTTGGTTATGACCTTTAAATCGCCCATGGCTTAGGACCTGGGTACTTACGGGACCGCCTGCTGTTACCACACGCCTCCCACCCGCACGCTCCCATGAGAGGGACTTCTCAGGGTGCCGTCCGCCAAACAATGTCGGCTGGCGGCCCCAGGAAGGGCCTTCTCTGTGGGGCTCCCACACTCTGGAACGAACTTCCCCGGGTTTCGCCAAATACCCGACCTTCGGACATTTCGTCGCGAACTCAAGACTCATCTTTTATCCGCAGGGCTGGCTTAAATTGGGATTTTAATGTTTAAATTTATTAATTTTAAACGGGTTTTTAGTATGGTAAATTTTAATTATTGGTGGTCAGATGATTGAGTGGGCCAATAACAATAAATAATAAATTTAAGAAATCTGAATACTGATTAAAGCTCACTGCTCCTTCATTTCACTTGACCCTTTTGTTATCTGCTCACAGTTTGTTTTGTCTGGTGTTCATCATTTAAACAGAAGAAGAACATTTTGCTTTCTACAGATATTTGACAACTAAACCCACGTGGAAATGATATATTCCTTATGGGAAGTTCTGTAGTCCTGGGCTATAGCACATGAGCTAAATGCAAAAATTTCATCTCTGACTTTTCCAGCTGGGTGGAGAACACCTTCTTCCTGACCAGGTAGTATAGACAATACTTGGCAACTCATTAAGTAATCTTCAGGGAACAACCAAGGCTGATATTAGACATCATCTCTCTTAGATCCCTTACAATACTAAAATAGGATTTTTCCCAATGGTGGTGAAATATTCAGCTGTTTTAATTAATTTCCTTGCTAACTTGCAGCTAAAGAGTGAAAGTTGACCACTTAAAGCTTTCCCTCATTTGCCTTTAACTGCATACAAACATAACCACAAATATGGATCAGTGGGAAAATACATGGTAAAAAGTGTTGAGATTTACATTATGGTCTCAAAGGAATTTTTACAAAATTTTCCCTACCGGTTCTGTGGGCGTGGCTTAATTGGTGGACATGGTTTGGTGGTCAGATGATTGAGTGGGCCAATAACAATAAATAATAAATTTAAGAAATCTGAATACTGATTAAAGCTCACTGCTCCTTCATTTCACTTGACCCTTTTGTTATCTGCTCACAGTTTGTTTTGTCTGGTGTTCATCATTTAAACAGAAGAAGAACATTTTGCTTTCTACAGATATTTGACAACTAAACCCACGTGGAAATGATATATTCCTTATGGGAAGTTCTGTAGTCCTGGGCTATAGCACATGAGCTAAATGCAAAAATTTCATCTCTGACTTTTCCAGCTGGGTGGAGAACACCTTCTTCCTGACCAGGTAGTATAGACAATACTTGGCAACTCATTAAGTAATCTTCAGGGAACAACCAAGGCTGATATTAGACATCATCTCTCTTAGATCCCTTACAATACTAAAATAGGATTTTTCCCAATGGTGGTGAAATATTCAGCTGTTTTAATTAATTTCCTTGCTAACTTGCAGCTAAAGAGTGAAAGTTGACCACTTAAAGCTTTCCCTCATTTGCCTTTAACTGCATACAAACATAACCACAAATATGGATCAGTGGGAAAATACATGGTTAAAAGTGTTGAGATTTACATTATGGTCTCAAAGGGAATTTTTACAAATGCCTATTTCTCCAGGGCATCAAAGAATCTGCCCTCCAGGAGAAGAATGGCACATTGGAGGAATGAACTTCAATCTGGCAAAATTTCTCCATCATTCTGGAAGGCTCAGAAAGCTGGTGTTCATTAGTGTTTTCTCCAGATTTGAGATTTGTTTCTCCAGCCTATACACAATTCTCAGACTAACAGTTTGCACTTGGGTGAAACTAAATAAGGTTCAACAGCATTCAAAGAAGTTGGACTTCTCTGTTTTGGGCTACATAGAGATTCTAAACTGAGTTCCCATTTGATTCCTCCTCTTAGCTCAGCCAGTCTCTCTCCTACAACTAAGTAGTCTAAGCATGCTCCATGGAAAGTTTATGCCCTCAGAATCAATAGGGTTGACAGGTAGTCCTCCATGCCCAACCATAAGTGGGACCAGAATCAGGGGTGCTATTCACCAGGTTCTGATAGGTTCTGGAGAACCGGTAGTGGAAATTTTAAGTAGTTCAGAGAACTGGCAAATACCACCTCTGCCTGGTCCCAGACTGGGGTGGGAATGGAGATTTTGCAGTATCCTTCCCCTGCCACATCCACCAAGCCACGCCACGCTAACCAAGCCACATCCACAGAACCGGTAGTAAAAAAAATTGAATTCCACCTTTGCCCAGAATATCAATTGTTGAACAAAGAGGTCCGCAAGTGAGATGCCACATGACTGCTTAGTTAGCTCAACAACCTCAATCCTAGCTTTCCCAGTTAAGTGGAGTGCCAGGTAGAGAACATAAACAGATGGGGTGATAAAAGCCACAGGGAGAATTGGGTAGAATGATTGTGGCAAAAGAAAGAAAAGATAGTACCTGTTGTGACCTAGGCCCAAGTAGTTATTGCCAGACACAATCAGTCCTAAACAAACATATTTTATTAGAACAGCTGAGAATTACTTCATTCTCAGCTTAGTCCAAATTAACTCCAAAACAAAGTCCTTCAGAAAAAGTCCTTTGGCCTTATCACAGCCTTTGTCTTCTTTGACACCCTGCCAAAGGCTTTTCTTGGCAAGAACCCCACGAAGTTCAGAAACAGGAGACGCCGACAAGAAACTGTAGCAACGTTGCTTCCCTACAAAAAACCCAAGAGCCATTGCTGCTCTTTTAAGCCTTAAGGGAGGGGCCAATTATCTCCTGGCTTTACTCCCGTCCTTTTTGCTTTAGCTGCTCTTGCCTTCTGACAGCTCTTCACATGTGTGCACTAGGAACAGGCTCCTTCTGTTCCTCTGCCCCTCTGCTGTCTGCCTCTGGAGCAGGGGTGAAATCTAAAAATTTTCCCTACCGGTTCTGTGGGCGTGGCTTAATTGGTGGACATGGTTTGGTGGTCAGATGATTGAGTGGGCCAATAACAATAAATAATAAAAATAATAAACAAAGTATAAAAAACAATAAGAGGTATCAAAAACCAACTTTCACACTTTACACACATACAACACAACACAACACAACTGACTCACACACAATGCAAAAGCAGCTGCACTTCACACTTTACACACACAAAAGCTCAAAAACCAACTTCACACTTTACACACACATAATTCACACACACACACACACTCACAAAATGCCATATACAGCTTTCTGAAATGTGTGTTGAAAAGTGAAACACTACAGAAACACACCAAATCTCAGAAAGCTGCACAAATATTTTATTAGAACAGCTGAGAATTACTTCATTCTCAGCTTAGTCCAAATTAACTCCAAAACAAAGTCCTTCAGAAAAAGTCCTTTGGCCTTATCACAGCCTTTGTCTTCTTTGACACCCTGCGGGCTTTTCTTGGCAAGAACCCCACGAAATTCAGAAACAGGAGACGCCGACAAGAAACTGTAGCAACGTTGCTTCCCTACAAAAAACCCAAGAGCCATTGCTGCTCTTTTAAGCCTTAAGGGAGGGGCCAATTATCTCCTGGCTTTACTCCCGTCCTTTTTGCTTTAGCTGCTCTTGCCTTCTGACAGCTCTTCACATGTGTGCACTAGGAACAGGCTCCTTCTGTTCCTCTGCCCCTCTGCTGTCTGCCTCTGGAGCAGGGGTGAAATCTAAAAATTTTCCCTACCGGTTCTGTGGGCGTGGCTTAATTGGTGGACGTGGTTTGGTGGTCAGATGATTGAGTGGGCCAATAACAATAAATAATAAAAATAATAAACAAAGTATAAAAAACAATAAGAGGTATCAAAAACCAACTTTCACACTTTACACACACACAACACAACACAACACAACACAACACAACACAACACAACACAACACAACACAACACAACACAACACAACACAACACAACACAACACAACACAACACAACACAACACAACACAACACAACACAACACAACACAACACAACACAACACAACACAACACAACACAACACAACACAACACAACACAACACAACACAACACAACACAACACAACACAACACAACACAACACAACACAACACAACACAACTGACTCACACACAATGTAAAAGCAGCTGCAAAAAGCAGCTTTACTTGGAACAGTTTACATCCTGAGACAACACCTTTAACACCATCAACAACATCTGTCTATGTCAGATTCAGCAACACGCTGATGGCACAAATTTCCTGCTTCTCCATTCTTTAGCAATGATCAGATGTTTATAAAGCTGCAATGATAGGGCAGAAACCTTTATTTCTCAGTTAGGTGGCTTGTAATTCAGTCATTGTGTGTGTATGTGTGTGTGTGTGTGTGTGTGTGTGTGTGTGTGTGTGTGTGTGTGTGTGTGTGTGTGTGTGTGTGTGTGTGTGTGTGTGTGTGTGTGTGTGTGTGTGTGTGTGTGTGTGAGAAGATGACAAATGGCAGTTACATGATCACAGGGTGCTTAGTAACTGTTTGTAAATGTGAACAGAAAGCCAAGTACCTGAAATGTGGTCATGTGACCAGGGGAGGGGGAAATGGCACAAAGTTTTATAATAGTTGTAACTTGAGGATTACCTATATTGTAGAGAAGACAAACTGGAAACATTGAAGTAAAATATAACATTATTTCAATTTAAGAAATCTGAATATTGATTAAAGCTCACTGCTCCTTCATTTCACTTGACCCTTTTGTTATCTGCTCACAGTTTGTTTTGTCTGGTGTTCATCATTTAAACAGAAGAAGAACATTTTGCTTTCTACAGATATTTGACAACTAAACCCACGTGGAAATGATATATTCCTTATGGGAAGTTCTGTAGTCCTGGGCTATAGCACATGAGCTAAATGCAAAAATTTCATCTCTGACTTTTCCAGTTGGCTAGAGAACACCTTCTTCCTGACCAGGTAGTATAGACAATACTTGGCAACTCATTAAGTAATCTTCAGGGAACAACCAAGGTTGATATTAGACATCATCTCTCTTAGATCCCTTACAATACTAAAATAGGATTTTTCCCAATGGTGGTGAAATATTAAGCTGTTTTAATTAATTTCCTTGCTAACTTGCAGCTAAAGAGTGAAAGTTGACCACTTAAAGCTTTCCCTCATTTGCCTTTAACTGCATACAAACATAACCACAAATATGGATCAGTGGGAAAATACATGGTTAAAAGTGTTGAGATTTACATTATGGTCTCAAAGGGAATTTTTACAAAATGATGTATTATTCGTATATACTGCCAGAGAAATTATCTAGAATATACAAAGGCACTTCAAATTTATGTTGGAAATGTATGCAACATGAAGAAATATTTTATTATTTTATTTTATTGTGGACTTCAAATCCCAGAGTTCTTCAGCCAGCAAAGCAGGAAGTCAAAGCAAGCTTTTTTTCTTCAGTAGCTGAAGAAAAACTTTTAAAAGTTAAAAAACTTTTAAAAGTTAAAAAACTTTTAAAAGTTAAAAAACTTTTAAAGTGTTCTGATGATCTCTGCTCAGCCCCACGATCATCAGAGTTTTTGTTTACAAATAATAAACAAGTATAAAAAACAATAAGAAGTACCAAAAACCAACTTTCACACTTTACACACACACAACACAACACAACACAACACAACACAACACAACACAACACAACACAACTGACTCACACACAATGTAAAAGCAGCTGCACTTCACACTTCACACAGCCACAAAAAGCTCAAGAACCAACTTTCACACTTTACACAGCCACAAAAGCTCAAAACCAACTTCACACTTCACACAGCCACAAAAGCTCAAAACCAACTTCACACTTCACACAGCCACAAAAGCTCAAAACCAACTTCACACTTCACACAGCCACAAAAGCTCAAAACCAACTTCACACTTCACACAGCCACAAAAGCTCAAAACCAACTTCACACTTCACACAGCCACAAAAGCTCAAAACCAACTTCACACTTCACACAGCCACAAAAGCTCAAAACCAACTTTCACACTTTACACACACACACACACAACACAACACAACACAACACAACACAACACAACACAACTGACTCACACACAATGTAAAAGCAGCTGCACTTCACACTTCACACACACACAATGTAAAAGCAGCTGCACTTCACACTTCACACAGCCACAAAAGCTCAAAACCAACTTTCACACTTTACACACACACAATGTAAAAGCAGCTGCACTTCACACTTCACACAGCCACAAAAGCTCAAAACCAACTTCACACTTCACACAGCCACAAAAGCTCAAAACCAACTTCACACTTCACACAGCCACAAAAGCTCAAAACCAACTTCACACTTCACACAGCCACAAAAGCTCAAAACCAACTTTCACACTTTACACACACACAACACAACTGACTCACACACAATGTAAAAGCAGCTGCACTTCACACTTTACACACACAATGTAAAAGCAGCTGCACTTCACACTTCACACAGCCACAAAAGCTCAAAACCAACTTCACACTTCACACAGCCACAAAAGCTCAAAACCAACTTCACACTTCACACAGCCACAAAAGCTCAAAACCAACTTTCACACTTTACACACACACAACACAACACAACTAACTCACACACAATGTAAAAGCAGCTGCACTTCACACTTCACATTTCACACAGCCACAAAAGCTCAAAACCAACTTCACACTTTACACACACACACACACACACACACACACACTCACAAAATGAATAAGCTGAAGTACTCTGGGGATTTACAATTCAAACAAACAAGCACTTGCCACATAATACTCCAGATTTAAAAACTGTCAATAAGAAAGGCAAAAATATCTGGATAGTGCATATTGCAATACCTGGAGAGCAGAATAGAATAGAAAATCACAAAATATAAAGACCTGCAAATAGAATTAGAATGATTGTGGCAAAAGAAAGAAAAGATAGTACCTGTTGTGACCTAGGCCCAAGTAGTTATTGCCAGACACAATCAGTCCTAAACAAACATATTTTATTATTTTATTTTATTATTTTATTTTATTTTATTTTATTTTATTTTATTGTGGACTTCAAATCCCAGAGTTCTTCAGCCAGCAAAGCAGGACGTCAAAGCAAGCTTTTTTTCTTCAGTAGCTGAAGAAAACTTTTAAAGGGTTTTGATGATCTCTGCTCAGCCCGATCATCAGAGGTTTTTTTTACTTTTAAAGGGTTTTGATGATCTCTGCTCAGCCCGATCATCAGAGGTTTTTTTCTCTTTTTTTGGCTTTTTGGGGCTGTGAGCTGCTCCTGCTTGCTGCAGGGGCCATTTTAGGTCAGGCACAGCTGTTTCCTAGTTGTGGGTTAGTCTGTTGTGTGGTGTGGTGTTGTGTTGTGTGTTAAGTGTGAAAGTGCTTTTTTCTCTCTTTTTTGGCTTTTTGGGGATGTGAACTGCTCCTGCTTGCTGCAGGGGCCATTTTAGGTCAGGCACAGCTGTTTCCTAGTTGTGGGTGAGTCTGTGGTGTGGTGTTGTGTTGTGTGTTAAGTGTGAAAGTGCTTTTTTCTCTTTTTTCTCTTCAGTAGCTGAAGAAAACTTTTAAAAGTAAAAAAACTTTTAAAAGTAAAAAAACTTTTAAAAGTAAAAAAACTTTTAAAAAAATCAAATAAAATAAATAAAATAATAAATAATAAACAAAGTATAAAAAACAATAAGAGGTATCAAAACCAACTTTCACACTTTACACACACACACACACACACACAACACAACTGACTCACACACAATGTAAAAGCAGCTTTACTTGGAACAGTTTACATCCTGAGACAACACCTTTAACACCATCAACAACATCTGTCTATGTCAGATTCAGCAACACGCTGATGGCACAAATTTCCTGCTTCTCCATTCTTTAGCAATGATCAGATGTTTATAAAGCTGCAATGATAGGGCAGAAACCTTTATTTCTCAGTTAGGTGGCTTGTAATTCAGTCATTGTGTGTGTATGTGTGTGTGGGGGGATTTACAGTACAAATAAAACATGGATACTATAGGCTTGAATTAGAACCTGTGGAAATATATGTAATAAGATATGTAGGCTGTAGGTTCTGTTTGTATTACACAGTTAAATGCTCACTTTACACTAATTTTTACTCCATTCACTCTTGAAGAAGTGGGTTTCACATAATTTTACCACTGGTTTCCCATCAGGGGTGAAATGTAAAAATTTTCCCTACCGGTTCTGTGGGTGTGGCTTAATTGGTGGGTGTGGCTTGGTGGTCAGATGACTGGGTGGGCGTGGCCAATAACAATAAATAATAAAAATAATAAACAAAGTATAAAAAACAATAAGAGGTACCAAAACCAACTTTCACACTTTACACACACACAACACAACTGACTCACACACAATGTAAAAGCAGCTTTACTTGGAACAGTTTACATCCTGAGACAACACCTTTAACACCATCAACAACATCTGTCTATGTCAGATTCAGCAACACGCTGATGGCACAAATTTCCTGCTTCTCCATTCTTTAGCAATGATCAGATGTTTATAAAGCTGCAATGATAGGGCAGAAACCTTTATTTCTCAGTTAGGTGGCTTGTAATTCAGTCATTGTGTGTGTATGTGTGTGTGGGGGGATTTACAGTACAAATAAAACATGGATACTATAGGCTTGAATTAGAACCTGTGGAAATATATGTAATAAGATATGTAGGCTGTAGGTTCTGTTTGTATTACACAGTTAAATGCTCACTTTACACTAATTTTTACTCCATTCACTCTTGAAGAAGTGGGTTTCACATAATTTTACCACTGGTTTCCCATCAGGGTGAAATGTAAAATTTTCCCTACCGGTTCTGTGGGTGTGGCTTAATTGGTGGGTGTGGCTTAATTGGTGGGTGTGGCTTAATTGGTGGGTGTGGCTTGGTGGTCAGATGACTACAGAAACACACCAAATCTCAGAAAGCTGCACAAATATTTTATTTTATTTTATTTTATGTGGACTTCAAATCCCAGAGTTCCTCAGCCAGCAAAGCAGGAAGTCAAAGCAAGCTTTTTTCCTTTTTCTTCAGTAGCTGAAGAAAGAGCAGTAATTATAGGTAAGTGAGGAGGGGAATTGGCTGGGCATGGGTGGGGGCTCTTGTAAGTGGGGGCTGTTAAAAAGTGAGTTTAAAAGCCTGTG